>NW_023458560.1:48633678-48637067 GCF_013731165.1 Rhagoletis pomonella
CTTCGTGATTTACTTATCGGTAATTTCTGTGTCTTTTCGGGATTTTCGAACTTTTTTCCGGATTTATGAGGAATTATTACAGGTTTTTCTAGATTGGTAAATACTTTCGGAGCCTATCGGAATTTTTATCTGGATTTTCCGGGAGCTTTTCGAGATTTTTCTAGATTTCAGGACTTTGACGGATGTTCGCGGGATTTTCGAAACTATTCTGTGGAGTTTAGATACATTTCGGAATTTTCGGGACTTTTACGGAACTTATAAGGATTGTTTTTTTTTGCTTTTTGGGATTTTCTGGGGTTCTGGCTTTTAGAGACTTTTCAGTATTTTCGGAACTAATCAGCTTTTCTCGAGATTAAGTACTGGTGATCGGACGTACATTAACTTGATCTTACTCTTTTGGCTATTTAATAAAGAAAAGTGACTTTTTATATCATTTTATCACATTCGCAGTCTAATAAACGCTTGCGGATCTAGTTTTCATATCGCTGACAAATTATTCTGTGCTTTTATATTAAAATTTAAATTGAACAAAATTTATTCAAGTGCGGTGCAACTAAATACACTAAATTAAAACATGTCTCCCCCTACTTCTGCTTCGTCGCAAAAGCGCCGTTTTAGCAAAGGCTCTCCTTCCGCTAAAGTCATCAAACTAGACGAAGAAGATGCCCTCACAGCAGTTCTCACGAAACTAAAAGATATCGAGGGGAAAATTCAGCAGCAAACGGATCATATGCTGTCATTGTTTGAGAGCGTCTCTCAGAAGCTGACTGAGCTAGAACAAAATACAACAATGCGTATGGATGAGGAGTTGGCTGCGCTGGCCAATAAAGTTAGTGATATGACTGCACGTATTGAGTTAATGGAGGCGAATATAAAGAAAGCAGAATCTGTTATTGAGAATTTGCAACAACAATTAGCAAGTGCACTACAACAGAAGTCTGTCCCGGACTACGCTGCGGATGCTGTCGCTTTTGGTATACCTTATGCCGAAGGAGAGAACTTAAAAAGTGTTTATAATCAAGTATGTCTCTCTATTGACTACCTGTCTCCCCAAATTCGCGATATATTTCGAACGAAGCCCTCCTCTGCTAGTCGAAACAGTGCTGTCGTAATAAAATTTCACTCGCCGCTTGACAGAAATCGTAGTCTTCATGCTTTTGGCGAATACCGCAAACGATTCAAAACAGCAGTCCCCCTCAACCCGATCGGTATTGATGGTAACTTTCATATTTTTGAGAGTCTCTCACCAGATAATCGGCGCCTACTACAAAAGGCCATCAAAATGCGGCGAGATGGTAAACTTTCGTCGGTGCGTACAATACGGGGCTATGTACATGTTAGAAAAGAGAAGGGGAGAAACAACAGCACAACCAAAATTATGTGTAAGGAGGACTTGGCGCAGTTTAACTAGTTGTACTTATATATTTTGTTTTTTATTACCTTTGGCTCATTTGTTTATTTTGTTTATTGTCAACACTGTAAAGATAGCATTTATTCTTTGTCTCTATTGAAATTCTCCCATCTTTGTTGTAGTCTTAAAGTTGCTTATTCTAAATGTTATTATGAATGTAAACAATAGCGAATCGGATAGCATTGGCTGCTGTAGTCGTGCAATGTTAAATATTTTATGTAGTCGTCAAAGCGGGTTCAATGTAGTGCACTTTAATGCGCGCAGTCTAAATTCTGAAAAAATGGATATTGTCAGAAGCACTTTTGAATTTTCGTCTGTGGACATAATCTGTGTTTCGGAGACTTGGTTTAAAAGCGATATTAGTGATTCCCATTATGACATAACAAACTATAAGCTTTTCCGGTCTGATAGAAATGAAAAAAAGGGTGGAGGAGTAGCCATATACTGCAAAAAATACCTGACGGCAAAGCTGATTCCACATGAGGCTATTACCAATATCGAATATATGCTTATTGAACTGTCTAATTGTGTGTCTAAAGTGCTTTTGTCGTGTGTCCACAACCCCAATAAATGTTTTAGAGTATGTGACTATTTTCATGTTTTGTCACCTATTGCTGTTAATTATGACAGTATTATTGTCTGTGGCGATTTCAATGTTAATTTACTTTGTAGGGACTCTTACAGCACCAGATTATTGGATGATGTGGCTTCTCTTGGTCTATCTTTTGTAAATGTGTCAATACCTACGAGGTATGGTAGTAATTGTTGTCCAAGTTTGCTTGACTATTTTATTGTGTC
Organism: Rhagoletis pomonella; assembly: GCF_013731165.1. Classification (NCBI taxonomy): domain Eukaryota; kingdom Metazoa; phylum Arthropoda; class Insecta; order Diptera; family Tephritidae; genus Rhagoletis; species Rhagoletis pomonella. The sequence continues at coordinate 48,635,888 of NW_023458560.1, forward strand.
TGATCCTTCTTGTGTTTTAAAGTTTGATCAAAATGTCCTTTATTTCAGATCATGATCTTATTTTTTGTGCTTTTGATTTAAAATTTAACTTTGACCGCAATAAGTTGGTTAATAGCTACACCACATTTGACTACCGTTTTTTAAATGTCAATAGTCTCTTAAACGATATTTCCCGCATCGATTGGACAGTGTGCTGGGGATTTAGTACGGTGAATGAGAAACTTGCTTTTCTGGATGATAATATATTATGTAGCCTTCGGGCTCATGTTCCGCTACGAACATGTGTAAAGAGATCTTCGTGTCCCTGGTTCAACTCTGTTGTGCGAGCTGTGATTAGACAACGCAACACGGCATATTCCCGATAGAAAAAGAATCGCTCAGATTCTAATTGGTGTGCATTTAAGGCGGCTAGAAATGAAGCCACCATGGTCATTAGACGGGAAAAGCGCAAGTTCTTTATCAAGAAGTTGGATCCATCACTGCCCAATAATGTTCTTTGGAGAAACTTGAAAAGTCTCCGAGTACATATTAGTGACAGCACAAATTGCCTACTCGAGCCTGAAGCTCTCAATGATTTCTTCATTAATCGTACTTCCTCCTGCTTACCTTCTCCACAGCCCCCCTTCTCGTGCTCCCTTACACCGAATTGTGAAATGTTTGAGTTTAGTGTTGTATCCGAGTTTGAAGTAGCTAGATGTACTAACAAAATACGATCCAACGCAATTGGTGAAGACGGAATTCCATTAAGGTTTGTTAAAGTAATCTTGCCGCTCATTTTACCTACATTGACTCACATCATTAACCATTGTTTTAAAACCTCATGCTTCCCTGATGCTTGGAATATTGCAACAGTGGTTCCAGTCGCTAAAAATAAATCTGCATGTAGTCCTTGTGACTTCCGTCCAATTAGTATCTTGCCTGTCTTGTCTAAAGTACTTGAGTCCTTAATGTCTGAACAAATATATTGTCATCTCAGCAAATTCAGGTTACTGTCTCCATCTCAGTCAGGGTTTAGAGCTAAACACAGCTGCTCCACAGCTATGATTAAAATACTTGACGACATACGGATATCCTTTGATAAAAACAATTTGACACTATTATGCCTTTTAGACTTTTCCAAAGCTTTTGACTCTGTTAGCCATGACCTACTTTGCTCTAAACTTAGGAATTACTTTGGGTT
>NW_023458560.1:48637167-48643061 GCF_013731165.1 Rhagoletis pomonella
TTTTTGTATCATTTAACAATTTCCATTGACAACAAGTAATTTTTAAGCAAAAAACAAAGCCGACTTCAATTCTCATAAAAATTTAGGAGTACTGTTATTTTTTCACGATCCAATGATCGGATCTAAACCACATTAGTATGGGACCACCTCTGAAACCCTACTTTCTCTGATGCAAAAAGAATTATCGAAATCGGTTGATGTGGTCCAAAGTTATGCGGTAACATACATAAACAAAAAAAAATATTCCTACGAATTGATAACCTCCTCCTTGTTTTGAAGTCGGTTAAAAAATGGCGCTGATTTTTGAATTTTTTTGCCAACAATCAGGGAACGGATTTTATGGAAATTGCCTTTTTTTCTGCTAAAGAGATAGAGTATATTCCATTAAGAATGTCCACGATTTAGCTTTCCCTGATTCCATATATACACATTTGATGTTGCCTTTTTTTGCCTTTTTTAAGATATTTGCCTTTTTTTGCCTTTTTTAAGATATTTGCCTTGTTTTGCCTTTTCTACCTTTAAAAAAGTGATTATAGCATTTACAATTTTTTTTTAAGATTAAAAATATACACATGCCCATGCGGCTTATAGAAGCGCAGGGACCTCTTGCCAAATTGGTGTTTAAAGCCGTTTTCTCTGCTAACGAAGGCTTGGAGACAATAAGGGGAGTGGATAAAATTGTAAAGGGCGAGGAAAACGCCCTTATTCCTGATAATATGAACATTTCAAACGTTTTAAGTTGGGCTCCACTTTTATCAACTTCCGTCGAGCGCACATTTAGTACATTCAGGGCTTTTCTTCGCGAAAATCGAATGAAAATTCTGCCAGAAAACTTCAAAATGCATTTTGTGGTTCAATGTTACTACAACTATACAGATTAAAGTTTTATGAGTTAGAAACTCGAAAGGATAAAATAGTCGAAGATTCAAAGTACAAATTTTTCATATAATGAAACTAGTTCACAGTTTTTCTCTTTTTACTTGTAATATAAACATTTCGAAAATAAATGTATTTTTTGATTGTTCTTCGTATTTTCTGTCTTTTTAGTGTCTTATTTTGCTTTTTTTGTAATACGTAGTGCCTTTTCCTGCCTTTTACGCTATTTTGTTTTGCCTTTTTTGCAATATATAGTGCCTTTTCCTGCATTTTTCGCTATTTTATTTTGCCTTTTCCAGCCTATTTCTTTATTTTATTTTGCCTTTTTTATAGGTTTTTAGGTCCTAAAAATCCGTTCCCTGGTAATTACATACCCGCCCATTTTTTCTTTTGTTTAAAGACTCATTAAAAATATTTAGGCAATCAAAAGCTCCTCAGGATTCAAGTAAAATGAATTTTAAGTGGAGTGGAGTGCATTTGTCTATAAAAAGTGTGCATTAAAGCGTTCGAAAATAAACGCAATAAAGTAGACTACACTTTCGGAAAGAAATTTATATACATATAAAGATAACTACGAAAAATAAAGCGGGAACGAAAAGTTTTAATTGTTATTCCAACAAAATACTTCAACAAAAATCTACCAAAATGAGAAGAAATTTACCTTTTTACCAACCCAAATTTTTTCTACCAATTTTGGTAACAATTTACCAAAGTGGCAACCCTGCTCCTACTCGACACTTCATTCATTTGCTCTTCCTTTTTCTGCTGGTTGCTCAGTTAGACTAGTACCACTTTATCACTGTTGTTGGTTTTATGTGTTTCTCTTTTAGGTTTTTATTATTCTTCTTCTTTGTGTATAGCTGTTTTTTTTTTACTTTTTATTACATTATTCCAACTGAGGTCGCTTTTATTGTTGTTGCTTGCACTTTTTACTTTTCCATTTGTTGTTGGGCTTTAGTGTCACAAACAATTTGCTGCCAGAACTCAAAAGTTGGCAAATGAAATTGTTGACATTTTTTTTTCGTTTATATTCAATTAAAGGCAAATTTTCCAAATCCAAAAGAGGCACCGAAAATCCGATAATCTCCGATAATCCGTCAATCTAAGACGAAGTGTTATAATAAAGATTGAATCCTTCTGATTCTTAGGGAGTTTTGTTTCGTTTTAAACACGCAAAATTTTGTAATCAAAATTTTGGAAAATACTTGAAGGAAATGGCTATGAGAAGTTTTTTTCCTCCCTTGTGAAATTTGTAAAAATGGACTTAGCAACTTTTAACTCTAAGCTAGCGATATGCACCTTAGTTTCGTATAAAAAATCAAACCCCTTGTGGGTATAGTGAGAGGGTTCTAGGGAGTGAGTGACGTGTCTAATTAATTTTTTTAAGTGAAACTTCTGTAGCGGCGGTCGGGAGTAAATCGGCAAATGCAACGGAAATGGTTGGATTGGAAACGAGTGCTTCTTAATGTATGCGCATTAGGGTGGTCCTTGAATGTAGGAAGCAAATTTTTACATCAGATTTCCTAAGTCTCAACCCCTAAGTCTATGCTACTAATTATAGTCGAAGATATCATATATAAATTTTGGTCCCGATTGGAGGCGGTTAAGGCGTGTCGCATAAGGGTCAAAATTCAGATTACCGTATGAAGATGTCTTAACCGACTCCAATCGGGACCAAAATTTATTTGTGATATCCTCGACTTTAGTAGTATCGATTTTGGGGATGAAATAAAACAAAAATATTTTTAATTTTTGAGTCCATAGAGGTATCTGGCCTTTGACCCTGTTGCGACACGCCTTAACCGTCTCCAATCGGTACCAAAAATGTATGTGTGATATCTGTGATCGTGGTATTACCGATTGAGGGGGTGAGACTTAAAAAAGATCGTACATTTGATTTTAATGCGTATAGGTGAAGAAAATGATAAGGTATTAATAAAAACAAAAACAATGATGCGTAAAGAGAAAAGTAGATATGAAGATCACGGTAAATTTCAAGACCTTCCTTATATAAATAAGAGCAAAGATGAGGGTGAATATGTAGATGAAGAAAAGAATAAATACGAAAGTAAAAATATATTTATAATATGTGCAAACAATATTTCGTTTTGTAAATTATAACATTTTTGCAATTCTCTTAAAAAATAAACTTTTATTTTCAATGTATGCAAAAAATATACATAAAACAAAGTAAATATAAAGACATAAAGGAAAAAATATTAAAAATAAGTAATTACATAAATAACTGATATATGTATGTATATACCACGATCCAGAAAATAAAGGTCGCGCCATTCACAGACCGCTAACCCTCTCTTCGTCGATTTGACAGCATTCACCCAATCGCTGACGTCATAAAATACTTTTGTTTACATTCACTGTTGCCAACTTCATGCTTTTCGCACCAAATTTAGTGGGTATTCAAAACGCGAAAATTTTTGAGTTTTGTGCTTGGTGCGTTTTTGATGCTTTTGTTTTTAGTTTGAAGACACCAAATTAGAAAATCTTAAAAAATTTTAAGCAAAATTTATAGCAATCGTAAGTGTGGTAAGCAATTTTACAAAAATTTAAACAAAATCATGGCTCAGTGACAATCATAAGTGACAAAGAAATATGTGGCAGCACCCTCAATCATGCCAGAAGAAATCGACCGTTGTGCAAGAAACATTGATTTTTGAATCGGCATCCTTACAATAAAATTATGTATTCATATAAAGTCCATAAAATACACCAATAAAAATTTGGTGCTTTTTCAAAGTCAAAACTTGGCAACACTGCCTTTTGGTCGATGCTTCCTCTTTTTCTTGTCGAGTTCGTCTCGCTCTCTCATTCTGGTATTTTTTGACGTCACGGCCAGTTGCTCTCAGCTCGATTGGCGCATTCTTGTATTCTATCATTCTTGTGTATATACTATAGAGACACAGATAGAGAGGGAATTCTCCACTCGAATACACATCTCACCCAACATGTTCCACACCACCTTCATTCACCACACTCAAAAACCACACACACTTCTAAGCTCACCGCAACTGAGCTTACCACTTCTTATCTCACCACATCTAGATTCTCGCCACTCCTGAACTCACCACAATTCACCCGAACCCACCACGTATCCCCTAACCTCACCACACCTTAAGTGATCTGAGCACCAAAAATCTCCGCACCTGAACTTACCACAACTATATTCACCATAACTCACCACATCTTAACTCACCGCATGGCATTATACGGCAAGACATCATATGACCTAATATCACATGACTTCTTAACATATAACATAATATCAAATGTTTGGTTGCCGATTTTTTCGTTTGAATACGCTTATTTTGTGCACTTTACAGATGCTTTTTCATAATTCCAAGATACAAAACAAAAAATTGTATTGTGATTCGAATCCACACCTTCTGAAAGTTAGCAAATAACAGCAAGCATCTTTGCACACTCAGCCACAGCCGTTCGGCAAATTTTCCATCAAATGTTGAAGTTGAATAGGGTGACCAGACGTCCTCATTTTTCAGGAGACATATCCCGATTTCAGGGTCGAATTAAAGTGTTCTTTTCCCGCCTAATTCCCGATTTTTACAAAGCTTGCCTTTTATAAACTATTTACCGTGTAAACATTTCGTTAGGCGCTTGATTGTTCAACGTTAACATAATACCATACTGACATATAGATCTTAAGGGTTGTTGCCTTGTAACTAGGGACACGATATCGAACCGAAAGTATCGATATGGTACTCATTTAAAGTATCGCTTTAAAAATATCGGGTACCCATTGATATCGGAATAAAAAGGCTCGATATTCCAAATATCGATACCAAAAACCAAAAAATGTATCTGAATATAGGTCTCGCATATAGGCCGCTGGGTGGAAGTAATTAGAAGTGCGCAAACCTTGAAAATGAAAAACAGCTTCCCATAAAATAAAATCGCCGTTCAGAGTCGACATAAAACTGTAGACACCCCCTTTGTGCCACAACATTAAGGCCCACGCGACAAATCGGAGGAGAAGTTCGGCCAAACACTAACATATTGTGTAAGCGCCGGACTTTATTATTATTACGACACGTAGAGATTGAGGTGTTGACTTAAACACCGACGCCGCGGGTTCAAATCCCATCACATGCAATCCTAACCATAGTCCAAATTTCTGCACTTTAAAGCCCAATTTATATTGGGAAGAATTGTTACAGGCCAACCTTATACGCGTGCGTAAAAAGCTAACTCAAATTCCAAGATTTGTCTTGCGTGACATTTCGATTTGACATTTATGCTCAATTGGCATTTTGGCACGACTATGAATTCAAAATTTTTGTCAGCAAACTTCTGTAAATTTGACAGGAATGCAACTCTGAGAAATCACGCACGCAAATTGATTTGGATTTATCAAATGAGAAAAACTTGCGTGCGTGCGTAGAAAAACTCTCGCCGGTAATATTAGATTGAGCTGTTAATAACATTATCCTTCACTGAGAAAAAAATCGCGTTGTAAGAAAAAAAATTTTTTTATTACCATTTAAAAATGTTCGTATTTAAATCAAGTGAAAAAGTCTTAACAAAATGGATTTTTCCATTATACATACACTACGTACATATAATGGAAATATTCAATTCAAATACTCCCGTATTAAAATGAAGCATTTTTCACTACACGGATGGCGTTTTGCACGTCTCGGATGCTTTTTCATATGTAATTAAAAAAGTATATGTATACAAAGCATACACAGCGGTGACAACACATACACACATACATGGTATGAAATAATGCACTAATCGCGCGCTGTGATGTTGATTCAAACTCAACATTTGAAAACACCTTTACATGTATGGCTATAGCTGAGTGTGCAAAGACGCTTGATACAATTAGTTTCGGCCAAGAGGGTCCGGGTTCAATTCTCATCAGACGGAACATAAAATTCATTTTCATCATTCAATTTTTTCCCCTCAGTGTTGGAATGTGAGTTTATGACATTCGATACGATACTAAGGTTCTGGTACTCGATTCCAAAAAATATCGT
>NW_023458560.1:48643161-48661667 GCF_013731165.1 Rhagoletis pomonella
TACATATATGTAATATTATGTGCAGGTGCAAGAACGTTATCAATAAATGATTTTGGAGTATGTGTATGGGGTACATATTTACATATGTAAGTACATACATACATACATTCAGCTGCCATCAACAAATTATGTTTATTTATTTTTAATGATTTTCATTTAAAATATAATTCAATCTGGAACAGAAACCACAATAATAAAAGTTTAAAAGCTTGCACAAATTGCAAAAAAATGAATCAACCTTCAAGAAATGGTCATCCAAATTTTTTATTTGAATATTTAATATATTTTCGGGTATGCAGTATTGTAGTCCATTCAATTATATTATAAGAAAGTGCAAGTTTCAAGTTGTTAAAAATTACCGTTGATTTTTTAGATTTTTTTGTTGGGGTGTTGCTGTTTATTTTTCATACAAAAAAAAAATTGGTTCATGTGTTATATGGAAGAAAATGCGAACACCCTCCACAAAAAAAGATTTCTAAGAAATCAACGGTAATCTTTAACAACTTGAAACTTGGACTTTAGTGTACTTGATTGAATGGACTACAAAGCTGCATACCCGAGAATTTTCTAAATATTCTAACTAAAAATTTTTAAATTTTTATAACAATTTTTTTAAGTTTGATTAATTATTTTGCAAAATTGTGCAAGCTTTTAAACTTTTATTATTGTGGTTTCTGTTATAGATTGAATTATATTTTAAAGGAAATTATTAAAAATAAATAAATAAACATAATTTGTAAACAATATCATTTTGAATTTCGTTGCTAATTAGTTGATCGCATCTGTATGTACTACAAGCATCCATATGCGCATGCCTGGGAAATGGATTTGCATTTTACTCCAGAACTATTACCTATTTACAAATAATATCTACGAGTATTGCAGTAAAACTCAAAAACAACTTTGAAGTTAACAAGTGCATTGGTTTGTAAAATTTTTTGTTAATGCGTCCATCTTTAAAGTGAGTATGTGAAAAAACCAATTTTATAATTTTTTTAACTAACATGCATTTTACTATTTACATAATATAATACTCGTACAAGAAGCGAACTTGAACAGATGCTTTTTAAGTTTTTAGCAACATTAACTACTGAATAAATTATATTTAACAAATGGTTTTGCAGAAATGCAAATCAGTAATTCTAACTAATATAAAAGTACATTTAATATAATTTAACTATATTAATTTACTTAATTTTATAAAAAAAATATACATGAATACGTTTCTGCATTCACCTGCAACCAAGCAACACATAGCCAGACACTTGCAACAAATATAACATTATCATAACAGAAATTTACATTTTTCTCTGTTAACTCTGTTTGAAATGGTAATCGCGCTGTGGTGATATTCCATGGATTTATTTTTCAGCCAAACAATTTTACGTTCCAAAAATTTGCACCTTCTCTATCTATCTAAGTTCTCTGGTAGTGGTTTCATATTTGTTTATTGTTTCATTTTTTTTTTGGCAGCGCGAGTGCAGCACTTGATGTGCCGCCTCTTCATTGATTGATTGAGGATTGAGTGTTTGTTTGATTGTTTGAATGAACGATTTTCGTTACCAAAAATCACTTTGCTCTGATTTGAGTGCAGTTCAATGGAAGCCGCTTTTTGGCTTTGAAGAAAAACCGCTGTGCGAATTTTGAACGTTACTTTTGGCAGCAACAGTGCAACGTTGAAAATAACGCCGACCCACCTACAACATGCATTATTTATGTAGCTGCTATTGATTTTTCTTTGCTGTAATATACCAATACATAATATGCATGTATGTACACTGGCGGCAGAAATTATTATTGGCTATATTTCTTTAGTCTATTTTATGTTTAATATTTTTTTTGTAAAAGCCTAGGTAGTTTTACAACAAACATCATATAAATCCGCTTTTCAAACTGTGAACAAAAATTATAAAAATTCGACAAATTTTCACCAAATTTTCAAACTTTTTATTCAGAATTTTTAAAAAAAATTTTTGGTAAGCAGTTTTGTAGTCCATTCAATTTTAGAATAATAAAGTGTAAATTTCAATTTTCTACAAAATACGGTTGATTTTTAAGAATTTTTTTTCTCAAAAATTTTTTTATATAGAAGGGAATGCCTAGTATCGTCAACAAAAAAAATTGTCAAAAATCAGCGGTATCTTCTAGCCACTTAAAACTCACACTTTCACACTACAAAACTGCGTACCAAACCTTTTTCTAAAAATTCTTAAAAAAAGTTGGAAAATTTGGTGAAAATTTGTGGAATTTTTATAATTTTTTGTTCAAAGTTTGAAAAGCGCATTTATATGGTATATGTTGTATATCTAGCCAGGCTTTTATAAAAAAATATTAAACATAAAATAAACCAACGAAATATAGCCACAATTCTTCAAAGTAAGGCGATTGTATTATTTCTGCCGCCACTGTATGTATATGGATTGGTTCTCCTTCCGTTGTCAACCATCAATTTGCATACTTATGTATACACATTCCAATAAAATTAACACCCTGCAAGTGTCTGGCATTTTTCCACCTTCGCATTCTTACATCCATCCACTGCAATCAAAGTTATGCCGATAATTGCTGAATTAAGATATATTGATTTCTACTCTGCTGCCTTTGACGGCGCCGCGCTGCCTGCCACTCCTTGGTGTCGTTGTCCTTTAGCCGCAATTTCAATACCTTGGCGACACTCAATTCTCAACTCAAATCGAATAAATCGAAGTCAATTCGATTTTGTAGCTTGTTGGCGGACAATGTGGATATAATGGCATGCGGTGGTGCAGTTTGGCCTTGGAGAAAATGTAATTTTGCTACATACCGAGTGCAGAGACAGCGACTGATTGCAAAACCATTAAAACAAAATTTTCGTATACAAAATTTTGAAATACTGTAAGACGTAAGCTCGAAATGTGTAGGATGGTTCCGTATGGTAAGTGGGAAAAGCTTCTGACTGCCATTCACATGGAAGTGGCCAGAAGTGATTATTTTGCGTACGCTTCAAATCACAGATATTTATATCTACGTATCCTTTGGTAGCGACCAAACACCCGTTTTGAAGCGAGTTAAAGTAAGAAAGTGTAAAATTTTGCGTGCGTTGGGTTTGGGTCCCGCCACGTTAAAACCCCGCCCAATGAAAAATAAAAGAAGCCTCAGATGTAACCCCCTTTTTTGATGACGACCACTGCAAACGTACAAATGACTATGATTTGGAGGAGGTGCCTCTGCCGGACTGGTTGATGTGCTCGGGAAGACAACGGCTAACATCACCGCCATCAAAGAAATGCGTGGACAAGGTAAGGTAAGCGTGGAGCCTTGCGACGTCTCCTACAGTTGCTGCTATGTAAAGGAGCGCCAATTCGGCTTTGGGTTTGTGGTGGTAGAGAGACTCCGTCGCCGAGTACTTTCGTGCACCGCGGTGGACGAACGTATCGCCACAATCCGCATCAAATCGAGCTTCTACAGCATCTCGCTCATTTGCGTACATTCCCCCGACAGAAGAAAAGAACGAAGTGCCCAAGGATAGCTTCTATGAGCGCTTGGAGCGCACATACGAACGCTGCCCCTACACGATACCAAAATCATGCTTGGCGACTTCAATGCCAAGGTACACAAGGAAGGGATTTTTGGCGCCAATCTCGAGAGATTCAGCCTCCACCTCGAAACGTCCGATAACGGACTGAGGCTGATCGACTTCGCCGGGCCCGAAACATGGTATTATACAGTACGAGGTTCCCGCATAAAAAAGCCCATCAAGCTACATGGCTATCTCCAGAACGAAAAACGATGAAATGCTGCAATCACAACACACCGCCAATTTATTCGCGGTATGAGAGTCGAATACCTGCTCTCAGAGACCACTCTTCAACAAACCGAGATTTCCCGCTCATCACGTACCGCCTCCGACGAAGTAGTAGTCAGTAGAGATCAGCGCGCCCGAAAGAACAACTGGTGCGATGAGGAATGTCAAGAAGCTGCAGAGAAAAAAGTTGCCGCGTACAGGGCCACGCTGCGATCGGGCGCAACGCGAGCCATGCGGGACCGTTATAGGGAACTAAATAAGAAAGAGAGACGTATTTGCCGCAATAAGAAGAGAGAGGCTGAAATACGTGAGCGCGAAGAGCTTAAAATGCAGGCCACCCGAAAAAACGCTCTAAAATTTTATCAGAGAGTTAGGCGACTTACGGAAGGTTTCAAGACCAGGGCGAACTCCCGTAAGAATAACCATGGCGACCTAGTGACCAATGTCCACAACGTACTTAAATTATGGAGGTAACACTTTGCCTCCCTATTGAATGGCAGTAGCACTGAAGGTGGTGGAAGAGAGGACCCCGCGACCCCAGTCGATGATCATGGTGTCAATTTTCCACCGTCTGACTATGACGAGGTACGAATAGCGATTATGGGGCTGAAAAACAATAAGGCTGCTGGAGCTGACAGCCTGCTAGCTGAAATATTCAAGTATGGCGGCGAGGACCTGATAACGTGCATGGACAATGAAAACATCTGATAAAGCGGCTCTTGGAGTTTTCAGGAGACAGATTCTGCGTGATGGCGATGGCGAATACCGCAGACGATTTAACGATGAGCTGTATGAGCTTTACAATGATATAGGCATAGTGCAGCGAATTAAAATTCAGCGGCTCCGCTGGCTTGGCTTGGCTGGCTTGGACACCGACGGTTTAGCTCCGAAAGTATTAAACTCCGGTCGCGATGCTGGTAGCAGAGGATGAGTAAGGTCTCCTCTGCACACACAAAGCAAGTTTTGGTCGTCATTGGATTAAATTGTTGAATACAAATGAACTGTATCAGAGTTTTCCACTTCATAGGTACCTGACTTCACAAAAGGAGAAGGTTATCTATTCGTTCGCAGAAGGGTTAATCAGAGTTCAAAAGCTAAGGAAAAGAGCTTTAAATTCACAAGAATTGAGGAATAAAAAAAAAGTCATGCGTTGATATAAAGTATGTGTAATTTTTTGCTTAATCCTAGGATGAAGGCATACAAGTTAGATATGCATACTCATATCCACATGTCCATTAGCTCCTTTGCTCAAACTAAAAAAGAAAAAAAGTACACCCATCAACCCATCATCATCATCATCTGCCAATACATTCAAACTACTTTCACCGCAATGCTTGGTTAAATACTTGATGAATCTCCAATGACCATTAATTTGATCAGAAAATTTTCGAACCATAATCGAATCGATTGCTACACAAATTCTTGTGATTCAATTTACGCGAATGCCGCATAGCAAAAAAAAAAATATAAGAAGAAAGCAAAAAAGATCAAAAAATGTGCTGTCAAAAAGCGAAAATCGACAGCCAAATGTGAAAAGTGCCAATAAAACGAAGGCTATTAGGAAGTAAAGAATGCCAAAGCCATTGCGAAATATCGGAAGGGCAAAGCAGTGAAAACAAAAATCGGGGAAAAAAGTGTAAACCTGCGCATGCGAAAAGTTGCTGGTTGCATGTGGCTGTTATTGGTAATTCGATACTTTGAATGAAGTACGCAAAGGCTAATAGAATAATTCGTTAATGCATTTGAAGGACATGCATGGCACGACGGTCGTCGGTTGGAGAGGGGGAAGCAACGAATGGCAAAGCGAAAGGGAACAGTGCATATAAGAGGAGGAAAGTCACAGCCACTTGGAAAGGTAGCAGATAGATATTCAAGCAGTGCATATGGAGTGAGCCGCCGCAGATGAGCTGGGCGTTTGCCAACTTCGCTGTGTGGCAAGAAAAAATAAAGATTATACTACACTCTAAAAAGTGCATGTAAAACTACTACTGAAAAGTGTTTATTTTTCAACCAGAATCTGTTCAAGTATACGCACAAGATGTTCAAGATTTGATTTTGAATATGAGTTGTTTAAAATATACACATGAAATGTTTAAAATTACAAACATTTTGAAAGCAAAAATATATTTTTTTACAAATAATAAATACTAAGTGCCAGGGGCGCACGCAGGAATATATTTTTGGGGGGAAAGGGTTTATACTTCTAAATATATATCATCAGCAAATACTGTAAATTCGCTCTTTACAATACATTTATGAAAGTTTTATTAACAGTATGAAATAAATAAATAAACTTTTTAAAGTATCATCAATTGCATTTTATTTACATAAAATTTACAAAGAACTCAGACATTTTTAACCGGCTTCAAAAAAGGGGAGGTTATCAATTCTTCGGAGTATTTTTACTTCTTTTATTTATTCCACCGCATAACTTTGCACCGCGTGAACCGATTCCAATAATTATTGTTTTTTACTGGAAAGATGGTACCTTAAGGGTCGTCTCGTAATTTGGTTTAGATCCGATCATTAAATCATGAAAAAATTAACGGTTGAAGATGCACTCAACTTTCAAAAGTAATACAAAATTTTACAAAAGAATTTTAATATAAATAAATTAAATAATTTCACGAAATTTTTACACTTTTTTTTTATTAATTTTCGTCGATTTCTGGTTTCTCATTTTTTAATAATTCGAATAACGAAAATTTAACTGAACTTGTATGCTCATTTTGGTGGAACGAATTCAAAGTTAGCAAATTAAATCTTCGAATGCTTATTAATTACATATCAGTGGTAATCTTCTTTAGGCTGTAAAGTGTGAAAAGCAACAGTTAAACTTTAAAGAGCTCTCAAGAAAAAAAGAAAAATTCTTACAAAATGACGCACAAGAAATGGAAAAGAAAATTTTTTCTTTCATAATTTCTTTTATCATAATAAATTTAGCCCCAAAACCCACCCCTTGGGTGCGCTACGTGACAAATTTGATAAGCAAAAGTAAACAAACATTGTTTAATTTTGCACACACTAGGAGAGGAAACTGGTTACCTCTCTTTATATGCGTAAATTTAAACGAAAATTTTTTAGAGGAAATTTTAAACATTTTATGTGTAAACTGTGAAAATGTGAACAATAAATGTTTAAAACTCAAAAAACAAATTTGAAATTTGTTCTACGCCACACATATGATAAGTAAAAGTAAGCAAGCAGTGTTTAAATTTGCATTCATTAAGAGAGGAAACTGGTTACCTATCTTAATATGCGCAAATTTAAACAAAAATTTTTTAGAGTGTACGTTTGCCTATCCTCCTGTATACTTATACATATTCGTACTTATGCGCATAAAATATGCCTACATATTGTTTTTTGCTTTTTGTTTTCAAGATGCTTATCTACCCATTTGCTTTTGCGTCGAAAATTGTTTGAAATTAGTTTAGCACACAAGCGCGCTATCAATGGCTTTTTATCTCATCTCTGATAACGGGTGAGAGTATTCATTCAATATTTCTTTTTTTCGCATTTTAACAAAATTTATGCGTATACGTTTTGCTGCTCTTTTTTTTGTTGTAATGGCTTATTTCGAGTATAGACGCTGTACTTTTACAGTTATTTAGTAATTTCATTAAGGATAATCTACAAATAAGATGAGTGACAATGATAATCATGTGGAAGGGGATGAAATGGGAGGAAAAAGTTGTAACTGGATGTAAATTAGAATATGTCACCCATGTTTTCTTGATAAAAAAAATGTGCGGGTTTTTGTATTTTGAGGTATTAAATAAATATTTCGACTCATTTCACCTACAGCAGTAAGGCGGGACTTGTCTAGTTCCCTGGGAATTAGCATAGGAAACTCTCTCTTCTTTTGAAGGGACGATAGTGCCCTTAAGGAAACAGTCAGTCGAATGGTTTCTGACTCATGCGACGCATAGTGGTCGGAGAGACCAACCTTTACACGCACTACTAGAAGAACTGTTCCAATTTTCATGAAACTGCCAAATGATAGCATTATTGTCATGCTTAATCCGAATATGCCATAATATTTATATACTGACATTTCGCAGCTGTCAAATCAACTGTCAATTTCTCTTAAAATAAGAAAGTATTATTGAAAATGGCACTGATTAGGTTTTTAGACATGTTAGTCACGAATTTTATGTCAAGTTTAAACTTTGACAGCTGTCAAACTGATAGCGTAGTCAAATTTTATAAAAATATTAAAATATTTTTTTTTTAATTGTATGTCAAATTAAAACCTTGACAGCTGTCAAATGGATTTAATTTTTTCTAAATATAATAAAATATTTTTTTTAAAGTCCACCGATTAGGTTTTTAGGCACATCAGTCACGAGTATTATGCCATATTAAACAGTTGACAGCTGTCAAATAAATTTTCAATTTCTCTAAACTTAATAAAATATTTTGATAAATGCTATTCATTACGTTCTTTGAAACGCTGATTACGAATTGTATATCGAATTCAACTGTCAATTTTCTAAAAATAATAAAATATTTTGTTAAATGATACTAATTAGATTTAAAGCACACTAATCACGAATTGTATGTCAAATTGAAAGTTAGTAAGTTGACAGCTGTCAACTGGCCTGTCAATGAACGTTAGCCGTACTATTGTATGTATATCCTGTAAATATATATATTTTTTCAACTTACAAGGATGCGTAGCAGCAAACGGATAATCCAGCGTAGGCAAACGTGATGGATGTGGTCCACATGGATGCAACGATGGCGGGCACTGATAGCAAAACATACCTCTTCCCGCAGCAGCAGGACCAAGCTAAAAAAGAGATGAGTGAAAATGAAAATTAGATATAAATAAGAGAAAATGACCACGACTTGCACTCATACATATGTACACTCTAAAAAGTGCATGTACAACTACTACTGAAAATTGTTTATTTTTCAACCAGATGTTCAAGATTTGATTTTGAACATGAGATGTTTAAATTATACACATAAATATGCACATGAAATGTTTAAAGTTGTAAACATTTTGGAAGTAAAAATACATGTTTTTACTATTAATAAACATTAGGTGCTCACATTTATGCAATTTTAAACATTTTATGTGCAATTTTGCTCTACGTGACACATTTGGTATGTGAAAGTAAACAGCCAGTATTTAATTTTATTACACGGTGTGTAAATTTGCACACATTATGAGAGGAAACTGGTTACCTATCTTAGTATGCGCGAAATTAAACAAAATTTTTTTAGAGTGTACATTAGGGTGCCTCACCAAAAAAAGGTTGCAGTTGTCGAAGCGGAATTACAAAATTTATTATATTTAAGATCTAAGCCAACATATTTCAGAAAAATATTAAGACTTACGGAAGCTGGGCAGATTTGAAAATGCCTCAAAAAATCAAATTACATATTCCGTTGATAAAATTTTAAAACATTTTTATGCAGGTCTTCGAAGCTAAAACTCTTTTATTATTGAAGTAAAATTTTTGGAATAAAAATATTTTTTTATACACATTTTATTTGTAAAAAAACTATATTTTTTGAGGTGTTGTCAAATCGCTCAATCGCAAGTAAGTCTCCATACTTTACTGGAATATTTTGGAGGAAGTTTCAGGCGACAAAAGATTTTATAATTCCGATGGAAAAGCAGCATCGACTTTGTTTTGTATGGAAAGTGGTGCACCCTAATGTGCAAATGCATTACATATATGTACATACATTAAAAAATATGCATTTAAAATTAATGAAAAATCAGCCTAGATTCAAGATATGCAGATCAAGGCTTGGGGGAATATTTTATTGGTACGTATGACCCAAAAGATAATCAGTTGCAAACAATCAAGATACGCCTAACTCAATGCCATATATGCCATAAATGTACATATGCATATATTTATTTACAAACATACACACTGCTGCTATTACATTTACATATCTCACACCACAGCATAGTATGTATGTACATACTCGCATCTATTCGTACAATTGAATTTACTGCACATATGTATGAACATAAATTAAAAATTTCAATCACGCATTCGATTGAACGAATAATTTGAATTCAATTCAATTGATGTAAATTATCAATCTTTGAAGCATGAATAACAGCATACACAAACAAATGCACTGTTCTGTCGTTTCCCTGCAAAATTTTGTGCGACTAATCTCTAAAGAGAGTATTCCGAGATTACTCTCAATCGGGTACAATTTGGCATTAATTAGTCCCAACTAGTCTCATACGGGTACTAATGGAGGTCAATTAGTCTCCACTCATCCCTTATGGGTATAATTGGAGATCAATTCGTCGCCAACTCATCTCTAACGGGTACTATTAACGATTTAATGATATGTACGCACTTCGTCAATGAAATATCATGTGCGGCGTTGGCACACAGAGAGAGTATTCGCCTAACAAAACTGAGCACCCCAGTTCGAATCTCAGCTGGCGAAAATTTTTATTTTTTTTTTTAAAGTGACTAGTCGCTTTTTATACCCTTTCGGGTATAAATGTGAACAATTAGTCTCTTCATAGGACATGCCCGAACAAAAGCGATCAGTTCATTCCATATAAAGAGATCAAAAGTGGTATTAGTCGCATGCTCCTTTGCGATTGCTCCCGGAGTCATCCCGGATTAGTCCCATTTTTTGCACGGTTAGCTTGTCGCCGCTTGCCGCATTGTAGCCATGCGCATGGCATCTCGCAAAATTCCATAGTGGCGTTGGCGCCGTTGCATTGCCGCTGCGTTAACATTGTCAATTGCACCTTTAATTCGATTCAATTAGAGACAATTACCATTACTCGTTCATGAGATCCTCGTTCGTTCCTTCGCTTGTTCGTTTAGTTGCCGCTGCAAATGCAACTCTGTTGTGGTGTGTATGCATTTCCATATTATCCATTGCAATCGAATACCGACCAATTTCAAACGATGCAATGCTTTTCGATTTTTATGACATTCCATTGAAATCAATTCAATTCGATTTGTTCGGTTAAGAGAAGAGAATAACAGAAAGTAAGGTTATGTGTGAATGTAGACATTCTATATGGGTGCGCAAACCCATGCGTCTACGACGATGTCACTTAAGTTTCATTGAGAAGGCATTGCATGTTTTCGGAAAGTATTAGGTACCGTACAGCTATATATTTTTTTTAACCTTTTAAAGAGCAGGGAACAACTGCTGATTCTTTACGCTACCTAGTTCCAGGCAAGACGGGTTGAAAGTTGTCGGTCTGTAATTAATACAACTTTTCTATACATATATTCACATTGGAAGAGAGTCCCCTACACGTTCCTACTGCGATATTTCCAAAAGTCTTCCTCTGCCTTCCTGCGATTCTTAACAGTTTGAATGTCCTCTAGACCAATGGGATACCCTACTTTTCAAACATAGATCTTCGTAATCGATATAACAAACATAAACAGCCGAGCCTAAAAGACAGAGCTACGTCCACAATTTATTGGATTCCGAGGCCATTATTTATTATTCGAGAGACGGCGATGCAAACTAGAGTACGGGTACAGCGTCAGAGCAGTTGGTGCTCAAGGTTTCAAGTTTTAAACGGTAAGGTCCCTTTTTAGTCTAGACTCGAGTAGGGAAGTAAAATAAATTTACTGAGAGTTATTTTTTGGCATTGAGGCTGCGCTGGGTCAAGTCAAAGTCATATTTTGTCTCATAAGTAATGTAGGAAAGTACCGATGAGACGGCCAAGCACAATTTGGAAATTCTAATCGGCCTGAAAGATATGTATTTATATCTTTACAAGTTCCAATTTTTGATCCACTAAGTAAGATAAATAACTTACCTGTAACAAGTGGGTGTTGAAATCAATGACGTGTCTAAGAAGTCTGTAACTACTCTATGGACGACTATGGGCGAGTTTAAAAAGGAAAACGGTTGAGGAACTACAAAAGTTCGCCAGTTGTCTCTCGATGTCCAAGTATCGCGTCAAACCATAGGTTAGGAGATTCTAAAAGTTCATTCTCAAAGGTCTACGAACGTAAGAGTGAAATCTTGATAAAAAACGCCAACCAAACCCGATCTTAGCTGAAGACTTCACGCTTTCTCTCGAAAAGGTTATCCACCTTTCTGAGTGCCGGGATTAGATAGATAACCTACAAAAAATACTTAAAAGGATTGTTGGTATTTTCTTTGAAATTGCGAAACTCTCAAAAGAAGCGAAACGTCTTTTCATCATCACCGCAAGGAAGGGTAAAGATCTGACCTAATCTTTTGTATGGCTCAAATACGCACACATGTACATATTTAATCAGTACTGGATACCAATAGTTTGACTTTGATCAAACAGCATTACCGCGGAACAAGCGTTTAAAACTTTCGATATATTTTAAATAGCCGCTTACAAAGTTAAACTATTCAGGAACATCGGGAATATTGTCCTTTGTAATATTACGTAATCTTAAGTGCCAATTACGAAGTAACGAATACGGCAATTATCAAAGTTATTCATGGTTGGTTAAAAGTTCGAGCCGTAAAAGCTGGATAGCCTACTCCAGTGAGAATCCGAAGTGTGCGCTCTAAAAAGTGCATGTAAAACTACTACTGAAAAGTGTTTATTTTTCAACCAGAATCTGTTCAAGTATACGCACAAGATGTTCAAAATTTGATTTTGAACACGAGTTGTTTAAAATATACACATGAAATATTTAAAATTACAAACATTTTGAAATTTAAAATCTATTTTTTACAAATAATAAATACTAAGTGCCAGGGGCGCACGCAGGAATATATTTTTGGGCGGAAAGGGTTTATACTTCTAAATATATATCATCAGCAAATACTGAAAATTCGCTCTTTAAAATACATTTATGAAAGATTTATTTACAGTAAGAAATAAATAAATAAATAAACTTTTTAAAGTATCATCAATTGCATTTTATTTACATAAAATTTACAAAGAACTCAGACATTTTTAACCGGCTTCAAAAAAGGAGAGGTTATCAATTCTTCGGAGTATTTTTATTTATTAATTTTCGTCGATTTCTGGTTTCTCATTTTTTATTAATTCGAATAACGAAAATTTAACTGAACTTGTATTTTTATCATGTAGCTCATTTTGGTGGAACGAATTCGAAGTTAGAAAATTAAATCTTCGAATGCTTATTAAGTACATATCAACAGAGAACTTAGATAGATAGAGAAGGTGCAAATTTTTGGAACGTAAAATTGTTTGGCTGAAAAATAAATCCATGGAATATCACCACAGCGCGATTAACATTTCAAGAAGAGTTAACAGAGAAAAATGTAAATTTCTGTTATGATAATGTTATATTTGTTGCAAGTGTCTGGCTATGTGTTGCTAGGTTGCATGTGAATGCAGAAACGTATTCATGTATATTTTTTTTATAAAATTAAATAAATTAATATAGTTAAATTATATTAAATGTACTTTTATATTAGTTAGAATTGCTGATTTGCATTTCTGCATGACCATTTGTTAAATATAATTTATTCAGTAGTTAATGTTGCTAAAAACTTAAAAAGCATCTGTTCAAGTTCGCTTCTTGTACGAGTATTATATTATGTAAATAGTAAAAAATGCATGTAAGTTAAAAAAATGATAAAATAGGTTTTTTCACATACTCACTTTAAAGATGGACGCATTAACAAAAAAAATTACAAAGCAATGCACTTGTTAACTTCAAAGTTGTTTTTGACTTTTACTGCAATACTCGTAGATATTATTTGTAAATAATAGTTCTGGAGTCAAATGCAAATCCATTTCCCAGGCATGTGCATATGGATACTTGTAGTACATACAGATGCGATCAACTAATTAGCACCGAAATTCAAAATGATATTGTTTGCAAATTATGTTTATTTATTTATTTTTAATAATTTCCTTTAAAACATAATTCAATCTATAACAGAAACCACAATAATAAAAGTTTAAAAGCTTGCACAAATTGCAAAATAATAAATCAAACTTCAAAAAATTGTTATAAAAATTTCAAAATTAGAATATTTAGAAAATTTTCGGGTATGCAGTATTGTAGTCCATTCAATTATAGTATATGAAAGTCCAAGCTTCTAGTCGTTAAAAATTACCGTTCATTTTTTAGAATTTTTTGTGTCGCATTTTCTTCCATATAACACATGAACAAAATTTTTTTTTTGTATGGGAAAAAACAGCAGTACCCCAACAAAAAAAATCTAAAAAATCAACGGTAATTGTTAACAACTTGAAACTTGCACTTTCTTATAATATAATTGAATGGACTACAATACTGCATACCCGAAAATATATGAAATATTAAAATAAAAAATTTGGAAGACCATTTCTTGAAGGTTGATTCATTTTTTTGCAATTTGTGCAAGCTTTTAAACTTTTATTATTGTGGTTTCTGTTCCAGATTGAATTATATTTTAAATGAAAATCATTAAAAATAAGTAAACATAATTTGTTGATGGCAGCTGAATGTATGTATGTATGTACTTACATATGTAAATATGTACCCCATACACATACTCCAAAATAATTTATTGATAACGTTCTTGCACCTGCACATAATATTACATATATGTAAGTACATACTACCTTTCTTCTTATTTGGGGCTGACAAACTTTAACTTAAGAGTCGACTTTATTTCGTCTACTAATATGCCCCAATAGTTTTGGAGTTAAATGAAAATGCATTTCCCACGCATACATATGTATATGTATCTATATGTACTACATGCTCCATTAATTGACAACGTTTTTGCATGCATATATAAGTACATCCATACATACGTGCATATTGCCAGAGAACTTAGATAGATAGAGAAGGTGCAAACTGAAAGTGGAAACTATTCGCGGACGAAAAATTAACAGCGTTAGAAAAGTTCAAGTCGGAATGTAGAAATTCTGTTGAATTTAATGTTGATAACATAATACAATGTTGAGCAACATGAAATGTGATGTTCTTTGCGAGCAAATAAACGAAAATATGGTAAATCTTCACATAATTTTTATTAATTTGCATTTTTGTTAAATTTTTTATCTTGTTCTCCTTTTATGAAGATGCAAATACAATTTAAAATAATGATAGTTTGGCATAAAGTTTACACACATATGTACATGCATACATAGACTGGCAATCAAAAGTGAGTGCATGGTGTTTTTTGCTTAATATTAGCAATGATTTTCAATTAATGTTTTTTTTATTATCTTTTTATAAAAATGTGGTTCATGCTTTAATTAAAACTATACAAGTCAAACTTTCAAACTTTACACAGAACATAGAAAAATTCAACGAATTCTCGTCTAAATTTTGACCTGTTTAATCTGAATTTTTAGAAAAATTTTGACAGATAGATCGGTTTTTTAATTATAGTGGAAGAAGATCAAGTTTTAAGCGGCTAAAAAATCAGGTTGGTTTTTTATTGCTGACGGCTTTTTGCACTTTTTACCAAATAAAAGGGAATTTCTTGTAGAATAAAATGCGCATGACCGTTTGCAAACAAATACAAAAAATTTGCGCTATTTTTATACAAATTGCACTTGCTATATGCATAAAACCGCAATTCCCATCGAAAATAACAAAAAAGTTTAACTTAACAAGTAAGAAAGTCTAACTTCGGGCGGAGCCGAACCTTAAATACCCGGCGCAAGGTTTGAATATATGTTTTCACCTTTCCAAAAGCTACCGCTACATGGTAAGCCGGGGTGGATCAATTTTGAGTAAATTAGCGTCTTTAAATTTCGAAATATTGAAGTTTCAAGCATTTCTGAAATTTACCGTTATATGAAAAGCGGCCGTAATTTTAGTGCGATTTCAATAATTTTCAGCGCTTGGCTTCTATGTGGCAAGTACAATAACCACACCGAGTTTGGTACAAATTGGTAAAACGGTTATCGAGATATATATATATGATCATAAGTGGGCGGTGCCACGCCCATTTTCCAAAATTTTATCACAAACGTATTTCTTGGTAAAGAATTGTTTCAAGCATTAATTTTGAATAAATTAGCTTTAATATTTACTGATTTATCAAAAATTTCGTATTTCTCTAAATTACCGTTATATGGGATGTGGGCGTGGTTATTGTTCGATTTTAAAAATTTTCGGCCATTTCGTAGGTTATATCAAGGGCAACTCTGCCAAGTTTGGAAGAAATCGGTGCAGCGGTTGCCAAGATATACATGTAACACTAAGTGGGCGTGGCTACGCCCATTTTTCAAAAATTTATAATATTCTTATTTTTCGTCTAAAAGTTATTGCAAATATCAATTTTGAGTGAATAATCTTCAGTAGTTACTAAAATATCGCAGTTTTCGTATTTCCAAAATTACCATTATATGGGAGGTAGGCGTGGTTATTGTCCGATTTTGCCCATTTTCAACACCATCCATCCTACGCCTAAAAGAAGTACACGTACCAAGTTTTGTTAAGATATCTAAACTTTTACTCGAGTTATCGTGTGCACAGACGGACGGACGGACGGACAGACAGTCACCGCTTAATCGATTTCTCTTTTCATCCTGATCATTTATGTATACATTTGTCTATATCTATCTCGATTCGTTTTGCCTGTTACAAACAACCGTTATGTGAACAAAGTTATAATACCCTTGTGCACAAGTGCGCTCGGGTATAAAAACATTGCAAATATTAAACAAAAAACAGGATGCACTCACTTTTGATTGCCAGTGTACATACATATTTGTGTTTAAAATTAACTACTTATTAAATAATTTTAGTGGCACGAACATATACATACTTGCGCTTTCTAAAAATGGGAATAAAAATTGGATTCGCATAAAATTTCAATTCCAATAACTAATATTTTAGTGAAAATATTTACAATAAAGCTTTCAGTAACTTTTGGCAAATTTGGTGCGATTATGTGAAATTA
Source organism: Rhagoletis pomonella (assembly GCF_013731165.1). Taxonomy (NCBI): domain Eukaryota; kingdom Metazoa; phylum Arthropoda; class Insecta; order Diptera; family Tephritidae; genus Rhagoletis; species Rhagoletis pomonella. The sequence goes on from NW_023458560.1 coordinate 48,659,783, forward strand.
TGCATGCGTTTGTACCTACATATCCATTTACATATATTATTTTAAACAAAGCTAATAGTAAAATTTAAAATGGAATATGGATATGACAATTAAAAAAAAAAAAAAACAAAATTATTACTTGGTCCGTCCGGGATTTGAACCAAGACAAACGGCGAGACGCCAAAAAGTTTCGTCGCCTCTAGCATACGCGCCACAGTACATCATTCAAATTGCAATCTCTAAATCACTACATATATGATATTCTTCATTCATCCAAAAAGACAAACGCATAAATATCTATGCATTAATAAATGTAAATATGTGCATACATATGTACGATTGGTCTGCTTTCGTCTTCCCCTCGCCTTCATCCAACCATAGACAAATTATTAAATTTCTGCGAATTGCCACGACGCCATCAATATTAACTCTAGGTTGACGAAATATTTAGGTTTTCGCATAAGTTAACATTTAATAAATTTATATGGAGAATAATAATATTTCGTTTAAAATTCTGCATGTAAACATGTTCTCGACGATACGTGTAACTTTCATGAAAATTATCTATAAAATTCATGTTATATTAACGGCTGGAATGAAAAAAACTATGTCCGCTAAAATGGGTTAAAATCAAATTTGAGTTAACATATTTACACGCTACATGCAGACATACATATGGACATATACAGTGGACTAGCACTAGCTTGGACATAGCATATCTTGTACTTTGATGTGGTTGAATCTTTTTATGGTACTGAAGATTTGCTTACGGGGGAAAAAAATTAAAAATCATCCGTGGATATATGTAAATATATTTTTATAAACGCTTTGAAGTTTAGAAATTTTTAATATTCAAAGATAAATAGAATAATTGTTTTGCAATTATACAAATGTTGTTCAAGGCACATTGACCCACCTGTACAAAAATCGTGGCGCGTCATGGACAAAAATTTTACAATTTCGGACCGAAAAATGTGAAAACGAGCTAAGTTGCCACGTTACATTTGTGAACTTCCGATAAAACCACACATGTTTGTGATTTTAGAAGTTTTGATTTTATTAAAAAAAATTAATGTATTTTCCTGCAGAAAACGTACACTTTTATTTAATGTTTATTAAAATTACACCTTAAAATACTAGTTAGTGGTTGAAATATTGGAAGGGAATAGAGAAATTGAGTGTTTTGTCAAAAACTACCTAAAATTACCAAAATTCGAGATAACTTATTTTACTGGATATAGAGAAATAATTGCCACTTTTCACTTGGCTGGTCGAGATTTCTTCAATTTTACATTTTAGAATTTTTGTGTCGGATTGATAAAGTTGCGCTTGTGGGTGATGAATTTGCGGGAAGATGTGCTGCGGTGTTTTTATGAATGAGTTTACTTGGCCTTGAGAAATATGCGAATGCGTTTATGAATGAAATAGTTATTGTTGTATTTGAGTATACGTGTAATTATGTATGTATATATGTGCGTAGTATTTAAGCAGCAATATGCACATATGTACTTATATATGCATGTAAAAACGTTGTCAATTAATGTAGCATGTACATATAGATATATGTATGCGTGGGAAATGCATTTTCATTAGACTTCAAAACTATTGGGGCATTTTCGTAGACGAAGTAAAGTCGACTCTTAAGTTAAAGTTTGTCAGCCCCAAATAAGAAGAAAGTTAGTATGTACATACATATATGTAATATTATGTGCATGTCCAAGAACGTTATCAATAAATGATTTTGGAGTATGTGTATGGGGTACATATGTACATATGTATGTAAGTACATATGTACATACATACATTCAGATGCGATCAACTAATTAGCAACGAAATTCAATATGATATTGTTGCAAATTATGTTTATTTATTTATTTTTAATGATTTTCATTTAAAATATAATTAA
>NW_023458560.1:48661767-48662066 GCF_013731165.1 Rhagoletis pomonella
ATGTTTATTTATTTATTTTTAATGATTTTCATTTAAAATATAATTAAGTCAGTAACAAAAGCCACAATAATGAAGTTTAAAAGCTTGCACAACTTGCAAAAAAAAACGAATTAAACTTCAAGAAATGGTCATCCAAATTTTTAATTAGAATATTTAAAAAATTTTCGGGTGTGTAGTATTTGTAGTCCATTCAATTATAGTATAAGAAAGTGCAAGTTTCAAGTTGTTAAAAATTACCGTTGATTTTTTAGATTTTTTTGTTGGGGTGTTGCTGTTTATTTTTCATACAAAAAAAAAAT
>NW_023458560.1:48667066-48681739 GCF_013731165.1 Rhagoletis pomonella
TTTTTAGCCGCTTAAAACTTGATCTTGTTCCACTAGAATTAAAAAACCGATCTATCTGCGTACTCAAAATTTTTTTAAAAACTCAGATTAAACAGGTCAAAATTTAGACGAGAATTCGTTGAATTTTTCTATGTTCTGTGTAAAGTTCGAAAGTTTGACTTGTATAGTTTTGATTAAAGCATGAACCACATTTTTATAAAACGATAATAAAAAAAATTAATTGAAAAACATTGCAAATATTAAGCAAAAAACACCTTGCACTCACTTTTGATTGCCAGTATATGTATGCATGTACATATGTGTGTAAACTTTATGCCAAACTATCATTATTTTAAATTGTATTTGCATCTTCATAAAAGGAGAACAAGATAAAAAATTAAAAAAACATTACAAATTAATGAAAATTATGTGAAGATTTACCATATTTTCGTTTATTTGCTCGCAAAGAACATCACATTTCATGTTGCTCAACATTGAATTATGTTATCAACATTAAATTCAACAGAATTTCTACATTCCGACTTGAACTTTTCTAACGCTGTTAATTTTTCATCCGCGAATAGTTTCCACTTTCAGTTTGCACCTTCTCTATCTATCTAAGTTCTCTGCCCTTAGTTGCTAATGTTAAATTAGTTTTCAAAAAAAAAAGATTTATGCTGGCAAATTTGTATATGCGTGTGTGTGTGTGAGTGAAGTGCACGCATATGCGCGTACTTATTGCTGTGCTAATTAAAAGTTTATTAATTCATTTAGCAGCTGTGGAATTTGGTGCATCCGCATGTGGTTTCTTGTATGTACATAGTTATGTGCAAAATTCATATTTGAGTAGATGCAATTATTGAAATTATCAAAATTCTAGCTAATTCAGGGTTCAAAATTAATCGATTCATTAGAGGATTGCATTAGTTATTAATTGCGTATTTCAAAATGTACATTAGTACGATGTTGGGTAAAGAAATGGGGAATAGGTTGTTATGGGGAATAATTTAAATTAAGTAAAAAAAAATACTCAAAAAGTCCTGGATAATCTAAGAATGAGCTTTCTGAAATACGAGAATACGTAGAACCTCAGACGTGAGCTCTCAAATCTTCGCGAAGCGTAGCACAGTGTACGATTTGGTAGTGTCGATGGACAAAATCGTAAAACTCTCGATACGAATACGATAAAAATTAAGAAAAATATGGGTTGAAAAGCTGGCATAATGGCCCAAGGGAAAAATAATGCCCTTTTATAATCATTATATTCGACCCCAAAAAAAAAAGAGAAATGAACTTGAGAAAATAAATGAATACTTAGCTGACTAGCTCCAACAAAAAAAAAAAATAAAATAGTTTTTGGTTTTATTGACTTTTCATGTAGATTGTAAACCTAGGAATTCAAATCAAAGTCAAAAATACACTAAAAAATCGTTTACGCATTTTTCCATTTAAAAAAAAAAAAATCGAATATTCTTTGTATGGTAGGAAAGGCGTAAAAAAATTGGAAGTAAGTGTGTCACATTCCCAGTAGCTAGTCAACGCCTAAGGCCGTATTTTTACCGAAGGCAGGAAAGCCTGAGCATAGACCTTTATCAAGAGAACATTAGCCTCAGCTCCTTTCTCCAAAAAGCCATGGAGAAAATCTTGAATCAACCTAACGGAACGACCACAAGAGGTACGAAGTGACTTATGCTACTATTCAAATAATACGTCGAAAATTGAAAAGGCTCTGGAGTCCAAGAACATAGCCCTTTGTGCCTTATTGAGTTATCAGATGCTTTTGATAATACGTCATACGGGGTAATAAGAGAGGCCTTGTTATGCAAGGGGGTAAGCCCCATAATCCATGCTAAAAACAAGGAAGAGCCTATGCAGACGATCTGGTGATCTGCGTACCAGGGCTGCATGATGAAATAATCTCCAACAAGCCTAGTGCATTGCACAAAGATGTTGTGACACCAAAGGATTTTCCATTTATCACACCCGGTTCAGTTTATGCGGAGAAAAAGTTTACTCTGGGCGGCACCAGAATAGGTCTTTCAAATAAAGCAAAATACCTGGGGTGAGGTTAGATAAGACACTCACCTGGAATACACATTTGTATGCAACCGTCAACAAGGCAATGAGAGCCTTATTCGCTTACTCGCGACTTTTAGGAAAACTTAGGAACTCTCCCAAAAATGACCTACTGACCGTATAACACGGCCAATAGTCACACACGCATCCATGGCATGGTAGACTTAAACTACACAAATAACTGCTGGTACAAAACTAAGCAAACTGCACCGGATGGTGTGCGTTGACATAACAGGGGTTTACGGACCTATCCTCCTGATACACTCAGTGCTCTTGTTGGTATACCGCCCTTCCCAATCCTAATAGATAAGGAGACCACCCATTCAGCACTGAGACTCCTAAATACTTTCGAATTAAAAACCCGAAATATGGCTGGTCTTAATAAAATTCACAAATGACCCCATAATAAAAATGAGGGACGTAATAGCTCCAAAGCTGGTAATATCTAGGAATTTCAAGTTATCTATTGCAGACCGAGCAACGTGGAGTACAGGGAACCCTTACACAAACCAGGAGATGAAGATGGAAAAACTGGAGCTGGTATATTAGGGCCGAATTTTAAAAGATCGGTACCAATGTGCGGCTACCATTCCATTTTCCAAGCAAAGACTCATGCGATAAAGATCTGTGGCCACAGAAGAGCATAGCTTCTGAAAACGTCTGCATTAGGCCGGAAAGTCAGGGTGCCTTGCTAGCGCTGAAGTCCCACACAATAACATCACAACTAGTAAACGACTTCTTCAGCACCCTATATGCTCTTGGTATCAAGAACACACTATTACTGGGCTGGGTGCCGGAGCTTGAGGGCCGCGATGGCAAAGAACAGGCGGGCTGCATAGCAAAATATTCCATGGCCCGGAAAACTTTGTGAGCGCACCCATGCACGCTTAAGGGAGGCCATAAACAAGTTCCATAGGCACTGGAGTGAATGTCCAGGGCAAAGACAATCTAAGCGCGCAGAGTTAACTGACTTCAGGTTGGTTGACAGCTCATCTGCTGTAAAGTTTTCGGATATTTCACTGTGCCGGTAACTTTCCTGACCACCTTGGTGAAAAACGGTGAATTGTCTCGAGGAGCGAGACATCAGCTGTACATGTAAACAAGTTTAGGCAGGTATGGAAAGTGCAAATTGGGCAAGTTGAGCAAGTCGGGCGAGTCTGGCTGGTCGAGCTAGTCGTGATGGCTGTGGTTTAACACTCAAATGCGGGTAGAATCAGCAATGTGGAGTTGCATTGCAACCGGGTGCCGGGGCCCAAAGAACGGCAGAGGCGGCCAGGGTGTCCACCCCAGACTGCCAATTGGTACTGAAGTGCTTGAATTTCAGGGCGCTGATCAAGGCATTTGAATCCGTTCTGCTCCTGGGCACCGTGAGGTTAAGTTGTTTTACAACCGGTACTCACGATAAAACTCACACACAGCTGTAGCAGTCACCGTGGAGATTGGCACACAGGCGGTAGGAGGTTTAGGGGTTTAGGCTTTCGACAGTCCAAATCAAAGAAGAAGAAGAAGAACTGATTTCAGAGGTAAGTCAAACACACCAACCGAGGTCTATCTCAGAACATTCCTCTACTAAACGACTACAACTCACCCTATTTAACGCAACTAAGTAAGTACAATAAACTACATATTTTTACAAACTCAAAATATCCTTGCAAAATAGTTCGCGAACACCAATCGCGCTTTTCATCAGGATGTATTGTAGAATGCATTTACCAACAAATCGCGGCTTTTTGTCCAAAATGCAATTTCAAGCACTAAATGGCATTGCAACAAGCAACAACAAATCGCTATGCGCAAATGTTGCAAACCTGTTGGAGAAAGTTTCAACATAGCCATGTTAGAGCGCAAGTGTGCATTGTAAAAGGCTTTCGATTAGAATGTCAATATGCGAGTGTGGCAACCATGCGCTGATTGAATTTGCATTTCAATGATGTAATGATGAATAGCGGCGCATTTGCGTCCGCTGCACTAAATGCCGATTGAGGGTATGGTCACAGCCAGAGTAACAACTGGCCGGTTGCATGATAGCCCTGAAATCGCGTAAAATGGCTGGCACGTGAAAAATTTGTGTGCTGCACAACGCGACTAAATACATATACCCGATGACAAAGTGTGTGGTGTTGGCATTTTTTCGGCAGCATTCTAATGTCAACCGCATCGTGTTTGCCATGCCATAGAGCTCTCAACGCGTTGGCAAACGTTCGGTGCGTTGCATGGTCGATCGGTGGGTTAGTCGTTCGGTGGCGGCAATTTCACCAAATGCAATTTACTCAATTTTCGCAAATTTCGCAATAGGCAAATTACATTAGACGGCAGCGCGACGTTTAATGCCTCTGGTAGCACACGCTAAGCGAACGCCAGCCAGCCTAACAGCCAGCAACCAACAACCCAGACAAAAATGTATTTCTCCACCCCCAGCCTTTGTGACTGCACTTGAATACACTTGCAATTGTATTGCAACAGATTTAGAACTGCGATTTCAGGAGGCTGTTGCACTTTTATAGCGAGCGATTCATATGACCCTCTTCTGTGCAGCTCGCTGGTATCGAACTCGAATGTATGTACATTAGGGTGGTCCTTAAATGTAGGAATCAAATTTTTACATCCGATTTCTTAAGCCTCAACTCCGAAGTCGATGCAACTATAGTTGAAGATATCACACATAAATTCTGACCTCGACTGGAGTCGGTGAAATTTATACATATCATTAAATCGTTAATAGTACCCGTTAGAGATGAGTTGGGGACTAATGGATCTCCAATTATACCCATAAGGGATGTGTCGAGACTAATTGACCTCCATTAGTACCCGTATGAGACTAGTTGCGACTAATTAATGCCCAGTTGTACCCGATTGAGAGTAATCTCGGAATACTCTCTTTAGAGATTAGTTCCACAATTTTTTGCAGGGTATGTACATACATGCATACATACGTATATAGCGTCTGAAATTCACCAAATTATCATCAGCAGCTTCATTATCCTCCTTCACGAATTTCACCGGCAGCAGAGAAGCCATCCATATTGTCATTTTTTTCATCTTCATCAATGAAGTAATCCCAGCCTGTCTGTTGAAGTGCAACAGCGTTAAGTTGCCTCTCAATTGCATAATTGCATTGTTGCAGTTGCTGTGCGCAAACTACGATTGTGTGGCAGCAATGGCTTGGCGGCTAACAACTCAGCACCGTCGAAGGTATGGCACGGGTAGATAAGCAACTTTAGATCGCGCGGTTTAACGGTATTATGTGCGCTCCGAACACGCCACTAACTGCCACGCTTTGGATTCGGATTCGTCGGAGTTGCCATACATAAAAAAAATTAAATTGAAGTTGTTCGATTTTTAAAATGAGGTATGAAATTAAAGGGCTTGGTTCAATTAAATTTAACTTTTTCGAAAAGTGTTGCCACCTTTTAAAAAAACTTTATTTAAATTATTTAAAATGGTAATTAACTATTACTTTATGGGTATCAATCGAAATGGTTATGAGAAGGCTTTATTTCTTAACTAAATTTAGGCGGGTTGCCACCTGTTTATATAATTATATTCAATTTAAAGTAAGGGATTTTTTAATTGAAATATCTATCACCATATACATATATGGTGCCACATGAAGGAGTTTTAAGAAAGCAGTAGTCGAAAATATTTTGGAGAGGCTGTTTTAAAAGTCGAATTTAGTAAACTTGTACAAAAGTTGAAATAATAAAATATGGATCCAAACGAATGAGAGTTAACAAATCTTTCTAGTTTGAACATTTAGAACTTTTTGAGGCATTTAAAGAGGGTTTACAAGCGTTGAAAATTTTAAACACATTTTATATAATAAGTTATATATATATATATTTGTGAACTGTATTTAGGAGAGTTTCCACGTGTTTAAAAAATAAATTTAACTTAATTCATCAGGTCATTGCACTATGTATCACAAAGATAGACGAAAGGGATTAAATAATTTTAAAGAGGTTTGCCAGCTGTTTGAAAAATCGAATTCATTTAACTCATACAAAAGTCATCTGAAATATTTAAATATGAGTGTAAAACGAAATAGTGACAGACGAAAGGGATTAAATAATTTTAAAGAGGGTTGCCAGCTGTTAGAAAAAACTAATTCATTTAACTCATACCCAAATTAAAGGAAATATTGAAATATAGTATCAAACAAAAGAGTTATAAGACAAATTTTGTTTGAAAGTATTTTTGATTAGGGTTGCCACCTATCTAAAAAGTAATATCTATCTATAAAACGCGAAGGCAATTTATGTGAAGGTCAGCAGCTCTGCACCCTTATTTCGAAAATAAGGTGTCAAACTAAAGAGCTTGACCTGTAAATATGCAATAAGGTTTAATATTTTGAAGTGAGAACTTTTTAGCGGTACAGGGTGATTCTAAATTTAATTAAATGAAAAAACGACACCATGTCCGAACTGGCTTCACTCAGAAACAGATTCACGGATTAATATGAAATATTTGCTTAGGTTTTTGAATAGGGTTGCCACCCGTTTAAAAATTTTAACTCAGTTGTGGCGTTTTAACGTCATGCGGGTTCACTAATATATTTAAATGCTTAATTGTAAATCTAATTTCATATTTCTACTCGAATGGAAATTTGATTATTTTGAATGATCTCCATATGTGTCGATAGGAATCACACACCTATAACTGTGGGCTATCTCTTGCCCTAGATAAAATTGAGGTGCCTCTTTATAATCCAAATTAGAAAATTTTGAGTATACGAGGAGGGTACACCGAATTTCATCAAAATATAATTTTTTAACATTTGCGCCTGTCTTCTTAGCGTTCTTTTTTTAGAGTTTGTGGACGATAATATTAACCGATTCTTCCACTCTTTCAGACTTATGCTTTTATGGGGACACCCCACTGGGAGTATTACAGTGATTCAAGAGGCCATGAAGCGAAGTGCGCTGAAGTGAACTTTCTTCTGTATTTATTTAAAATTAATTTTTCAAGCATCACCGAATTTGATAAAATAGTCTATGTTATATAAATCACAAGACAAGGTTATTAACTAAAAGTTTGGACCACAAAATATCCGATAAGTCCTTTGTTCCTTAGAAAGCAAAATTTTTTACTGCTTCAGTTTTTTCCACATTTGAGCAGTCCTTGAATGCAGATTAAATTCGCTTCTCATACTTCATCTTCTTTTCTTATACTTACATACATATGTATGTACTTACTTTTATGAAGCTCTATGGAGTTCATTAAGATGCTTCTTTTTAAAAGCAAACTCTCGTGCCCCATTCAGTCAGTAACAACCCATCGACTCCCAACAATCGGCCGTGCAAAGTCGCCAGTGTGTCCGGCGTTTAATTATAATTTATAAAATTTTCCTTTTTTGTTTTGTTGTTTTTTTTTTGCATTTTTACTTTCATTATTCATTGTTGCAGATTGTATGTATGTACGTGTGGCAGTGGATCGATGCAACGCAGCAACAGCATCAGTAACAGCGTAAAAATGGCAACAGACGCAGCTGTGGCTGCAACATAAAAATGCAGAAACAAAAAAGAGAAAATGCGTAGCAGCAAAATGCATAAAAAAGTTATTGTCATCAACATTGATATGAATTGCCTTTTTATTTCATTTATTTTTACTCTTTTTTTGCGTTTGTCCTTAAAAAAGTTGTATATTTAGTTGTTGTCGCTGCTGTTGCTGTTGTCGCTGTTTCAGTTGATGGACTTGTGTTTCCTTTTAATTCAGTTAATTCAAATTAATCAGGTGAAATTGCATTTCGTTTGAATGCAGTCTCGCGCTTTCAATTAAAGCAATTGATGCAAAACAAAAAATTATAAAAAAAACATGCATGCATACTCATTAAAAAAAGTACAAGCAAGCAAAAACAGGCGAGCGCTGTTGCATAGATAATTTTTATTTTTTTTATTTTTTATTTATTTTTATACCCGGGCGCACTTGTGCACAAGGGTATTATAACTTTGTTCACATAACGGTTGTTTGTAACAGGCAAACCGAATCGAGATAGATATAGACAAATGTATACATAAATGATCAGAATGAAAAGAGAAATCGATTAAGCGGTGACTGTCTGTCCGTCCCTCTGTCCGTCCGTCTGTGCACACGATAACTCGAGTAAAAGTTTAGATATCTTAACAAAACTTGGTACGTGTACTTCTTTCGGGCGTAGGACGGATGGTATTGAAAATGGGCAAAATCGGACAATAACCACGCCTACCTTCCATATAACGGTAATTTTCAGAAATACGAAAACTGCGAAATTTTTGTAACTACTGAAGATTATTCACTCAAAATTGATATTTATAATAATTTTGAGACGAAAAATAAGAATGTTATAAATTTTTAAAAAATGGGCGTAGCCACGCCCACTTATGGTTACATGTGTATATCTTGGCAACCGCTGCACCGATTTCTTCCAAACTTGGCACAATTGTTGGCTTTGGTACAGCATACCAAATGGCCGAAAATTTTAAAAATTGGACAATAACCACGCCCACATTCCATATAAGGGTAATTTAGAGAAATACGAAATCTTCGATAAATCAGTAAATATTAAAGCTAATTTATTCAAAATTGACGCTTGCAACCATCATTTACCAAGAAATACGTTTATGATAAAATTTTGGAAAATGGGCGTGGCACCGCCCACTTATGATCACATATATGTATCTCGGTAACCGTTCTACCAATTTGTACCAAACTCGGTATGGTTATTGTGCTTGCCACATAAAAGCAAAGCGTTGATAATTGTTGAAATCGGCATACAATTACGGCCGCTTTTCATATAACAATAAATTTCAGAAAGGCTTGAAATTTCAATATTTCGAAATTTAAGGACGCTAACTTACTCAGAATTGATACACCCCGGCTTACCATGTAGCGGTAGCTTGCGGAAAGGTGAAAAACATATATTTAATACTTGCGCCGGGTATTTAATGTTCGGCTCCGCCCGAACTTAGACTTTCTTACTTGTTATTTTTTGTTTTTCTACACAGGCCTAATTCCCATCAACCCTTTTTTTAGCTGCTGTTGCATGTTTGTACGGGCTTTCAATTAAAGTTTTTAATATTTACACTCGAATTTTTTATGAATAAAAGCAAACATACAGGCCCCTGTTTAGATGTAAGTATAATTTGCGCGAGTGTTTAAATTTATTGTGAGGGCGAACTTGGTGTTGAGTTTATTTCAAATGATTTCATTAATAATATATAACAAGTAGTATTAGTATTATTATTATTATCAAAGCTGGGTCATATTTGGAAAACCAGCCGCTTGCTCAAAGACAGACGTCCGCTTGCAGTCGCACCTCATGGCGAACATGTGCTACAGACATCAGTGGATCCTTAAGCGGAATTCGTCCCTATATTCTGTCGTGAGTTTGGACTCCGCACGGCTCCATTACCGCACATGGATTGCGGACCTTGCAGACGAAAGAGTAGAAATAGTGCCTGGTCGAGCAATTCCAACTGCATACCAAGAAGTCTCACTCGGAATCACTATTAGTTGTACTATATTATTCCGTACTTAAACTTCCATAATTTAATAATATTAAATTATACTTCACAGCAGGGGCGCACCCACGAATATATTTTAGGGGGGATTTTATATTTCTGAAGATATATCACCGGAAAATACTGAAAATTTTCTTCAGATAATACGCTCTTTAAAATATATTAATGCAAGTTTTATGTACAGTATGTAATAAATAAATAAACGTTTTAAAATTCATAAACTGCACTTTATTTACATAAGATTAACAGAACTCGAAACACTTTTAACCGACTTCAAAAAAGGGGAGGATATCAATTCGCGGAATACATAACTTTGGACCACGTGAACCGATTTCAATAATCCTGTGTTTTATTGGAAAGATGGTACCTCAAGGTTCGTCCCGTGATTTGGTTTAGAGATCTGATGATTGGATAATGAAGAAATTAACGGTACCCCTAAATTTGAATATAAGAATTGAAGTCGGTTGTGTTCTTTCCTTAAAAACTACTTGTTTAATAAAAAGTTCTATAAACTCAAGATGCGCTCAACTTTCAAAAGTACCTAATAAAAAATATTAAAAAAGACCCATTAAAAATAAATTTATTGATTCCATGAATTTTTGCACTTTTATGTTCCTTTTTTCGATTTCAGGTTTCTGGCTTTCGATAGAGATGGTGATTTTTCACGATTTCTAAATTTGTTTATTATTTCGAATACCGAAATATTAACTGAACTCTCAAGAAAAACGAAAATTTCATATAAAACGACGGACGAGAAATGGAAAAGAAATTTTCTTCTACCAAAATTTCTTAAATCAGTTTGCAGCTCTCAAGAAAAAAATGCTCGTATATTCATTTCCTCATGAAAATTTACAGCAAAAGCAAAGCGCTTTTTCAAGCAACAGAAATTATAATTAGGGTTCGAAATTTCAGACTTTGGTATCGATACTGAGTACTCATCAGAGCTGTGTAAGTGTGAAATCATTTTCAATTTTAAATCAACAATTTTTTTCTATCCAGTTTTCATTACTTATTCTTCGCTTAGGATTGAGGTTTAAAATTTTTGAATTTTCCATTCTCTCAAAGCAGTTATGAATTCACACATCAACATATTCATAGCAAGATTGAAAAAACCAATGCCCAATCAAAAAAAGGTTTAACACTGAATGAGTATTGAAAAGGCTGCAATCTTTTATGTGTGTGCATTCTTTAACTCAGTACCAATCATTAGTTCAAAGACACCCTGGTAAATAACTTTTTGATAAAAAGGAAGATTTTTGACAATTGCTCAATTGTAAAAATTCAAACCGGCGTTACCCAATTTAAGTTTTTTGGTAGAGGCGATTTTATATCATATGTTTGGGATTATATATAAAACAGTTGTATTAACATTTACGTTTTAAATATAATTCATGTTTTATCTTCAAAATGTTTAAAATTTTCTTTAAATTAGATAACTACTTCGCATAAGCTTTACATTTAGGTTGATAAAATTTTATTGAAAATATTTTAAAAATCCTAGTGTCTTTAATAAAAAAATAGCTCATCATAAAAATTGTATCGCCGTTCGGCGTAAGTTTGTAGGTCCCTCTCATTTGTGTGACAGCAAAGGCGCACGCTACAAATCGGAGGAGAAGCTCGGCCAAAACTTAGCAAAAGTGGCAAGGCCAAAATATGATTATTATAAATAAATTTAGTTTCAAACAGGTCGCAACCCTCTTCAAACCCCTCAAAAGTATTCCCAATATTATTTAGCTGTGAACCCGCATGAGTCCGAAATTAGCATTTTTTACCAGAATTTCCAGATTTTACCGGAAATCGTACTTGGTTTTCTGGCAACTGAGAGGACAAATAAGAGAGTACGTAAGGTCATCTCTTTGTCAGAAGCTACCTGGTGGAAAATTCTGGTAAATCTGTCAAAAGATCCGATGTAGTGTGTTTGACAACCAAATTCTAAACAAAAGAGAAGTGCACTCTGCTAATGCATGTTGAAAAGTAAATAATTCCTTGCTTGAGTGGATGCTAATGAGTTTTGGTTAAATTACAAAACGCTTAAAAAGGTATTAGCCGTAATTTTACGTTTAAAAACTTTGAAACTTTAACACATTACCACCCTATACTCTATATGTGATTGACCATTGAACTAAATCGTTGTTTATTTGGGTAAGATTAAAATATATTTTACTATTCAATATTGGAGTTGGTGTGAAACAAAAATTAATAATTTATTGTTATGTATGCAAATGAGAACTACAATTCTGAGCTTATTGAGCATCTCTTAGTCAAACACAAAGGCAATTTTGCTTGATCAAGTTTCGAATCTAAGAAGAAAATGTTTTTTAACAAACAAAAGGTTAATAATAAAATTTGAAGGATTTAAGATATTGCGTATGGTAGCATGAAACGTCACAATCTTCTTAATTGTCAGGCTGTTGATATGGCTACGAAAAAGTGACAATGGAAACACATAGCTGAAGATTTCATACTTACAGTGGGATAAACTTCAAACCTCTAATATAAATTAGTTAAATTTAGTTATTATTTTTTTTATCAATTTTAAGTTTTCGTTTGGAATAATTTTCATGAACTTATCTATTAGGAGATCTCTTTCCGATATCTATTGAAATTTTGACATCCTCACTTTTTGGAAAAAGAAGTTCAAGATACAAGTTTATGTGCAAAAAATAAATTAAACAATAAAAGTCTCCTTATATTTATGGAACTTATAATAGAAAAATTTTTATTTCATTACCCAGACTTTATGAATAGCCTACTCTATAAGTAATAGTAGAAATTCCGAATTAGTAAGTTCAGTCAACACGTCATTCAAAAGTTTTGAACAAAATCACTTTTCTCTTTTGTGAAAATTTGGGACTATCTTATGCGAGTATTGTCGACAAAATGTTAGTCAATGAATGACTAAAAATTAACGAATAAATGGTTAATCGCGATTAATGATTAAAATTAATTAAGCGATCGCTGTGGTGTAGTGGTTAGAAGTGCGCACTACAATTCCGCAGGGTGAGCGTCCGAGCCCAGTTCCGGCAAAAAAAAAAAGAAAATGTTTTTTGTAATAGTGGTCGTCCCCCGGCAGGAGTCGGCGTAAAACTGTAGGTCCCTCCCCTTTGTGCGACAACGCCAAGGCGCATGCCACAATCGGAGGAGTAGCCCTAACATATGTCGGTGGTCCTCTGCAATAACGGCACAATTCAAAATTTCAGGTTTAGAAAAATACATAATTTGAAAGCTTACAGTATGACTGCATATAATCCGGAATAATTACGTTCCAAGACATATTATTGCTAAATTACGAAACAAAAAATCTTTAATTGGCTCTACTGAAATATATGAAATTTTTAGTTGTGTCGATATGTAAGCGCCTTTCTATTATTATTAGTAATCATCAATAGAATTTCAAATTACATAAACCCAGTCACAGCCCTTTTTTGTATTCGACGCTTCCCGAAATCACATAATACATAAAATAAATAAAAGCTGTTTTGATTAGTATTACATAAACTGGAAACTGTTAAAAATAAGTGCGCTTGTGTACAGAGATTTTAGAACCTATTTAGTTCCTAAAATGTCTGTTTGCAACACATAACAATAAAAATGCACATCAAATTGCTAAGAATGATGAAGGAAATCGATTCAGACATGCCTGTTTAACTGGCCGTGCGTGCTCAAAACAAACACATGTTAATTAAGGAGCTATTCAAGTATTATGTAACCCCCAGTGGAAATCGGGGGTCTTGGTTTCCTTATTTTTAATAACAACGGGCAACATTTCTTCAAATAAGTAAAACATTAATTACACACGCACACATTTTGCCTGCAATTTCGATCACAATTGAACACTGCACTTCACTCTCGTTTCGAATTTTTGAAAGCGTTTTTTAAGCTATTTAGTGGTTTAACACTTCTTGTGCGCACTTGATATTGTAAAAAAAATATGCGCAATTCGATCCATAACTACATTTTTTTGTAAAGAACGCCCGTTTGCTTTAAATTTGTAAAAATACAATTATTTTTTTATTTTGTTTACGTCTGTCATTTGTTACAAATGAAGAAAAGTCCAAGAGTTGCCAAGTATAAATATCTTTATATCTATTAATTAAAATAATAATTTACAATAATAATTTATTTAATTAATACTTTATTAAAATACAAATTTGAAGTGCAAATACATTTGTAAAACTGTTTATCACAAATTGTTATTAATTGTTTGCAAGCATACTATAGTTTTCATGCATTTTGAGAATAAATAATCTAATATGTGTACATATATATCGTCGTTTAAAGTACAAAACCGCGTATCGTCATTCTTCAAAACCGTGTGACTGACATTGGCTGCCAAAAATTGGATTTGCTCACAAAAACTCTTGGCTCAATTCTTATCCATTCGTCCTGAAATATACTAGCCAGAATACGTTTGCTTTATAAAAAAGATAACCATTTTGAAATATGGGTGACTTTACTCTCTAGAAAATAATTTATGCAATTACGCGGTTTTGCATTTTCTTGATACGCGGTTTTGTACTTTAAACGACGATATGTATAGCATGTACTTACGGCGGCCGCCGTAGCAGAGTGATTACATGTGCGTACTTCCACTCCATAGGACCATGGTTAAATACCTGGTCAGATCATAACACAAAATAGCAGTCGTCCTTCGGCACGCAATGGCATACCTTCTAGTATATTTCTGCCTTGAAAACTCTTCTTATAAAATCAGAACTCATGCCTCAAGTTTGAGCAGAAGTTCGGCCAAACACTTAGAAAAATATTTTAGCACCAAATATTTATTTGTTTACTTATTTTAAGGGAGATGGCAATCTTCTGGTTTCACATTTTGGGTACAAAAATTTCAACCCTGATACAACAAATAGTATTAGTACTGAATGATAATGACAGATTGCATTCCCATAAACGTCCAATCATACATGATTGAGTTTTTTTTTTGCATTCACATTCTCTATGTGAATGGGTATCAACCATTCCATAACACACTACATATTTTGTGTTTGCAATTTGTAACCAATCTCAAGAGTGGTTGTTAAATTTTTTAAATCAAACAATCACATTTTTTAAACGAAAAAAATGAGAATGCACACTCAATTGATTCAATCATTACACAGCTCTG
>NW_023458560.1:48701739-48735040 GCF_013731165.1 Rhagoletis pomonella
TTTTTCTCGCATTCTATGGGTAAGAAGTTTGTGAGTTAGGAATGTTGTCAGTGAATTATGGAAAAACGAAAGAAATCTACATACAAATAGAATTTTCTACTTAATCACTCCGCTCTTAAATTGATATCTAGTTTAGGTACAATGTCATCAAGTGTCACTTACAAAGTTCAGCCCGCCGCGCACGTGTAACTCAAACATACCCCACACACACACACACACACAAACACACACACACAACAAAGTAGCCATCCGCATTTAACCCAATTAACTACTAGACAAGACTACCGCAGACAATGCGGATGTGCAACAGCTGATGCTGTGATGAGCTAATGTCATCAGTTGCGTGGCGCAGCGTTGTCGGTGTTGTTGATAGTGAATTAGTGTTGGAAAATTGGCGGTCGACCGTTGGCGGCATCCCCGCAAATTAGCATGGCGGTAAGAAGTAGGGCGGGTAGGCGGATGAGTGTAGTTGATTTGAAATGCCTACGCTGCCAGTGGCCGGGGTGAAGGTGTTTGTTTGCCCGCTTTGGCGTTGGCGTTGCAACTACCGGTTGTGTGCGATTACCCGTCGCGTTTGTGTTTAATTTACTCACTTCAAATTCAAATTAGGCAGCCATCCAGCCGGTTGTGTGGACTGATGCGCTGATGCAATTTGCTAGCAGGTCGGTGATATGTTGCTATGCGCTGATGCAAGTGGCAAGCAGCGCCGCGCACTAGGCTATGTGTTGGTGTTGATGTTATCACAGCAAAAATTAGAATGCACTGTTGTGTATATATACATACATGTGGGTTATAGTGGCATTCCACACAAAGGGGCGTAAACAAAACCCCCCCTTACGTTGCCTACTTTTTCGAGTGGTAAGCCTAATCTACCGAAAAATATTTCTTCATAAAAGTGTTCTTGAGGGCCGATTCTGGTCGATTTCTGTACCCAACCCTGCTGATTAAATATACGTCTAACAATATCCCTCCTGTCAATCCTTCCAAGACAAAATTTGTCTTTTTTACTAGGAAGTACAAATACCTAGATAGAGACTGATCGAGGAGACCTTACAATGAGGTAAGAGTGAATAAGGCATGAGTTGCTATATACTGCTGTAGGGAAGTCTTTCCTGAAAAAGGGGATCTTCCGGCCAAAGCAGTTTCGCGGCCCTAAGACACCGTAGCTAAACTTTTTCTATTTCATTGAATTCTCGGCAGTTGAGATTCGCTACAGAGAGATAGACTATTTAGGCACTTAGAGCGTTGAGAATGAAGAGGGTGCAGTGATCTTGTTTATTAACCAGTCTCTTTATTGAAGGCTTGAAGACAGAAGCTCCACGGCCTACTTCGAAATTAGGCTTCCAGACGGATGTAGCGTTTTTCAAGCAGACGTGGCTAGAATTAAAGAGGCAGTAGCCAAAATGCTTAAGGGTATGACTTCAATCAGAAGGTAAGCACCTATTGGATAGTCAACCGGCCATAAGAAGACTGAATCCACCTATATTTCCCTCGAAATTGGTCAGAGAGTGATCGGCCACGATAATGATAGCATCGAATAATTAGACTTGGGTGTAAGGTACTGGACCACAGCGACATTGTTCACTTGGGATGATTTGACCGGACATGGAGCAGCTCAGGCAGAAATAGGACAAGCAGAATGCAAGGTCTTCAGGGGGTGGAAGCGAGCGTGGCGAGTCCCAACCCAGGGAACTATCCATTGTTGGGAGAGGGCTGGTTTCTTAACCGAGTGCACATTTATATAGCGAGCCGCTTACTCTAACACAGACGCCCGCTTGCAGCTGCACCTCAGACGCTGCAGTCTTCAGTAAGTCCTTAAATCCGACACTCGCTCTATTTCTGTCGTGACCCAAAGCGCCATTCGGAGTAGTTGTCGCAACGCGTACTTTGCTTGCTCACGTTACCCAGGGTGCGCGAATGAGGACGCAAGAGTTGGGATTGAGCATAGCCATGCAACCGTAACTGCATATCCACAAAAATGACTATACCCAATTGCATTGGAGTCTGGTTCCATAAGCTTCCGAAACCTATTTCAGAAATTTCATAATGGGGTTTGATCAAATCGGAGGCGCGATGTTTAGTAATGTAAAAGGGGGTTTGAAGAAAGCTGGAGGGATCATCAGCCGCTAAACGATGTGCACTCCTAGAAGAATTTAATATTCTCTTTCACTTAATTCCGCCACAAGTTTTCAGAACTGGTGTTGCCAAAAAAGGGGGCCTTAGATTTGTGAGGTCAGAATTGCGGAAGCGGTATAAATATAAGCACGCAGCGATGTTGAGTGAACGAACGGTATTAAGTATGACTCATTGGCAATAATTTGCCTGTACTACAGTACCTTTCAAATAGAGATCCCTGCCATAGAAATGCTGATTGCCGAAAAGTAGGTCTTTATTAGGTAATGGTACTACAATCGTTGACTGCCAAGCGGCATTAAAAGCCCTGGAACCCTAAATAGTGAAGTCAAAAATTCACATCACTGAGTCAGGTCAACGCTTCTCTCTGTGTGGTTGCGCTACATAAAAATATCGCGTAAAATGGAATAACCGAAGCGGTTCGGATATTTATATACATAAATCAGCGAGGCGGATAACTTCCTACAACCACGGTTTTATGATCTACTGCGGAAAATTTACGAGTACACAAGAACCGTAACAAATGGACCAACAAAGTCTCAAAGGTCTTTATGACCGACGCTTAACAAGAGGTTTAACAGGAAACCAACTAAAAAACGTTTGGCGTTAAATAAATCCTCGGTAATAATTCTTACCGTACGCTGTCTGCCATCATCATAGGATATTGATTATATATCAATGCTGCAACTTCGATGTATACCAAGGATTTTTTCTCTGTCGTAGTTATTGAGTTGAAGAAGAAGAAAGATCAACTCACCATTTCCTATGACAATGTGCAGCGTGATTCAGGTATCTTTTCCACCAGCTTCGCAGAGAAAAAGGATGTCAAACTAACGAATGTTTTCATTTCAACGGGGACATTAAGTGATTTATTAGAAACTATGCATAATGATAATAATAATAATAATAATAGATTGGCGCTTACACATATGTTAGTGTTTGGCCGAGCTTCTCCTCCGATTTTTGGCGTGCGCCTTAATTTTGTCACACAGAGCGGAGGGACCTACAGTTTTACGCCGACTCCGAACGGCGATTGTATTTTTATGAGAAGCTGTTTTTTCATGGCAAAAATACACTCCGAGGTTTGCCATTGCCTGCCGAGGGACGACCGCTGTTAAGAAAAAACCTTTTTTCTATATTTTGCTGCGATGTTGCTTTGACCAGGCTTTGAACCCAGGCGTTGCGGAGTGGAAGCGCGCACTGCTTACCACTACACCACAGCGGCCGACTATGCATAATGACACTTTGGAATAACCCCGATTAGAGGATGTGCCTCCTATTGGCAATAAAATGGGCATTTCACAGGCAAATTAGCTTTCATAACCTAACCTATCGACATGGATTCTTATGCAACAATTCTCGGTTAAAACTTCTATCTGAATAAAGTCGTTTCTATGATATCCTAAAAATCAACTTGAACCTTCCGGGGTCAATCACTGAATCTTGCAATTATAAATATTCCCCCTTTAGGAAACTGCATAAATTTCTAAGTCCGTGGTGACCTACCTCATACAAACATATTCGGTAAATGGGCAACAGTCCAAAAAGCCCTCCACTTCCCTGCTGTAAAAATAATAGTTTATACAGTCAGTGTTAGGTTTTCGGTGTGAAAGATCGAAAAATCTCTGGTTCGCGAGCATAGGTTTTAAGGTAGTATCTTCCTATAATTCTCACTTGGCACTTGTTTGTCGGTTTGGCCAGAGACTAAAAACGAATTCCCAGCTGAGTCCTATGATGTCATCAGATTTTATTTTTTGAGGCAAATATATTCTTTTGATTATTCAAGGATCTTTTTCAGGGACCGAGATCTCGTTCCAGGTTTTATTTAGTTCTGCACGAGAACAAAAGGTAATGTTACCCACAAAAGAACCAAACGGGAACAAAATGAGAACAGAAGGTTCGGGACGTTACCATAAAGAAAAAAAAATGCAGACAAAACTCTTGGGAACATTCTCAAGAAGAACAGAATGAGAACGAAATTTTCGGGAAAGTTTCCAATGAGAACAATATGAGAACGAAAGTAACGGGAACATTTTCACGGAGGACCAAATA
Organism: Rhagoletis pomonella; assembly: GCF_013731165.1. Classification (NCBI taxonomy): domain Eukaryota; kingdom Metazoa; phylum Arthropoda; class Insecta; order Diptera; family Tephritidae; genus Rhagoletis; species Rhagoletis pomonella. The sequence goes on from NW_023458560.1 coordinate 48,705,925, forward strand.
AGAACAAAAGTCTGGGAATGTTCTGCTAGAGAACAAAACATACTTGACATATCCGTGATGGACAAATGCTAACAAAACTCTCGAGAACATTCTCAAGAAGAACATAATGAGAACGAAACGTTCGGGAAAGTTTCCAATGAGAAACAAATAAGAATAAAAGTCTGGGGAACGTTCGGCTAGAGAACAAAATTTTTGAGAACTTAATGTTAAGAATAAGAGGAGCGTCTGTGTATTCGGATGAGAACCATATCGTTTAAAATTAGGGTGAACTGTTCATTTATGAAACAGTTTTTCATTTTCTGTACAAGAAAAGTTCGTGTCTTAAGTCTTTCGTTGACTTAATTTGCATAATTAACTTTCACTTCTTTGTTGATTAATTTTAATATTCAAAGAATTCAATACAATGGAAAGATATGGGAAAAATTTTCTTGGCGAATAGTTCAGAGAAGATTAGTTCTGTCAGAAAGTTTCTGAGTCCTCAGTTCCCAAATTGTTCTGCGAGAGAAAGTTTCTTAGAGTTTCGTTCCGGTTTTGTTCTTTATCAGAACGTTCCGAAGACTTTTGTTGCCATTTTGTTCTCTTAGAAATCTTCCCGAAAGGATTGTTTGCATTTTGCTCCCTTTGGGAAGGCCCCACTGCGTTTCGTTCTTATATTATTCCCGCTTAGAAAGTTCGCGACGGTTTTGTTCTCACTTTCGTCCTTGTGAAAACACCGCCGAAGATTTTTCCCCATTTCGGTTTGGGTTTTAAGCGATTTTGGGAGCAAAACTTTTATTCTCGGTCCCTCTTCTTTTTAATCAGATCCCTTCGAAATATTTTAAAATATTTCAAAAAAGGCCTAATATACCAAATCTTTGGATGGTCAAAAGTGGGCGATTGGTTGGTCAGATTTTTTGGAGGAAAACATTTATAAATGATGCCTTTTGTATTTAAGTGGCTACCATAATACCTCCCTTGATTTTTAAAAACGCACTGAACGCTGATTTTATGTATTGTGCATTTTCCCCTGTCTTGTTCACCCCCGCCCATCACTTTGCTTGCGTCCTGTACTGACATTGCAAATAGTGTCTCGCTTTCAACTTTCTGATTACCCGCTAGCGAATTAAGTGAATTCTTTTTGAATTTGATTGTGGCAATTGAGAGACACTTACATATGATTTGTAGGTATTCCGAGCGTAATCAGTTGCCGCACTAGCTCAGCTGCAACGCGCCAAGCTGCTAAATATACAACCCAGTCGCACTTTTGTTTTTATTTTCACGTTTAGAAGCACGTTATAATATTTTTTGCGCAGTGATTTGTGTAGATTTGCCCGCAAATTGAGCTGAAATCAAGAAATTCACGATTTGCAACACAGCGTGATATGCTTAGAATTGTGTGGCATTGTGGCTTATGATAACAAGGTATGTATTACATATGTACATGTACTCGTATATAATCATCTGGTATTTTTAGTAGCTAAATTAAATAATCGGCAGCCGCGCGCCACACCAGCCGCAATAGCAAATTTAGCAGCGGCAGACGGGGCATCGCGCACTTACTTATACAATTTGCACCAATCCGCCAACCAGCCGGCCACCCACCCACCTGCCGCCGCCGGCTATTACAGCCAGCCATTATGCCACTCATTGTCTATCAAAAATTATATAGACTTTTTTATTTTTATTTTACAACAACAATGGCATGTGTCAACAACCCTTAGCGTGCAACCAGCCATTCGCGCAACCAATCAACCAGGACGCACTGCTTGGCAGCAGCAGCAGCAGCTGAAGCAGCAAGCAAAAGTCAACCCTTTCACTTTGGGTGACAGTGAAATTTGTCACTCGCGTTGAGTGCACTGTAACTTCAGCAGATTATCATTTTCATATTTTTTTTCTGGTGCTCCTGCTGCTGTCATTGGTTTCCAAAAGGGTTAATTGCATTGTCAACTTCATTGCACAATTTTCTCTTTAATTACACAAACACAAAGGAATGCATGCCACCCTCAACAAGCAAAAGAACAAAGGAGCTTCCAAGTGTTTGGTGGCTGTGTTGAAGGTTGAGTGAAGACAATAGCAATTTGTGGGTCCGCGGTGAGGGTAGTGTAATGAACTTGTTGCTGAGTTATTCCATCTGTTGTGCAAAATTTGATGGTCACCAACTGTGTTTGTTTGCAGTTAGTGATTGACAAATTTAAAGATTAATGACGTGCTTATGGCGGAAGGCAGCCGAGGGGAAGGGGGAGAGGGAGAAAATATACTTTGACTCGAAGATATGTAAGCAGTGGCGGATGCAGCGGGGGAGGGGGGGGGGGGGGGGGGTTTGGGTGTTAAACTACGTGTCAATCAGGGGCGGACGCACGGGGTATGTTTTAATATGGCGCATATGTATGTATAATATGGCGTCTATGTATTAAAACACCCCCCGTGGGTCCGCCACTGACTGGCACGTAGTTTAACCCCCAAAACCCCCCTGCTGGATCCGCCCCTGTATGTAAGTCATAGCGAGAACTGAGACATATATGTGTCAGAGCTGTGTAAGTGTGAAATCATTTTCAATTTTAAATCAACAATTTTTTTCTATCCAGTTTTCATTACTTATTCTTCGCTTACGATTGAGGTTTAAAATTTTTGAATTTTCCATTCTCTCAAAGCAGTTATGAATTCACACATCAACATATTCATAGCAAGATTGAAGAAACCAATGCCCAATCAAAAAAAGGTTTAACACTGAATGAGTATTGAAAAGGCTGCAATCTTTTATGTGTGTGCATTCTTTAACTCAGTACCAATCATTAGTTCAAAGACACCCTGGTAAATAACTTTTTGATAAAAAGGAAGATTTTTGACAATTGCTCAATTGTAAAAATTCAAACCGGCGTTACCCAATTTAAGTTTTTTGGTAGAGGGGATTTTATATCATATGTTTGGGATTATATATAAAACAGTTGTATTAAAATTTACGTTTTAAATATAATTCATGTTTTATCTTGAAAATGTTTAAAATTTACATTAAATTAGATAACTACTTCGCATAAGGTTAACATTTAGGTTGATAAAATTTTAGTGAAAATATTTTAAAAATCTTAGTGTCTTTAATAAAAAAATAGCTCATCATAAAAATTGTATCGCCGTTCGGCGTCGGCGTAAGTTTGTAGGTCCCTCCCATTTGTGTGACAGCAAAGGCGCACGCTACAAATCGGAGGAGAAGCTCGGCCAAAACGTAGCAAAAGTGTCAAGGCCAAAATATGATTATTATAAATAAATTTAGTTTCAAACAGGTCGCAACCCTCTTCAAACACCTCAAAAGTATTCCCAATATTATTTAGTTGTGAACCAATTACCATTTTTTACCAGAATTTCCAGATTTTACCGGAAATCATACTTGGTTTTCTGGCAACTGAGAGGACAAATAAGAGAGTAAGTAAGGTCATCTCTTTGTCAGAAGCTACCTGGTGGTAAATTCTGGTAAATGTGTCAAAAGATCCGATGTAGTGTGTTTGACAACCAAATTCTAAACAAAAGAGAAGTGCACTCTGCTAATGCATGTTGAAAAGTAAATAATTCCTTGCTTGAGTGGATGCTAATGAGTTTTGGTTAAATTACAAAACGCTTAAAAAGGTATTAGCCGTCATTTTACGTTTAAAAACTTTAAAACTTTAACACATTACCACCCTATACTCTATATATGATTGACCATTGAACTAAATCGTTGTTTATTTGGGTAAGATTAAAATATATTTTACTATTCAATATTGGAGTTGGTGTGAAACAAAAATTAATAATTTATTGTTATGTACGCAAATGAGAACTACAATTCTGAGCTTATTGAGCATCTCTTAGTCAAAAACAAAGGCAATTTTGCTTGATCAAGTTTCGAATCTAAGAAGAAAATGTGCTTAACAAACAAAAGGTTAATAATAAAATTTGAAGGATTTAAGATATTGCGTATGGTAGCATGAAACGTCACAATCTTCTTAATTGTCAGGCAGTTGATATCGCTACGAAAAAGTGACAATGGAAACACATAGCTGAAGATTTCATACTTACAGTGGGATAAACTTCAAACCTCTAATATAAATTAGTTAAATTTAGTTATTATTTTTTTTAACAATTTTAAGTTTTCGTTTGGAATAGTTTTCATGAACTTATCTATTAGGAGATCTCTTTGGAAAATTACCGTACATCCGATATCTATTGAAATTTTGACATCCTCCCTTTTTGGAAAAAGAAGTTCAAGATACAAGTTTATGTGCAAAAAATAAATTAAACAATAAAAGTCTCCTTATTTTTATGGAACTTATAATAGAAAAATTTGTATTTCATTACCCAGACTTTATGAATAGCCTACTCTATAAGTAATAGTAGAAATTCCGAATTAGTAAGTTCAGTCAAGACGTCATTCAAAAGTTTTGAAGAAAATCACTTTTCTCTTTTGTGAAAATTTGGGACTATCTTATGCGAGTATTGTCGACAAAATGTTAGTCTATGAATGACTAAAAATTAACGAATAAATGGTTAATCGCGATTAATGATTAAAATTAATTAAGCGATCGCTGTGGTGTAGTGGTTAGAAGTGCGCACTACCATTCCGCAGGGTGAGCGTCCGAGCCCAGTTCCGGCCAACAAAAAAAAGAAAATGTTTTTTGTAATAGTGGTCGGCCCCCGGCAGGAGTCGGCGTAAAACTGTAGGTCCCTCCCCTTTGTGCGACAACATCAAGGCGCATGCCACAATCGGAGGAGTAGCTCGGCCAAACACTAATATATGTCGATGGTCCTCTGCAATAACGGCACAATTCAAAATTTCAGGTTTAGAAAAATACATAATTTGAAAGCTTACAGTATGACTGCATATAATCCGGAATAATTACGTTCCAAGACATATTATTGCTAAATTACGAAACAAAAAATCTTTAATTGGCTCTACTGAGATATATGAAATTTTTAGTTGTGTCGATATGTAAGCTCGTTTCTATTATTATTAGTAATCATCAATACAATTTCAAATTACATAAACCCAGTCACAGCCCTTTTTTGTATTCGACGCTTCCAGAAATCACATAATACATAAAATAAATAAAAGCTGTTTTGATTAATATTACATAAACTGGAAACTGTTAAAAATAAGTGCGCTTGTGTACAGAGATTTTAGAACCTATTTAGTTCCTAAAATGTCTGTTTGCAACACATAACAATAAAAATGCACATCAAATTGCTAAGAATGATGAAGGAAATCGATTCAGACATGCCTGTTTAACTGGCCGTGCGTGCTCTAAACAAACACATGTTAATTAAGGAGCTATTCAAGTATTATGTAACCACCAGGGGAAAGCGGGGGTCTTGGTTTGGCAACGGGCAACATTTCTTCAAATAAGTAAAACATTAATTACACACGCACAAATTTTGCCTGCAATTTCCATCACAATTGAACACTGCACTTCACTCTCGTTTCGAATTTTTGAAAGCGTTTTTTTAAGCTATTTAGTGGTTTAACACTTCTTGTGGGCACTTGATATTGTAAAAAAAATATGCGCAATTCGATCACTAACTACATTTTTTTGTAAAGAACGCCCGTTTGCTTTAAATTTGTAAAAATACAATTATTTTTTTATTTTGTTTACATCTGTCATTTGTTACAAATGAAGAAAAGTCCAAGAGTTGCCAAGTATAAATATCTCTATATCTATTTATTAAAATAATAATTTACAATAATAATTTATTTAATTAATACTTTATTAAAATACAAATTTGAAGTGCAAATACATTTGTAAAACTGTTTATCACGAAATGTTATTAATTGTTTGCAAGCATACTATAGTTTTCATGCATTTTGGGAATAAATAATCTAATATGTGTACATATATATCGTCGTTTAAAGTACAAAACCGCGTATCGTCATTCTGCAAAACCGTGTGATTGACATTGGCTGCCAAAAATTGGATTTGCTCACAAAAGCTCTTGGCTCAATTCTTATCCATTCGTCCTGAAATATACTAGCCAGAAATACGTTTGCTTTATAAAAAAGATAACCATTTTGAAATATGGGTGACTTTACTCTCTAGAAAATAATTTATGCAATTACGCGGTTTTGCATTTTCTTGATACGCGGTTTTGTACTTTAAACGACGATATGTATAGCATGTACTTACGGCGGCCGCCGTAGCAGAGTGATTACATGTGCGTACTTCCACTCCATAGGACCATGGTTAAATACCTGGTCAGATCATAACACAAAATAGCAGTCGTCCTTCGGCACGCAATGGCATACCTTCGAGTATATTTCTGCCTTGAAAACTCTTCTTATAAAATCAGAACTCATGCCTCAAGTTTGAGCAGAAGTTCGGCCAAACACTTAGAAAAATATTTTAGCACCAAATATTTATTTGTTTACTTATTTTAAGGGAGATGGCAATCTTCTGGTTTCACATTTTGGGTACAAAAATTTCAACCCTGATACAACAAATAGTATTAGTACTGAATGATAATGACAGATTGCATTCCCATAAACGTCCAATCATACATGATTGAGTTTTTTTTTTGCATTCACATTCTCTATGTGAATGGGTATCAACCATTCCATAACACACTACATATTTTGTGTTTGGAATTTGTAACCAATCTCAAGAGTGGTTGTTAAATTTTTTAAATCAAACAATCACATTTTTTAAACGAAAAAAATGAGAATGCACACTCAATTGATTCAATCATTACACAGCTCTGATATGTGTACATAACTTAGCAAACCACCGAATCCTTGGTGCATATAACATAAGTGAGATACTTACTCCGGAAAAATGCTACTTCTTTAAAGTTTCTCAAAATTGATATAAAAAATGCATGAAATATTTTTATATGAATATGACGTAACCTTAATCTTTTCTCAGTGTGGCGATATTTATGGACCCGAAACTAGGCTTTCTATTACAATCCGCACATATTCTATTATCTTTTACAGACAGTTCCGACAACTACCTTTCAAATCACCACAGTTTTTCGTAAGACAATTGTCAATTCTAGCATCTGACTTGAAAACAATGAAAACAAAACCATAAAAATTAAATATTAAAGAAAAAATAATAATATGTAATGTAAGAAAATAAAAGTTTGATCAAAAATTAAGTTTCTAGAAATTAAGTGATATTAGAAAATATATTTTTATCTAAAAGAATAAAGTCTACAAATTAAACTCAAAAGAAAACCACTACAACTAAAATAAGAAAAATAAACTAAAACAATTTCCTCAAAATTAAATTACATTAAAAAAAAATATTTTAAAAATAATGTTAACTTAAGTTAAGTTAAAAACGAAGAATTAATATTTAAAAGGAAACAAATTATATAAAATTAAGAAAAAAAACATTTTTTAATGCAATAATATCTAAAAATTAAAAGAAAATTATCACATATATGTATATATTATTACAAATCTTAATTAAAAAAAGGAGAAAAAATATAAGTTTCTAAAAATGAAATGAAATTAAAAAAATATTTTTGTTTTTGAAATAAAAAATTTAAAGTTAAATTTATCCCATTATTTATTGAGCTCGAAAAATAAACAATATTATTTAAAGTTAGAAGAAAGTAAAGCAAAAAAAGAAAACCACAACATTTAAAATAAGAGAGAAATAAAGTTAAATAAGCTCCTTAAAATTAAATTAAATTAAAAGAATTTATTATTTTAAAATAATGTTATCTAAAGTTAAGTTAAAATAAAAAATTAAGATAAAAAATTTTAACTTAAACGAGTTCCAAAAAATAAAAATAAATAAATTAAAAAAGGAAAAAGATCTCTATTAAAAAAGCATTTTTCTTTTTAACGCAATAAAATCTTTTAATTAAAAGAAAACTTTTATTAAAAAAAGAAAAAAATAAAAAGAAAAATAAAATTCAACAATTTTTATTGAGCTTGAGGCCGTTTTTTAATGAAAACTTATAGTGGAAACGCAACAATAATTTGAAAAAATGGTAGAAGTGATAGCTATTTCGGAAATCACCACATTTCCTCATCAGACTTCTTTCAGTTGCTTTCCACAATAAGTTTTCCTTAAAAAATGCCTCAAGCCCAATAAAAATTGTTGAATATAATTGTTATAAGGCCATAAAATAACAAAAACAAATTAAAAAAAAATAAAAATTCCTTTGTAAAACAAAAATTCTAAAAATTAATTTAAAAAAACATAGAAACATTCAAAATAGGTTTCTAAATCTGAAATGAAATTAAGTGCATAGGGTTATCCAAAAAAATTAAAGTCGGAATTTTAATGGTCTCGCCCGCCAAGGTTGTCCTATACCGAGAAAAATATACCCAAATGTATTTTTTGTGGTTTTTAGCGAACCTATAAAAAATAGTTAATGTTAAAAAGATTATTAAATAAACCATTGGATATTATTATTGAAAGTCTCCTGAAGAGAAACTAAAAAATTGTGTTTTGTTTTCATATAAAATACATGGAAAACTTTGCGTGTTTTCAGCGAACTGTAGACATTTTTTGATTTTGAAATAAAAAATAGGGGTATATTTGATTTCGATATAGAACAATCCAGGCAATGGCAAACCTCCGAGTGCATTTCTGCCATGAAAAACAGATTCTGATAAAAATACAATCAACGTTCGGAATCGGCGTGAAACTCTAGGTCCGAACCCTTTGTGTGAGAACATCAAGGCGCACGCCACTTATTGGAGGAGAAGATCGGCCAAACACTAACATACGTGCCAATCTATTATTATTATTATTACCTATGTACGTATTTAATCGGAAACAACTATGATTCAAAAGGGATATCAGAACGGGCCACTAAGGCTCTTTCATCCTACGAAGTCAAATCATGGCTAGTTTTCCAGTGCTAAACTCAGCTAAACTACAATTATGTGAAAAAGTGTACACACAATTTAATCTAATCACTAATTTGCTACCCACAAACTATTTAATTACTCAAAGCTTGTGTACTTTTCTGCGCTTAGCAAATAATTTCATCTTCATTGCGGTTTTATAGGCAAATTGACATTAGCGCATTCCACTTTTAATTTTGCAATCATCAATTCAATTTGAGTTCAATTGGATACAAACCGACTGAGTAGATGGATATAGCAAATGAAAGCCGACAGAGATAAACCAAGCCAATGTGCATTCGCATACAAAAATACATATGTATGTATGTAGATATGAATAATTATTGATCTCAATCGAATTTCCGCAATTTCATTCAATAATTTCTTTGTTGAGTTGAGTCAAATTAAAACGAAGGCATGCAAAAACATTAAAAAGTGAACCAAAAGAAGCTAATTTCATTTTTTTTCGAATGTTGCCTCTGTGGCCACACAAGGAATATGGCGGCGCCCAATGGCACACAAGTACACAAAGTTCATATTTTTTGATTTTTTTTTACTATGCACATGTGTGGATGTTTTATGTATGTATGCCCGTGTGCGTGTGCTTGCTTGTTTTTTTCACATATCATCATCCGCATTGGCATGGCTCCATTGGCGTGTGGCGACAGTGCGCTTGGCGCTCTCCAACGAGTACGATAATCATTATACATATGTACATACATATGTATGTACAGCAGATCCACCAGCCACACTCTGCCACCGACCATCCAATTAATTTGTGGTTTATCAATTTAATTTCAGCAATATTTGTTACTTTACTTATATGTATATGGTAATTCTTCACTCAAAGTTTATTAATTACAAAGTTTATCGATATCAAATTAAAGTACAAGCAAAGTAGTAGCATTTATTTAGAATTAAACAAAATGAAATTGAAAGTTAAAATTCAGGATTATTATACAGATATGTACGTCTTTAAAAGCGAACCGTCTTTTCCGCCGTCTTTGTCTTAACTCACTCGTCGTTCTTCGCAATTTTGTCTTCGCTCTACCAGTAGTTGCCATCATTCTTCACTTCTTACAGTTGGATATTCGAGTTAGGGTTTCCACCCCACATTCGGCCATCCTATTACACATTCGCCTCGAATGTACCGTCGTCGTCGTCGATGTGAAATAACCATGGCTTCATGTATTCAGCACATGTCGTCGTGTTTCGTGGACCTTCACTATTGCCCACCTTTATGACGTCATAAGTATCGCTTGGTTTGACTTTAATAACTTGGTACGGACCCAAATACTTCGGTTTTAGTTTAAGTCCCCCACCAAACTGCGTCCTTTTTATCGCCACTAAGTCACTGATTTTGTATGTTTTCGGTGGTTTTCGTCGTAGATTGTAGCTTTTTTTGTTTTCAGTTTGCGTCTTTAGGATTTGAGATTTTGCATGCTTACGTAGTTCAACTCGGTCTTCGCTAAATGATTCAACGAATTGCTTTTCAATTAATTCTTAAAGCTTGACATCTTCTTTCGTTCTCATTTTGACACCTACGAGCAGTTCAAATGGCGTCATATCAATACTTCTGGAGAATGTTGAATTAAGAACTTGCTGGACTTTCTCAACGTATTTATACCATTTCGTTGAGTCATCTGTACTAAGTTTAGTTAAAACTGTACTCACAACGTCGTTTATTCGTTCCACCTGGCCGTTTGCGCGTGGAAGACCAGTGGTTATTTTCCGATGAATGATATTCTCAAGCTCACAATATTGTTTGAAGGCGTCTGATGTAAAAGCAGACCCACGATCGGATATAATCTGATAGGGATTTCCAAAAAGTACGCTTTGACTTCGCAATCTTTTAATAACTTCATCGGCTGACGTAAATTTTGTGGGATATAGCCAACAAAATTTGGTGAACGCGTCTACAACAACCAGTATATGCTTATATTGCTTGCACGTCGTTTCCAGTGGACCCACAAAATCAATGTGATACGTATACAAAGGAATATCGTCTTTTCGAATTGGATGTAACTCCCCTTCCTGTCTACCTTGTTTACGATTCGAGATAATACATGTTATACAGCAAGATATGTGTTGTTTTATTTTTTCTTCTAAATTCGGAATGAAGTATTCTTTTGTGATGAGATCTTTAGTCTTCTTCAAAGCAAAATGGCCTCTCTCATGTGCGTTCCTAATTATTTCTCGCTGTAGCGCTCGAGGGACTACCAAGAGTTCAGAATCCTTAACAATTTTGTAAAGCAAATCCCCTTTGAGAATAAAGTCGTTAAATGTGGATTTCTCTTGACTCGAAAATTTTTCAACGCTACTATGACAGCCAGTATTTCCAGTTCATAACTGCAAAATTTCCGCTCAGCATCCGACGTTTTTTTACTCATGTAATACACGGGGTGAAGTTGGCCGTCTTCTGGATATTTCTGTAATAGTATAGCTCCATAACCCTCGATGGAGGCATCTGTATGGATTTCCGTCTCACACTTCTGGTTAAAAATTTTAAGTACGGGTTTTTCAGTCAAAATTTGTTTTACGACATTAAAAGCGTTTATTTGGTTTGGACCAATTTCCAATTTTACGTCTTTCTTCATTAAGTCTGTCAAAGGTTTGGTTATTACAGCAAAATTTTTTATGAATTTACGAAAATAGCTTGCTAAACCCAGAAAACTTTGCAATTGCTTCATGTTCTGTGGCATTTTGTATTTTGAAATTGCCTCAACTTTGCGTTCTGATGGTGCCACTTGTTTATTTTCAATAACATGCCCCAAAAACTCGATTTTCTTTTTCAGAAACTGACATTTTTTCAAATTTAGCTTCAATTGGTAATCAGCACATAAATCAATAACTTCTTGCAAATTGCTTAATGCTTCATTTTCGTCTTTACCGGGAATAATTATGTCATCAACGTATGGCAGTGCTATGCCTTTGCGTGTAAGTTCTCGAAAAACCGCGTTGATGTGGCGTTGAAAAACTGCTGGTGAGTTGGTTAATTCAAAAGGAACCTTACAAAACTGGAATTGACCACTGTGGGTCACAAAGGCTGTATATTTTCGGCTAGCTTGAGCCACGGGAACGTGGAAGAAACCGTTTTCTAAATCAATCGTGCTAAATATGGTTGCATCCTGCAGTCCCTCTAATTGATCCTCGATCAGAGGCAAAGGAAAATTGTCTTTTATTATTACTCTATTGATTCGCCTATAATCGATACAAAGTCTAGGCGAACCATCGCGTTTTCTTACAAGGACTATTGGGCTAGAAAATTCTGACTCACTTGGTTCGATAATGCCTTCTTTTAGCCATTCGTCAATTTTACTGTCGACGATACATCTTTCGGTAAACGGCAGCCTACGCGGTCTTGAACATATAGGCGTTTCGTCTGTTACAATAATGTCCATAACAACATTCGTGCACTTTTGCCCATTGGGCTTATAATTATTAATCATTGCACATACTTTGGCTTTTGTATTTAAACTCGACGTCTATTTTTAAAAAAGAAAAGTCTTTACTTGAATTTAACTTTCGAATGAAAACGTTACCCCCTTTTAAACTTATCCAGGCTTCTTGCAATATTTCACGCCCTATAACAACTTCGACGTCTATGCATTTTGATGGAATTACTAAAAAGTTCATTTCAAAATAATCGTCATCAATTCTTACAGTTTCTTTGAAACTACCAATTGGTTTAATTTTATTTTCATTGCGTTTTTCACCAACACCCACTAATTGAATTTGTACCTCGCGCAGTTCAGGCTTATTTAAATGTTGAAATACATTTTGTGTAACCAAATTGAATTTACTTCCAGTGTCTAATAAGGCGATGAATTTCTTTCCGCCTATTTCAATACTTTTGTTCAAGGCATCGTCTTCTGTACTCATATAATTAACATTTGTTTTGGGTTTGCTATCTTTTTTCACACCACATTCATTCGCTATGTGCCCAAATTTATTACACTTAAAGCATTTGCGTCCTAACGCTTTATTTTCGCAATTGCTTGATAAATGGTCTTTTCCACCACAATTAAAACAAATAATGTCTCTATTTCTTTTGTTTATTACTGACTTCTTGTCACTCGTCTGGGCATTAAATTCATTATTCTTTTCACGAATTTTTTCATAGCATTTTAATTTGCTCTTAAAATCTTGCATATTTGTGGCATTGTATAAAATAGATTTATTAACACTCAAATCTCGTATGCCGTCAATGACATATTGCATCAACGCATTGTCGTCAATATTTCCCCTTGATGCCATTTCACGCATCGTAAAAAAATATTCTTGTATACACTCATCACTCTTTATTTTCCTTTCAGACATTTGTTTGTGAAGCGTTGCGCTATTTGTTGTTGTTTTAAACTCGCTAAGCAATGCAGCCTTCAGTTTATTCCACGAAACTATACCCCTCTCGCTAGACACAAACAATTTAGCAATACCTTTGAGTGATTTCTTTGCGAATACAAATTTTTGGAAATCATCCCACCCCATCATTGCTGCAGTCTCTTCGAATTCTGCAATCCACACGTTTACCGGCATTTTTTCGGTGCCATCAAACATACGGATAGAGTCCTCGATATCGCGGAAGTTCATCACGAATTTCGGTAATTGCATTCTGGGTATATTTTTGTTTACACCGTTTTCTTCGTTTTCTACCGACACGAAACACTCGTTGCTCATTTCACTCTGTTGACGCTTTCGGCGTGCGCTACCTTCTCTGTTTTGCATTTTTGTAGCTTTCTTATACTCGTTGGTCGCGTTGGCGCCTGCGTGGCCTGCCGATTCGTTTTCACTAATATTCTCTTCACTTTCAACTTCATCGTCTTCGTTCTCTGTTTCACTATCTTCATCGCGACAACCTTCATTTAACAAATGTCCATTTTGCAGATTGTGGAAAATATGCAGTATCATATCATGTTCATCGTAATTAATTGTAAGCAAATTACAAATTGAAATTAAATCGCACTCCTTTAGGTTTTGTTTAATATATTCGCACTTCTTTGCATATTTTTCATCGTATTCATTGAAATCAAAACCCGCGAACTCTCTTAATCGTTTTCTGTTGTCTCTGTCGCCTTCTCTCCCAAATACATACTTATGTAAAGCCACAATATTTTTCTTATTGGAAACACGCAAATTTCTTCGAACATTCTCGAAATCAAACAAACGCGACATTGTGAAATGCAAATTTCTTTTATTTAATCACATTAATTCAGTCACAGGATTGTTGCTACTTGTTTTTCGGTCACACGAATTAAGAAATTAAACCGTTTTTATAAATTACACTACCGCACTACAAGGCATTGGTTGAGCCCCCATATTTATGGTAATTCTTCACTCAAAGTTTATTAATTACAAAGTTTATCGATATCAAATTAAAGTACAAGCAAAGTAGTAGCATTTATTTAGAATTAAACAAAATGAAATTGAAAGTTAAAATTCAGGATTATTATACAGATATGTACGTCTTTAAAAGCGAACCGTCTTTTCCGCCGTCTTTGTCTTAACTCACTCGTCGTTCTTCGCAATTTTGTCTTCGCTCTACCAGTAGTTGCCATCATTCTTCACTTCTTACAGCTGGATATTCGAGTTAGGGTTTCCACCCCACATGTATGTATGTATTTTTTCCTTGTTATTGTTTGTTTTCATTGCTTCTGCTGTTCGTTTACTGTGCGCCCTGTTTGCACAAATTTTAATTTGGCGGCTTAACCTTTTCATTTGTTGGCGTATTTTATTGGTCATTGGCGTTCGACGCCATGTGGCGCAACAAAGCTCCAAATAGCAGCTAATATTGGTTGCACAGACATACAAACATTCAGTTACGCATTCGTACGAGCAAAAAACATTTAAAATTGCGTGCGTATTTCTTTTTCGCAATGGCGTCTACTCTGCTTCACATTTGTAGTCCATATGCAAAATTGTTCTTCTATGTAACTACCCACATCTCTACGCATGTTCATTAGGGTGGTACAAAAATTGATGAGATAAAGTAAAGTCGGAATTATTATGCACTCACTCCTAGTATTGTCCTAGGCCGAAAAAATACTCCTATTTTTAGTTTGAAATCAAAAAAAATTTATTGGTCGCTCAAAGCGCTCAAAGTTCTCCATGTATTTCATATGGGGAAAAAAACAACTTTTCGTAGAAATGGTATAGAGTTCTTAAAAATCAATATTTTGCGATGGGAAAACTCTGCTTCTCTGCAGGAGATTCCCTGTAATAATATCACAATTTTTTCGTAGTAACTATAATTTATAGGTCAATCAAAAACCCCCAAAACCCCCCTAAAAATGCAATGAGGGCTCTAATAAAAAAATCGTTGGTATTAAAAAATGGTTAAATAAACAATTGGGTAGTAATATTGGAAGTCTCCTGAAGAGAACCAGAGTTCTCCGATCGAAAAATATTGATTTTCATGAATTCCCTACCATTTCTACAAAAATTTGTTTTTCCCCATATAAAATACATGAAAAACTTTAAGCGCTTTGAGCGTCCTCTAAATATTTTTTTTTATTTCAAAATAAAAAATTGGGGGTATATTTTTTTCCACATAGAACAAACCTAGGGGGTGAGAGCATTAAAATTCCGACATTCCTCGTTTTGGACCACCCTTATGTACATAAATACATATGTATGGACCAGTGCCTGTTGGTCATTACTCATTTGGACAGTCAGAAGTCGCATCTCTGCGGCTTGTCCATTAGTTCGATGGTCGCCTTTTAATAACCATCAATTATTCAAATGCTCACTTAATTGGACTCTTTTTGAAATCAACTTGAATTTTGCTGTTTTTCTTTCCTAGAGGTCGACCGATTTCGATAATTCTTTTTGCCTCGGAGAGGTACTATCTCAGAGGTGGGCCCATACTAATCTGGTTAAGATCCGATCATTGGATCATGAAATATATATATATATATATTTTGTTTTTATGTCGGGTTTTTTTTTTGTTAAAAATTATTTGTTTTATTTCAGTGGATTCGATTGTCTTTAATTTAATTTATTTTTTTCACTTTTAATTTTCTTTATTTGTATTCTTTTACTTTATTTTATTTTTATTTGATTTTCTTTTGTTATTTACTCTTTTTATACCCGAGCGCACTTGTGCACAAGGGTATATTAATTTTGTTCACATAACGGTTGTTTGTAACAGCCAAATCGAATCGAGATAGATATAGACAAATGTATACATAAATGATCAGAATGAAAAGAGAAATCGATTAAGCCATGTCTGTCTGTCCGTCCATCCGTGTACACGATAACTCTAGCAAAAATTGAGATATCTCAACGAAATTTGGTATGTAGGTTTCCATTTATCCAAGGTAGGTTGGTTTTGAGCGAAATCGGACTGTAACCACGCCCACTTCCCATATAATGGTAATTTTCAGAAATACGAAAACTGCGATATTTTAGTAACTACCGGAGATTATTCACTCAAAATTGATATTTACAATAAGTTTTAGACGAAAAATAAGAATATTGTAAATTTTCGGAAAATGGGCGTAGCTACGCCCACTTATGGTTACATGTGTATATCTTGGTAACCGCTGCACCAATTTCTTCCAAACTTGGCACAGTTGTTGGCCTTCGCACAACATACCAAATGCAGAGAACGTATATTTATAGAGAAGGTCCAAGAACTGTGAATGCCACATTTTTCGAGCCAACTAAACTGGCGAAGCGCATTTTAAGAGCGACAAATATTTGGTATACTTAACAGCGAAAGCAAAATACAAAGCAGAAAAGCAGAATATTAACAGAGCTAAATCTCACGAGAGCATTTGGAATGTTAATTAAACATGAATATTGAAGATTTTTGTGATATTTTGGGAAAATTTTCAAATAGAAAACCCAAGTAAAAGAAATTAAATTTTTGTTCAATGATTTGTACAAGTAACATGAAATTAAATCGAAAATAGTATATAACATTCCCGATTTTTGTGATATTTTATTAATAATTGCAAATAGAAAAGTCCCATGTGTTTGTGTTTTTTTGTGAAAATATTTTTTTATACAAAAATCCTTTTCCCCGGTGATTTCCACAAATACTGTGAAAATAAATCGAAAGGTTATATAGCATTTTTCGATTTTTGTAATATGTTGTTAGATTTTCAATTATAAAACTATTGGTATTAGATTTTTTTTGTGAATAGTTTTTAGGGGAAAAAATAATTTCTTCTCGGTGATTTGTACACACAACGTTCAAATAAATCGAAAATATTATATAACATTTTCCAATTTTTGTGTTATTTTCAAGTAAAAAACTATTGGTATTGGACTAAAAAAAAACCTGTGAAAAGAATTATTTTCCTTTTTTTTTGTAGAGATCTCACAAAACTAAGTCGAAAGTCTGTATGAATTTTTTCCATATTTTCGATATTTATGGAAATAATTCAGTTTTTAATTATTTTCGACTTGGAAACTTTTTTTAAAAATACTTAAAATCTGAAAACGTCGGATTTTCGCAGCAATTAGTAAAGATCACGCTAATCTAAGCCGAAACTATTTAACAAATTTTTCAACATTTTCAATATTTATTCAGTTTTCAAATATGTTCTAATAAAGTCGTGTAAGTGGCAGCTCCGCTACTCATGTGCATATTTGTCCCCCACATTGTCATTTACATATCTAATTTATTAATAACTAAACCTAAATTTATAAAGCACATATTTGTAAACTTCATTTCATTACCTATTTCTGCTACCAAATTTTTCATGCATCCAAAAAGACAAACAAATGAGAATGTAAGTATGTATGCATTTATAAATGTACATATAAACATACATATACACGATTGTTCTGCTTTCGTCTTCCCCTCGCCGCTTCCATCTACACAAATTATTCGATTTCTGCGAATCGGCACCAGATTGGCACGTGCGCGAAATCATTAACCCCATGTTTGCGAAATATTTACATTTTCGCATAAGTTTGCATTTAATAAAGCAATACTCGTACATTTTGTATGGTGAATAATATTAATTAATTTAAAATTCTGCATATAACCATGTTCTCGACGATACATGTAACTTTCATAAAGATTAAACATAAAAATTGTGCTTCATTAACAGTTGCAACCAGCTGAAACCAAAAAAACTATGTCCGCTAAATGGGTTAAAGACCAACTGGAATTGACATTTTTTACACGCATACATGCATATATTCATATACACATGTACAGTGGAGTAGCACTAGGTTGAACATTGCATTGCTTGTACTTTGATGTGTTTGAATCTTTTACGGTACTGAAGATTTGCTTACGGTTGAAAAATATTAAAAATCGTCCGTGCATATATGTAAATATATTTTTATAAACGCTTTGAAGTATAGAAAATTTTAATTTTAAAAAATAAATAAAATAATTTTTTTGTATATATATAAATTTTGTTCAAGGCACATTGACCCACCTGTACAAAAATTGTGGCGCGGCATGGACAAAAATTTTACAATTTCGGACCGAAAAATATGAAAACGAGCTAAGTTGCCACGTTACATCTGTGAACTTCCGATAAAACCACATATGTTTGTGATTTTACAAGTTTTGATTTTATTAAAAAAAAATTAATGTATTTTGCTGCAGAAAACGTACACTTTTATTTAATGTTTATTAAGATGACACTTTAAAATACTAGTTAATGATTGAAATATTGGTATGGAACAGAGAAATAGAGTGTTTTGTCAAAAATTACCAAAAATTGCCAAGATTCGAGATAACTTATTTTACTGGATATAGAGAAATAATTGCCAATTTTCACTTGGCTGGCCGAGATTTCTTCATTTTAAGATTTTAGAATTTTTGTGTCGGATTGACAAAGTTGCGCTTGTTGGTGATGAATTTGCGGGGAGATGTGCTGCGGTTATTTTTATGAATGAATTTACTTGGCCTTGAGAAATGCGCGCATGCGTTATGAAAGAAATAGTTATTGTTGTATTTGAGTATGCGCGTAATTATGTGCATATGTATGTATGCTGCCGTGAGTTGTAAATATGTACATTTGTGTGTATGTGCGTAGTATTTTGGCAGTAATATGCACATACATACATATATATGTACGCATGTAAAAACGTTATCAGTTAATGGAGTACGTATGCATGGGGGAAATGCATTTTCATTTGACTCCAAAACTATTGGGGCATATTCGTAGACCAAATAAGTTAAAGTTTCTCAGTCCCAAAAAAGAAAGAAATTAGTTGCATCTTTTTTTCACAGATGCCTAATCCATTGAAAATGATGTGAAAAAGCTGTAACTAACTTTAGTGTCGACTTTATTTTTACTATGAAAAACAGTGAAAAATGATAATGCAACTTATTTTCTCAATATAAATAACTTCGACAAAAACAACTTTGAAGTTTACACGTGCAGTGCAATCAATGCATTTGTACGCGTTTTGTCAATGTATCCATCTTTGAAGTGGATTTGTGGGAAAACTATGGCAGCTAGAAAACTGCAGTTTGTTGCATTGAAAATATCGTGTCTATAAACTACCATTAGAATCGTTAAATATATAAAAACCGATTTTCTTCGCTTTTAATGCCGACATCAAATCACCAAACAGTGCGCATTTGCGTTTTTTGGTCAATGTGTTGGTGTTTAAAGTGAATTTGGGGAAAAACTAAGGCAGCTAGAAAACTGTGGTTTGTTGCATTGAAAATAGCGTAGCATCTACCATATGAATCGGTAAAAAAGTAAAAGTCGATTTTTTCAACCCAAATGCCGACGGCAAATCAGCCACGAATTTGCCAATTGCATCATACTACATATTTGCATAACTTTCACTTTTTAGATTCACAAAATTGTATCTCTCGCATACATATGCATGTACACAATATGTACATATTACATATTTCGACCTATGCATGCATTTATTTTAAATAATTAACCAATTTAAAGAACAATAAAAGCGAGGTAAAAACGTAAAAAGCCATCAGCATTTCATTTCTAACAAGAAAAATATGCATTTGCTTTGATGAGACAATTTCTGTTAAATTTATTTTGCCTCTGGCTGGGCTCTGTTAAAATTCGATTGTCTCTGGCTTGCCGCTCTTAAAATGCGCTTCGCCAGTTTTGTTGGTATTTGACAGTTTCCACGCTGATCCGTTCTTGGTCCTTCTCTATAAATATACGTTCTCTGCCAAATGGACAACAACTACGCCCACATCCCATATAACGGTAATTTAGAGAAATACAAAATCTTCGATAAATCACTAAATATTAAAGCTAATTTATTCAAAATTGATGCTTGCAACAATTCTTAACCAAGAAATACATTTATGTTAAAATTTTGCAAAATGGGCGTGGCACCGCTCACTTATGATCACATATATGTATATCGGTAACCGTTCTACCAATTTGTACCAAACTCGGTATTTTCATTGTGCTTGACACATGAAAGCAAAAAGTTGAAAATTATTGAAATCGGACTAAAATTGAGGCCGCTTTTCATATAACGGTAAATTTCAGAACTGCTTGAAACTTCAAAATTTCGAAATCTAAGGACCCTAATTTATTCAAAATTGATACGCCCATGTAGCGGTAGCTTTCGGTAAGGTGAAAAACATATATTTGATACGTGCGCCGGGTATTTAATGTTCGGCTCCGCCCGAACTTAAACTTTCTTACTTGTTTGTACGTTATTTTATTTAACATTATTTTCTTTCTTTTTTTGTTTCGTTTTTATTTCCTTTTATGCTCTTATTTGAAGTTTAGTACTCATAAAAAAGTCACAGCAGGAAATCAAATTTTATTTCTTAATTTTTCTTTTTCTTCTTTTTTTACTTCATAACTGATTTAATTTAAACCGCTGAGTGCTGAATTATTAAATTCGTGTGCAATTTCACAGGAAAGGCATGAAAGAAAACACTTCAACGCAGAAGGATGCGTGAAGTAGCCAACGGTGCTGCGACACCATGCGAAGAAAGAAATTTAATGAATATGTTGGAATGCTTTGAAAGTAAGTAAAACAAAATCAGATTGAAGGAAAAGGGATAAGTGTTGAGCACCGAGATGCTTATCGCCATGCAAAGGTAGTTGAAAGAAATTCTTGTTTTACATAAATAATAATAAGGCTAGTCAAAGAAGTAAAAATGACATAACTCAAATCAAGTATTAATGGAAAATAAAAAGTTCCATTTAAAAAGTAGTTTTTGATAGCATTGACTGACTCTAAAACAAGAGCCGTAAGCCGTACATTAGACTGTCCCAAAAACCCAAAGTTGTTTTTTTTTAACGCATACCCGCTCATTTTATTTGTTTTGAATTTTATGCAATTCTTTGTGCAGTTCGGGTGTTTTGTTAACTTACTCATTTTACTTCTTTATAAGGCGGTATTACTATAATCCCTAGAGTATTTGGGCGTATTATTTAGTAAATCTGCGATTTTAGTTTTTTACCAGGTAGTCAGGATCTTTTTCCAGAGGACCATAAATTTTAATATACATATTTCCAAAAGCATATACAAAATATAGAAATATGAGTACCAATTTAAAGAAAAATTCTAAATAAGATTAATTATGACTTTTCTTTCCAATATCCTCTTGGAACATGTCAAAAATGCCCTTTAAAAATATTATCCTTCAAGATTTTTAATTTTTAATGCACCAATTTTTTTTGGTGATGCCCCAGCCAGCAAAGAAACGTAAAATTGGCCGACAGTGCAGTTTAGTTCAATTTTCCGTATCCGCAAACGAATAGGAAAAACTCCTACAGTTATCATCAATTTTCGTATCCGGAAAACGTTCGAAATGTTCGAAAAAGATGATGTCATTTGAAAGCAATAACTGTATTTCATTTGCTCAAGCTAAACATTTGAAAGCATGCATGCGAAGTAAGTTGGCAGTGGCTGAGCGTGCAGAGAAGTGTGCCGCTATTTGCTAGCTTCCAGAAGGTGCCGAGTTCCGTCAGGCGCTTCCTAATTTTATTTTATTTCTTTAGAACCATGAAAAAGTATCTGTGAAGTGCAGAAGAAAGCGTATTGAACGAAAAATTCAATCAGACAAATTTCAGAAAAAAAACAACCGAAAACGTATCCGTTTCACATACGGTTGTCTGTACATACGTTTCTGCCGCACACATTAGTGGGAAAACGGATCGTCAAAGTATCCGTAAATGGAATCAGTAAACGGACAAAAATCCGCACTGCAACCACTTTTTTGTCTTTTTTTCGGATCGGTTTTCGGATTTTTGCTGAAAGCAGAAAATACAGCAAAGATAGGCAGCTAAACGAAATGTACTTAATGGTTGAAAAATATTTTCCTTAAAAAAATTTCTGTTGTTATATAGTTAATCTATCTTAATTATATTTACCTTATTTCCGTCTGTGAAAATTTTGGCGACAATTATTTGGCGGGTTGGAAACCCGCCCACGCGTGCGTCGAGAAATGAAAGCTGAAGTTGACACAAAAAAATTGCACTCCTGGTATATGGAATTTAGTTATGTTTTAATTCGTTTTCGTTTTCCTTAATTGCTTCGCAGTAGCCAGCAACCCGCTAGACACATTAAGCACTTAGGTAAGTGTTAGAAGAGTCAACAACAGTCTATCTGTTTGCTTAGCACTTTTCAGTTTTAAATTCATACATAAGTAGTTGAACGATATCCCGTTTTTTTTATTTTACTTCATAAACCTTTCCAACTCTCACGCACGAGCAATTTAATTTCACTGCAAACAATGATTTTATTTTTATTGGGCGACTATACAAATCTTTGTTGTTTCCATGCACATATGTATGTATGTATGTACATATGTAGGAGTATGTGTAAACACTTCCTCGCAGCGGTGTATAAATCGCGTCCTTTTTAGCAGCAAAAAAAGTTTTAGTGCCGCACAATTACGCGCTTAATTATCCACAAAATAGGCAGCGAGCAGAGCACAGACAGCGCAAGGCAGCGGAAGTGGAGTGCTCGCACTAAACGCAGGTGAGTGGATGAGTGATTGCAACGAGCTGGCATACAAAGGAAATACACTAACAGTGTTGCATGTAGCAGAAATCCACACATACACGCACAGGTAAATATGTACGTATAATTTAGTTTCAGTTTAAGTTTAGTTTAAATACCAGCAAAAAGTGTGGCATCCATGTGGCTGGGTGGGCATCAAAAAGTTTCACTTAAATTGCTCTTTTCAACTTTGATGCGCGCGTGTTTCACATTTTCGCATACAACAACAACAACAAAATAGCAGTGTAGCGTAGCTATTTAAAGTTTCTTCGTTTTTTTTTTTTTTTTTTTTTTTTTTTTTTATAGAGTAACGGTAAACTGATACACAAACGTATGCTTTCGATACTGTCTGTGCAGGTAAAGTTAAAACTTTTGCGGCAGCTGCGCAGGTGGAGTTTGTATGAAGTTTGTGTGGTGGTTATGCGGCCAGCAGCAGCGTTGATTGAAGCACTTGCAACTTTAAAAACGAGTTTTGGGGGTTAAGTTTAGGAGTCCAATGTTTCTTGCCGATTTTGTGGTGCGCAATTTTCGAAAGTTGAGAAGAAGTGAAAAGAGTCTGTGAAAAAGTGTGCGGGGAAGAAAATTCTTAAGCTTTTTCTTGAATGGAAGCTTTAGGCTTTTTTGTGCAATTTTTGCCAAATAAGTATTTTAATTTTCCGTGGTAAGTTTTTTTATAAAACATTTTATTTTTTGGTTTTAGTTTTTTTGTGTAATTTTTGTCAAGTAATTTTTGTTTGTTTTAGTTTTTAACTTCCTCAAATTAAAAAATATTTAATTTTTGAAAAAGTGTAGGCAATTTACTTTTTTTTAATTTTGCACATAAGGAAACTTGAAAATCCTAAAATTTCGCACTTTGGCTTTAACTTGATTAAGAAACTAATTTTTTTATTTTTTTTAGTTTTTGTCGGAACTCATATTATTAGCAAATTATTTAGATTTTGATGAAGACATTTTTTATTTTAAATTTTAAAATTTCTTAAATTTAAATTTTAAGTTTTTTTTATTTTACATAATTTGTTGAATTTCAGAAAAATTTTTTTTAACAAAATTTCTCTTTTTTTGATGTCCCTTTGCTTTGGTTCGTCTAATAACTTTTCGTTGTGAAAACTTTTTAAATAATTTTTTAGTTTTGACAATTTTTTGGGTGGTTAAAGTTTACTTCCAAAAACTAAGTTTTACCTAGAATTCCTGTAACATTTTGCGATTTTTCTTTCATTAACTTTTTTTCCGCACAAATCGCATGAACTTTCAGCGTTTTATTGTGACACTTGCCACACACGGCTACACGCACAATTAAGCAATCAAAACGCTTTTTAAGCAAAAAAAAATTTTAGCCGGCTTATACCGTTGTGCGTGCTTACACGCTTACTGTTCGCTAACGAATGATCTAATGCGATTCGTTGCCGTTGCTCTAATTTGAATTGATTATGTTTTGCGACTGGCTGACTGTTGGCTAGCGGCGACTGGCTGAGGGCCGGTTGCTCAAAGCCTGGTTGACACTAATCATCGATTAACATCGTTATCGACGTTTTCGACTCCATTCAAATAACATGGTGTCGGTAACGTCGATAACGATGTTTAACCGAGGATTAGTGTCAACCAGGCTTTGAGCAACCGGCCCTGACTGTTGGCTAGCGGAGGCTGCTGTGAATGACGCGGCGGCGGCGGCGACGACATGCGACGGCACTGTGACAACAAATACGGACAGCGATTATAAAAGACTGATGGAGCTGTTGCAGCGCTTGATGACTAGTGGCTCAGCTTTCTGTGGCAACTATGTGTGGCATGCCGACTGAGGATCGCACGAGGCGCTGCAGCAAAGCGCAACGCACGTACATATGTGCATATGTATGTACATAAATGAGGCAAGAGGGCTGGGCGCTTTTGCTGTTGATGGTGGTGCTGCCGCTACAATAGCTATTCACTGAGCTTAGGGGATGAGTTCACTACATAGATATGAGTATATATGTGTGTGTGTGTGCCTTTGAGGGTGTTTGTTTTTGTTTATTGCTTTGTGTGCTTTCATGGGGCTGTCCTTTGCGTTCACATTTCCCCTGTGCCAATAAAAAATTTCCCGCTATTTGTAGCGCGTGTGTTGTGGCAGTGCGTCTGCGCTTACTCTCTTTAGCGCCTTTGTTGCTGTTTTCATTGTTTTTTTTTTGCACTACTACTCGCTGGTGGTGCCTGTGCTACGCACACAGACAAAATCTTGAAAATTTTTGCAAAGACAGCGAATATCTTGCGCTCTCGCCAGCTCAGCGTTTTCTTTAGGGCGCCAACGCTTCCCTTCCCTTTCCCTATATCTTAATTTTATAAGATTTTTTTCCTATCGCTTGCTGCCTTTGTGAAATTCGAATTTTCATTGACTGCCTTTAGCCTTGCTTTCCTTGCCTTCCTCGTCCTCCTTGCGCCCCTCGCCTCCTTCATCTGACAGCTTCCAATTCCATGCACCTCGCTGTTGTGTACTGCTACGCCCTCCTTTCCTCCTTAAGGCACTATTAATGTTCCTATATCAATTGCTGTTGTTGTAGTTGTCCTTGCCACACCGCTTTTTTGTCATTTTTTCTTGATACTTCCTCTTTATCTGGTATCCTGACTACTTTACTTTATTACAGCCATTTGAGGTTGATTTTTTTGCACTCCTCGCAAACAAATGTTTGCATTTTCAGCTGAATGCATTGTTGTTGTTGTTATTGTTGTTGCAATTTTTTTGCATTCTTTTGGTATTTTTTTTTCTTTTTCTCTTTTTTTTTTGTTTCTGATTCCTGCCCTCCATAAAATATATTTGCTACTACAGCAAAGCTTACTTGCGCTCTAGCGCTCTAGCGCTCTCGCTCTCTCTTCCCCTTTGCACAAGCTCTCTACACAAGCCAAAGTGAGAAGCATAGCAAGAAATTTAATTTCACATCATCAGCCACATCTCTTGCTCCTCTGTCCTATCCACGCCATTAAGTGGGTGGTGGCAGCCCTGCTTCACTATAGCCACATCTACAGTTACATTCGGTGCTACAGCCAGCACTTGCTCTGCTCCAAACGATTACTCACTGTAGAATTTATTTGGGATATCATTTTTGACAACTCAATTTATTTTTATTAATTTTCTGCAACTTCCCGCTCGACGTCAGCAACCATGCTGCTGCTGCGGCGCGCCCTCCCTTTTATGACCGCTCGTGGCACCAGCTACACGTTTCCAACAGCCTTCGTGCAGTTTCATACATACATATTTATTTGTCCACCCAATCGCCTTGATAGCTGCCACCAGCACTTCGCTCTTCTGCCTTCCCTTTGCTCGCTTCCCTCTTCACTCCCGTCTAGGATTGTTGCACTGCTTCCTAGTAACAACAAAGGCAAAAATTAACTGGATCCATTTTGTAACTTGGGGCTGAAGTCAGCTACCAAATGGAATATGCAGATTTGAGCTGATAAGGGTACCGCGACGTTTAAGGTAACAAAATCTTTAGAGTAGGCGAACTCAAAGTCTGCAAAGCGTAAAATTCTAACTGAGTCTTTCAAAATGCCAAATAAGTAGGAACTCTAAGCTACATCAAAGATCTCATAATCAATGCTCATGAAAAACGTTGGTGTTATAATGATGCCTTCAAAACAACCATGTGTTTCTTGAAAATAAAATTAATAATAATCTTATTCACTATTTGCTGCACCTAAACCCATGTGACTGGACGAGGCAAAGCAAGAAATGCCTGGGGCCTTGCGACGTCTACTAGAGCTGCCATATTAAGGAGCGCAAATTCGGTATTGGATTTGTGGAGGGAGAGAGATTCCGTCGCCGAGTACTATCGTTCACCCGGCAGACGAACGTCTAGCCACAATCCGCATTAGAGAGCGAGATTCTTCAACATCTCGCTCATCTGCGCCCATTCCCCGACGGAAGATATCAAAATCGTGCTTGGCGACTTCAATGCCACGGTGGGTAAGGGGGGATCTTTGGTGCCACTGTCGGGAAATTCGGGGCCGCCGTGAAACGTCCGATAACGGACAGAGGCTGATCTACTTCGCCGAGACCGAAAGATAGTGTAATGTACTACTTGGTTCCTGCATAAAAAGATCCATCAAGCTACATGGCTGTCTCTACATCGAAAAACGAGAAACCACGTTTCCAGTGTTTTAGACGTACGTACGTATCCAAGGGTCAAAGATAGACTCGGATTACTTTCCTGTTGCAGCCAAGACACGCACCTGCCTCTGTGCAGCACCGCCGCCGAAGAAGTAGTCAGATTTCTGCGAGCGCTAAAGAACAACTGGTAAGATAAGGCATGTCAGGAAGCTCCAGGGAAAAAAAGACGCTTAAAGCGCCACGCTGCGATCGAGCGCAAAGCGAGCCATGTGGGACAATTATAGGGAACTAAAGAGGGAAGCGAGACGTATTTGCCGCAATAAGAAGAAAGCGGCCGAAATACGTGAGTGCGAAGAGCTTGACCGTCAATGAACTAATTGGGCCCTATCAGTGTGGCCTTAGACCTGGCGAATCTACTATAGACCCACGATCCAGAAAATAAAGGTCGCGCCATTCGCGGACCGCTAACCCTCTCTTCGTCGATTTGACAGCATCCACCCAATCGCAGACGTCATAAAATACTTTTGTTTACATTCACTGTTGCCAACTTGATGCTTTTCGCACCAAATTTAGTGGGTATTCAAAACGCGAAAATTTTTGAGTTTTGTGCTTGGTGCGTTTTTGGTGCTTTTGTTTTTAGTTTGAAGACACCGAATTAGAAAATCTTAAAAAAATTTAAGCAAAATTTATTTCAATCGTAAGTGTGGTAAGCAATTTTACAAAAATTTAAACAAAATCATGGCACAGTGACAATCATAAGTGACAAAGCAATATGTGGCAGCACCTTCAATCATGCCAGAAGAAATCGACCGTTGTGCAAGAAACATTGATTTTTGAATCGGCATCCTTACAATAAAATTATGTATTCATATAAAGCCCATTAAATACACCAATAAAAATTTGGTGCTTTTTCAAAGTCAAAACTTGGCAACACTGCCTTTTGGTCGATGCTTCCTCTTTTTCTTGTCGAGTTCGTCTTGTTCTCTCATTCTGGTATTTTTTGACGGCACGGCCAGTTGCTCTCAGCTCGATTGGCGCAATCTTGTATTCTATCATTCTTGCTATAGACCAGGTATGACACATAACGCCAAATCTTGGAAAAGACCAGCGAGAATATGATCAACACTCACCACCTATTTATCGACTTCAAAGCCGCTGTCGACAGCACAAAAAGACATTGTGTTGGAGAAGATTATAAGAGCTGCAGAACTGAACAATTGTTTACAAGAGCGTTGCTGACGAATGCCGATGACATCGGCAACATCAGTAACAACAATCGCGAAATCCATTTGCCCTTTCCAAGTTGGACAAGGAAGCAAAGCGAATGGTTCTGTCAGTCAGTCAGTCAGTGCATTCGCGCCTTGGCACCCACGTCGCTGTTGTCAGTTACAAATTTGAAAAAGTGGACGACTTCGTTTATTTGGGAACCAGCATTAACACCAATAGTAATGTCAGCATCGAGAACAAGTTTTAGTTTTCTATGCCTGCTTTAGAAAGCACTTGTCATGAGCTTTCCGATAAGAATATTTATTTTAGTGGAAAAAATATTTAGTCTAGAATTTTTGAGTTTTATTGAGTTTTAATAATATTTTGGTACGGAAATTTGGATTTCATTTAAGTATCACTATACGAAAGCTTGACTTTTTTCTTCTATAATGCAATGCAATCCAAATCAGTCGAACCCAAACGAAACCAATAAATTCAATTCGAAATTCGAAGTAAAAATTAGGGGACTTTCCGATCGACGTTAGAATGGCGAGATTTCTGTCGTTATAATTACCGTCACATATCTTGTAAAATATCCGCAGATTCAGAAATCAGTTTTGTTGCACTCTAAAAAAAAATTCCGAACCTATTGGTCGCCTTTTTACATTTGTCGTCATATCTTCGGCATTTACAGATGGATATATAGATGTTCCTGACTCGAGTAGTCCTTTTTTGTTTCAAAGTTCATTGATCTCAATTTCCTTGCAAAAGTACCTTAGACTCAGGGGTGTAGGGCAAACTATTAATTCCTTGGCTTGTAAGGTAGAACGGTCTATTATGTGTATTATACAAAAGTGATCTGTACGCTACTCTCTGATTAGTTTAAGTGGCAATTAAAAATTTCATAAGCCAATAAAAAGGAACTAATATTTTATATATACGTCCAGTGAACTGGGGCGCATTAAAATAAATACCACCGCATCGAGGAGCGCATCTACAAGGCAGATAAGTAAGTATCTCCTTGAATTTATGGTCAGCCATTGAACGACCGATGCACTCATAAATTTACCCAAATGTTCGATCGATGGAGAAGCACACAAACG
>NW_023458560.1:48735140-48739150 GCF_013731165.1 Rhagoletis pomonella
TTTTTTCGGTAATTTATTAAAAATGGAATTAATAATGCCGTCATACTGATCAAGATTTTTAAAATGGCGCTATCCATTTTCCGATATCTCCTTTACTTCCCGAGATATTGAATAAAAAGTATCGTTAACTAATTACAACTGTTATCATATTCTGACAGAATAATTCTGTCGAATTTCATACAAAGTGGCTGCCAAAATGATGATAAATGTGGTATACGACGAATTGGAGACTTTGGAGAAAATCTATATTCGCGTTTTTGAGAAATTGCATGCCAAACTTCAGTCGCAATTTCCCAAAACCTGTCGAGAGTAACATACGACAATGTTTTACCAAGGCGACGAAGGATATTCTTAATTTTGTTTTTTTGCTTTTTTTATTTTTTTTTTATTTATATATACTCTCAAGTATTATTCAATGGTATTCTTGGTAATATATTAAGATCTTGAGTGCTGAAGTATCAAAAGTGGGTGAATTGAACCTCTACTTGGCTTCTTATATATTCTAATAAGTAATCTTTAATATGGACTACACTAAAAACACCTTTTCATATAAAAATTCGTACTTTTCACACCCGCGACAGAGGAATTTCGGATTTTTTTCATAATAAAGCAATAATTTTAGTTGTAGTTTTTGCTTTGTTAGTATTCGTGGTTCTTCTCTTCATTATAAGACTTCAAGTTCAAACCGAAGAAAAGTGAAATGAATTCGCAGAGTTTCCGTAAAATATATATCTGCTCCAAAAAGCAGGTTCTTTTTTTGTCCCACCCGTGACAGAAGAAATAACTCAGATTTTTTTCAATATAAAGGTAAGTTGGAATTTCTTTTTTATTTGGTAATAAATGATATAATAGTGAATTAGGTGTCGCTTTGAGAAAAATGTAGAATTGTTGAGTACTTTATACTTAAATTAAAAAAAAAATTTAAGAATATTTTTAATGTAGAAACAAATATCTCAAAATATGTGTTCGTAACTATGTTGGCGAATCTGAAACGTTATGCTGCTTTCGAGCGATAAAAATGTATTTTTGAAAAGTTTTTCTATAGTACTCGTATTAGCACAGTTGAAAGTCGGCCCTGAATCCCACTGAGGGGTAAGACGCACTTGAAATCAAGTCACTTCCGGTGTGACTAAAGCTTTGTATAGTAATTTTCCAGTATCATAGCTCCCTCTCATATTCTCAGCGATTGCTTTACCTCACACAAAAACTTTGTTATATTCATTTTAGTGCTTCGTTATGCTGTTAATATTTCATTAAATTTTTTTGTTTTTATTTTCCATAAAGTTTTTTTCTACAACCTGCCATCTTTCTATACTACTGCTGCGCAACTTCCACCACTTTTGTGCGCCTTTTTGTGCGTCAAATACAGCAAAGTACGTGCTGCTATTTATTTTCTCCCCCTCAATACCAGGCATTAAATCAACTCTGCTACATGCTCGCACCAATACAGTTGTGGCGCTGGTGGCCGGCCACCCACAACAACAACAAAGGCGGGTAGTACCACTACATCCGCAGGGACGCTGGCTCACTTACTCACTCACCCGCATATGTACCTTCAGGGCGCGCGCTTCACACAATCACTCAGTCATTCACTCATTCATCATGCCTTCCTTCACCTACACACCCATACCGCTGTACCATCTGCAGCACCTTGTTTTA
This sequence comes from Rhagoletis pomonella, assembly GCF_013731165.1. Classification (NCBI taxonomy): domain Eukaryota; kingdom Metazoa; phylum Arthropoda; class Insecta; order Diptera; family Tephritidae; genus Rhagoletis; species Rhagoletis pomonella. The sequence continues at coordinate 48,736,800 of NW_023458560.1, forward strand.
TATAGTTTTTTTTTTTACTAGGTTTTTTTTCTCATTTCCCGAGGAGGTGGCATGAAATTGATGTAATTTATATGGGCACTTGACTGGCTAAATTGCCTTTCGAGGAAATTTTATATTCTACTTAAGTTTAATGGAAAATAATTAATTTCATTCCAACTGAGTTGTGTGCACTGCGAGTTTACCTTGTGAGTGTATGTGAGTTTTCTCGGATTTATAGTCGCGTAACTCCAGCAGCACACTGAAATTGGCACTGCCGATAGCGCCCACTGAATGGCGTCGGCGGCTCAGGCGTTTTGCGAAGCGTAGTTGAGGCCAATGAATTATTGCAAGCGAAATTGCGTTGCTCCATTACTCTGTGCTTCATCATTTGCAAGTTGCAAGCTACTGCGAAAATGTAAAACAGTTGACAGCAGCCGCTGAAGAAGCAAACGAGTGCGAATGAAAAGGAGGTGTGCCAGGTTGGTGGGGTGTGGGGCGTTCGATGTTTAAATGGTCCAAATGCTTTCATTTCCACTTTCAATTTAGAAAATTGCTTACTTTGGTGCGCAGCTAAGAATGTACGTTTATGCGACTGTTGGGCCCAGTTAATGCGTTTTACGATGCTTATGGCCACAGCAGTGGCTAAGTTGTAAATTTACGGGAATGATACATATACCCCCCTGGCTCCACAAATGAGTATAGCATGTGGACCGCCCAGCCACTTTAGTCTGGCTATAGCTGCTTGGCTGGAACCTCATCACAACTTGAGTTACCTAAATGAGGCTGAAAAGATCGTAACGCACAAATTTATTGGTTTCTCAAGTTTTCCGCAGTGGCTGACTCTTCCTGCCGCCACAATTCACCACCACAAAGGCAGCAGCGAGCTAGCAATTCGCCATTTTGCCGCATTTACAATATTTATGGTCATTCGTTGTGGCCCAAATGTGTGTACGTTTGTTTGTATGTGAGTGGTTATGCACACATACAAGTACATATGTATATTAAAACCCTGTGGGGAAAATCTCTAGTTCTGAACTGGGGCGCTTCTAGTACATTTAGACCCAGTACTGGTTCGCGATAAATCTCTTTTGCATGCAAGCAACTGGCGAATTTAACATGGCGATGTCCTAGGAAGTGTCAATTGCCCCCCGCTGCATCCCTTTTTCGATAGTTCCGAACTAGTCTTAAATTCTATAGTTCTGAACCAGTTCTAAAATCGACAGACGAAAGAAAAAAGTATCATGATTTTTCAACCTTTCAGTTCTGTCGTGTGCGATTTTACATTATTTTCAAAGAAACGTTTTTTTTTCAATTTGAAATTAAATTTGTTTGAATGATTGTAAGAAATGTACGTTTACATACCTTGCTGTAGCTGACTTTGCAGAGGTGCTCGCTGTTATTGGTTAGATTCCAGACGGCCCCAAGATGTTAATATGTTAACACAAAGCTTTGTTTTGTATTACCAAACTATGAAATAGCATCTGCGAAGCACAGAATAGAAGCGTATTTGAACGAAAAAGCCGCCGAACACATATCTATGTAAAGTAAACAAGCCCCCCGCTGCATCCCTTATTCAATAGTTCCGAAATAGTTCTAAATTCGACAAATAGGATCTAGTTCGTTTTGCATCCCTTTTTCTATAGTTCCGAACTAATTCTAAATTCGTCACTTTAGATATAGATTTGTAGTGAAAAAAAATGAAAAATTAGTTTCTTAAAAGTACCACTTTTCGCCGATTTTGAACTGGTGGGGATCTAGTTCCTATCGGACTAGTTCCTTTTTGGCGATAAAGACCTAGTATGGAACTAGAAATTTGATTCACTAGTCCGCGGTTTCCCTGCAGGGAAGCTTCATACACACACATCCTCGAAGTAGTTGTGGCGCTCAATATCCGTCCGCTATTCAACTCCCTCTGTGCCTGCGCGTTTGTGAGTTGTTTGGTGGCTCGGTAATGCGTTCACTTTAAATTACATTGCGCGGAAAATGCAATAAAAAATGCCAAATTGCCAGCAAACATTTATTCACTTTACTTATCTATTTATTTATTTATATTTTTTCGTGCACTCAAACACATACACACACGTAGACACATACTCACTTACTCACTCTCATATCCGTATCCTGTGTATCCATGTACATACATAAGTACCTATATATTGCCTACTCACTGAAGATGTTATTTTTATTACATTTCCGTTTATATTCGCCTCTCGTTTGTGTGCTTCTCCATCGATCGAACATTTGGGTAAATTTAGGAGCGCATCTACAAAGCAGATAAGTAAGTATCTGCTTGAATTTATGGCCAGCCATTGAACGACCGATGCGCTCATAAATTTACCCAAATGTTCGATCGATGGAGAAGCACACAAACG
>NW_023458560.1:48739250-48741413 GCF_013731165.1 Rhagoletis pomonella
TATTAGGTTGGGCTGTAACATACTCTATGGCTACCACGTTTTTATTTTACATTTTTACTTACAGTAATGATAACTCACTTCACACTGCAAAAAACTTCAAAAATCCAATTAATTAATCTTTCTTTTTCACTTCACACTTCATAAAGTTTATGATATAAACTGTATTATTTTAATTATTTGTTTGGAAATAGCACAAAATACGTCTATTTATTTGGGACACAAAACTCTTTTTGCCTAATTGCATCAGGATGTATGCAAAACCAAATGTATTATAACGGTATAAACAAAAGAGAAAATTTGAGAGCAAAGAAACTAAGTAGTAGATTTGAAATATGTATGCAATGCATATAATATTGAGTTTTGCATTTAACAGTACCTACAAACAAAAGAGAAAATTTGAACGCAGAGAAGTTAAATAGTAGGTTTGCAATATGTATGTAGTGCATGTAATATTGAAACTGATACTCACACTCAAAAATTTAGAGTCTAAATACATATGTACGTATGTACATACACCACTGTACACTCGATACATACTTTCTCAGTTTATAGACGAAGATCCCAGAGCCGCCAGACAGCACTTATTTTATAACGGATGAAACCACCGAGTTTTGAGGTGTCTGGCAGAAGTTTTTGCAATGGGATGAAGTCTAAAAATGCCTGATACTACTTGAGGGTAGTGTTCTACAAAAAATGGGGTAGTTAAAAACAGTCATTTTAAAGTTGAAATGCCATTTTAGACATGAAATGTATTTTGAGTTGACTATGACAGACATAAAATGATGTTTATCTTAGAATCATGTTTAAATAGATAAAACTCTATTCTAATTTGACTATGACTACGGGCCATTATCTTATTTGAATGAAGCATCAAGCTGAGAGAAACAACGAAAGGCAATCGGCACAAATATGCATACAAACACAAATACATAATTGGAGCTACATAATCATTCTGTTCATACTCTTTTACTGCGAATATCACTTGCTCAAATATTCTTTAAGTTATTAGTAACATTTGTCACATATTCGCCGTTGTTTCTCATTTATTCTCATAAATGTAATATTGAGTTTTGTATTATAACCATACAAACAAAAGAGAAAATTTGAACGCAGAGAAGTAGTAGGTTTAAAATATGTATGTAGAGCATGTAATATTGAAAGTGATACTCACACTCTACATACATTCATATGTACGTTAAGGTGGCTCACGAAAGAAAAGTTACAGTGTTTCCACCGGAATTTCAAAATTCACTCTTTTCTAAGGACTCTCCCAAAATATTTCGAAAAAATGTTAAGAGTTAGTGGAGCTAAACCAAGTTAAAAAAACGCTAAAAATAAACGTTTTTATGTAGGTATAAAAGGTAAATCTTAATAATTTTTCGAAATATTTTCCGATGGAAAGAGGGTGTCCATTTTTTTTTTTTTTGTATGGAGCGTGAGGCACCTTAATGTACGTACATACACCGCTGCACACTCGAAACTTACTTTCTGAGTTTACTCCCTCCTCTCATTTTATATATCTACTATTATCTAATTTGAATGAAGCATCAAATTTCTAAATAGATAGTAGTTCAGCAATTCACACAAAAGGTTAAGTTAACGCGTTAAATGAATATGGTAGCGGAAAATTTTTACGAAAAACAAAAAGGTTGGAAAGGGCTAATTATAAAACCATGTAAAATTTTGCGGTTTGCACGCACTGATTTATCGATAAATATTTCGAAATATGGAATAGTTGAAATTAAAGCTGTGACCTTGCCCCTTTCATTTGATACCCATATTGTAGGAAAATTTAAAAGTTTTTGGGTAATCAAATTTATCGAAATATGTATGTATATCGAAGTCAAAATGAAACTTGGCTCCTTCCCCTTTCCTTTGATACACATATTGTAGGAAAATTTAAAGGTTTTTGGGCAATCACATTTTGACCGATAACTCAGTTATCGATAAATTTATCGAAATATATCGAAGTGCAAATGAAACCTGGGGCCTTCCCCTTTCGTTTGATACCCATACTGTAGGAAAATTTGAAGGTTTTTGGGCAATCACATTTTGACCTATAACTCAGTTATCGATAAATTTATCGAAATATATCCAAATGAAACCTGGTGCCTTCCCCTTTCCTTTGAAACCCATATTGTAGGAAAATTTAAAGGTTTTTGG
>NW_023458560.1:48741423-48741719 GCF_013731165.1 Rhagoletis pomonella
GGGGCCTTCACCTTTCGTTTGATACCCATATTGTAGGGAAATTTTAAAGGTTCTTGGGCAATCACATTTTGACCGATAACTCAGTTATCGATAAATTTATCGAAAAATATCGATAGCCTATACCTCCCTCCTTCAAGACTATTAGCTGTCTGGATGTCAAATTTCAAGAAAATCCGTCTTGCCATTCTCACGTGATTGAGGAACAGAAGCGTGAACATCCAAACATCGCTACATTCACATTTATAATATTACTAGCAATTACCCGGCGTGCTTCGCTGCGCCTTAAATGTATTTTT
>NW_023458560.1:48741819-48760565 GCF_013731165.1 Rhagoletis pomonella
AAATATACACATGCCCATGCGGCTTATAGAAGCGCAGGGACCTTTTGAAAAATTGGTGTTTAAAGCCGTTTTCTCAGCTAACGAAGGCTTGGAGACAATAAGGGGAGTGGATAAAATTGTAAAGGGCGAGGAAAACGCCCTTATTCCTGATAATATGAACATTTCAAACGTTTTAAGTTGGGCTCCACTTTTATCAACTTCCGTCGAGCGCACATTTAGTACATTCAAGGCTTTTCTTCGCGAAAATCGAATGTAAATGCTGCCAGAAAACTTCAAAATGCATTTTGTGGTTCAATGTTACTACAACTATACAGATTAAAGTTTTATGAGTTAGAAACTCGAAAGGATAAAATAGTCGAAGATTCAAAGTACAAATTTTTCATATAATGAAACTAATTCACAGTTTTTCTCTTTTTACTTGTAATATAAACATTTCGAAAATAAATGTATTTTTTGATTGTTCTTCGTATTTTTTGTCTTTTTAGTGTCTTATTTTGCTTTTTTTGTAATACCTAGTGCCTTTTCCTGCCTTTTTCGCTATTTTATTTTGCCTTTTCCAGCCTATTTCTTTATTTTATTTTGCCTTTTTTATAGGTTTTTAGGTCCTAAAAATCCGTTCCCTGGTAATTACATACCCGCCCATTTTTTCTTTTGTTTAAAGACTCATTAAAAATATTTAGGCAATCAAAAGCTCCTCAGGATTCAAGTAAAATGAATTTTAAGTGGAGTGGAGTGCATTTGTCTATAAATGTGTGCATTAAAGCGTTCGAAAATAAACGCAATAAAGTAGACTACACTTTCGGAAAGAAATTTATATACATATAAAGATAACTACGAAAAATAAAGTGGGAACGAAAAGTTTTAATTGTTTTTCAAACAAAATACTTCAACAAAAATCTACCAAAATGAGAAGAAATTTACCTTTTTACCAACCCAAATTTTTTCTACCAATTTTGGTAACAATTTACCAAAGTGGCAACCCTGTACCTACTCGACACTTCATTCATTTGCTCCTCCTTTTTCTGCTGGTTGCTCAGTTAGCCTACTACAGTAGACGCTCACAAATTAGAACTCTTAGTTATTAGAATTTCCAGAAATTAGAATCAACTTTTTGAATACATTACACGCTCTGAAATTAGAATCGAAAATTCTAATTTCAGAGCGTATTTTGTTTTTTTGTTGCAAAATAGATATAAAAAGGGGAATCCCCAATTTATTCATGTTACGCTCGGTAGTCGTTGGATTTTCGTCGCTATCTGTACAGTTTTTGTTAGTTTTTGTTTGAAATTCGATTCGCGTGCACGTGTTTCGGCATTGTTTGCTTAAAAGTAAAAGTCGTTCGTTGAAATGCCAAATAAACGTAAGAAAAATACTTTGTCTTTGGAAACCAAAGTGCAGATCTTGGAAAAGCTTGACCAAGGTATTCAAGGGAAGCGGTTAGCCCTAGAATTTGATGTGGCGCCATCTGCAATCACCTATATCAAATCTATGAAATCATCAATTTTAAGCGCTGTTTCTAATACCTATCATAAGGCTAACAAAAAATCATTGCATATCGCTGAATATCCAAAAATGGAAGCAAGACTTTATAAGTGGTTTTTAAATCAACGCGAAAAAAAGTGTACATTAACTGGGCCAATACTAAAGGAGAAAGCCAAACAAATATTCAAAGTGGAATATCCCGATAAAGATGAAAGTACATTTAGCGCAAGTGATGGATGGTTTAGCAATTTTAAAAAACGACACGGAATACGTTTTTTAAAAATTTGTGGCGAGATTCTCTCTAGTGATGTTGCTTCAGTCACCCCGTTTATTCACAGATTTCGTGCAAAAGTCGATGAGATGGGGCTAATGGAGTCACAAATATATAATGTAGATGAAACCGGATTATTTTACCGTTGTTTACCTGACAAAACATACGTCTCTCTTTTCGAGAAAACCGCCCCCGGGTATAAAATCCAGAAGGAACGAATTTCAGTGTTACTTGGTGTAAATGCTGATGGATCACATAAATTAATGCCATTAGTAATTGAAAAAGCAAAAAAACCAAGAAGTTTCCAAGGATTCAATAATCCACTCCATTACAACTTTTCAAAAAATGCTTGGATGACATCTCGGATTTTTCATGATTGGTTTCACAAGATATTTATTCATGAGGTAAGAAAAAACTTTGTTTTTAGGTTCAGTAATTCCAAAATATTTTCAATTCACAGGTGATTCGTTTCTCTCAGGAAAATAATTTGCCTCCGAAGGCAATTTTGCTAATTGACAACTGCTCTGCTCATGCACCAATTGAGAAACTTCAAAGCGACGATGGAAATATAATTGCATTTTTCTTTCCACCAAATGTAACAGCAACTTTACAACCAATGGATCAGAATCCTATTAAGTTAACCAAGCTAAACTACAGAAGTATGCTTCTTTCTCAATTAATTGCTGAAGGAGGTGACCTCAAGGTTCGCTTGAAATCCTTTTCAATTCGAAATGCAATCATGCTATTAAAGCAAACTTGGTATGATGTTCCAGAAAGAGTAATAAAAAAGTCCTGGTCAAAGTTGAACAACTGGGACTCTGATCAGTATGAAAGTGATGACGATGATGTGCCACTAGCACAGCTACTGCAAAAAGATCAAGACTGCAATGGAGCTCTTCAGGCAGCTCAAGCACTTTTAACAGAAATAGAGCCAACTAATAACATTAGCATACCAGAAATTGAAATATGGAACAATGATGTGCTTGATGACGACCCTGCGAGGTAGCAGCGAATTTGATGACCGGGAGGTCTTACCAGTTGTCTCTACTTCTACAGCCATTGAAAGCGTCAATAATTTAATAAAATGATGTACTTATAGTGAATCGTTTTCCGCAAAGCACACAAGCAATCTGCTAGCTCTTCGCAATGAGATTGTTATTGCAGAAACAAATAAAAGGAAGAAGCAAACAGCAATAACAGACTACATGCCTGCAAATTAGTTACGAAGTTTTTGATTAATTTTTGGCTGTTTTAATGTATATTTATCGATCTATTATGTATTTTTGATAAAAAAAAATATATTTACTGTAATTGGAGTTTTTGTTTTTTGGACCTTTTTTTGACTTAGCGCATAAATACATATATGTATATTGGATTGTTACCTTATGTTTTCTCGTTTTTATGAATAAAATTTAGTAAGACAAAATTTCATTGTAGTTTTTCAATGCAAATTGACTTAAATTTTAAGGTTTTATTGAAATAAAAAAACGTCCAGGAATTAGAATTTTTCAGAAATTAGAATCACCCTAAAAACAAAGTGGTTCTAATTTGTGAGCGTCTACTGTACCACTTTATCACTGTTGTTGGTTTTATGTGTTTCTCTTTTAGGTTTTTATTATTCTTCTTCTTCTTCTTTGTGTATAGCTGTTTTTTTTTTACTTTTTATTACATTATTCCAACTGAGGTCGCTTTTATTGTTGTTGCTTGCACTTTTTACTTTTCCATTTGTTGTTGGGCTTTAGTGTCACAAGCAATTTGCTGCCAGAACTCGAAAGTTGGCAAATGAAATTGTTTATAAATTAACGAAATTGAATTAAAAAAATGAGAAGTGCAGGCTTTGTTGGAAAAAAATGTAGGTAATGAAATTTTGTCCTCGCTCCTCGTTAGTTTGGCATTATTTGGTATCTACAAATGTAGGTACATATATATTTATTTGAGTGAAGTGTAGCGCACAGATCAAGACCATTTTTTCGGAGATAGTTAAATTGATGTTAGGCTGCTTTGATTTTTTTAGTTGACCATCAAAGGACTAATGAGAGGACTATACTGCACGTTAGCGATAATTTTATAATCATCGAATTTTACTGCCGAAAAATCGTTACCGTTGTTAGTTGGTCACGTTGGTAGGTTTTGCAATTTTACATTTAAAGGGCGGCTGCTATTTTGTGGTGGTCGCTCCTGGAAGAAATAAAATTTCGGTTAAAAGACGACAAACGACAAATTTGAAAGAAAGCTTTATTAAAAAGATTTCGTCATTTGTTTAATGTTTCAAAAGCTTTAATTGCTTGAAATTATATTGATTAAAAGCTCAAATCAACAATGGTAGAAATTATCTTAAATTATTCGGTTCAATTTATTTATAATAATCTATTTTGCATAAATCCGCGGCTGTCCAAAATTTGCTGCTGTCAAAAAATAGTTCATACAAAACAGTAGATTGGCAAACCTGTCTTATCATAATAAACATATTCACCAGCTTTCGCCACAGATTTTTGTTGCCGATTCACAAATTTTAGTGTTATTTTATGACTAGTCAACGTGGAGGCCGTTAAAACGCCGAAAATTTAATTTAAAAACCTAAAAAATTTTCCAAATGTTAGTCAGAGTTATGAGTGCGGAGTGCCATAAAGAGACTCGCATGCTGTTATTTTTTCATTTCATCAAATTTTAAATCAACCCTGTACCGAAAAAAGGCTATAACTTTAAAAAATAAAACCTTATCTACAGGCCAAGGGTTTTAATTTGACCTCTCAATTTTGAATCGAAAGAATGGTGCAAATCTAATGACCTTCACAAAAACCCGTTCCCGTACAATATATGTATGTATATGTACGTAAAGATGGCAAGCGGAATCAAAGACATTTCGAAACTAAAGCTTTAAAAATCTCCTTTTATTGATACTCACATATTGATTTTCATAAAACTTGTGTATAAGTTAGCTAAATTCGACTTTTCAAACAGGTGGAATGCTTTTCCAAAGGTTTTTCAAACTAAAGTCTTCTTTCATCTCTTTCGTCTGCATTGTGTTACATATTTCAAATACCTGATGAATTAATTTGAATTTAATTTTTAAACCTCCTAAACAAAGATCAGAAATTGAGCCCTTACCACCCCACTTCAATTGATACCCATATTTTGATAGTTCATTCATCTTATTAAATAGGTAAAATTTCATTTCTTAAACACATGGCAACTCTTTTGAAACCTCTCAAAATATTCTGAGTGTTTAAACTAAAAATTTCTTAAGCACTCTTTCGTTTGACATCTTTTTTTTAACATTTCGCATAACCTATATATTATTTTACTAATTTCAACTTTTAAAACAGGTGGCAACCCTCTTCAAATATTTTCAAACTAAAACCTTCTTAAACTTCTTTCGTATGACACCCATATTGTGATACATATGTATGCATTCCAATTACCTAATTGCCTTAATTCAAATTGAATTTGATTTTTTAAACACGTGTCAACCCTTTTAAATACACTGACCCAAAAATCCATCTCTGGATCAAAGAAAAACTTTCCTTACATTAAGGTCGAAAATTCTACCGAATGAGTAAAAAATTCTCCCGAATGCGTAATTTTTCTTTGGAATGTGTAAAAATGTATACGAAAATATGGGACCGTGGATGTAATCTATCATTTTGAAGAAATGTTGGGCATGAAAAGAGGATACAACTTCTTTAGTGCTGTTTCGTTCCCATTTTTCTTCATTTTGATTGCTGTTTTTCTTCAATTAGTAGAAGTTTTTTTTTGGGTGTATATTTCCGAAATAAAGTCTTTTCAATCCCATTTTGATTGATAGCCATCTTATAATAATTCAACCACTTTATTAAGTAACTTGATGTAACTATTTAAACACGTGGCAACCCTCTTGAAACATTCCAAATGTGGAAACTTCACACTCTTTCGTTTGGTACCCATATTTATTATATTTCATATATAACTCGTGTAAATTAAATTCGACTTTTCAAACAGGTGGCAACTCTTTTGGAAAACGTAAAACATTGTTGGACATCTAAAGCTCAAACCCTGTAATTTGATACCTTACTTTTGAAAATCGAACAGACGGTACGGATCTGTTGGCACTGATTATGGAGTAATTTAAGTTAAATTTTTTAACAGGTGGCAACTTTTTTCGAAAAACTAATTTAACTATTTAACTTTATTTTAAACGAACGCCAAAAAATGTCAAAAACCCTAGAAAATGCAATGGGACGACTAATAAAAAATCTTTAGTATTAAAAAATGGTTAAAAAACCAATTGGGTATTATTATTGGAAGTCTCCTGAAGAGAACCAGATCATTAAGATCGAAAAATTTAGATTTTGAAGAATTCTATACCATTTATACGAATAGTTGTTTTTTCTCATATAAAATACTTGGAAAATTTTTAGCGCGTTGAGTGACCTCTAAATATTTTTTGATTTCAAACTAAAAATATAGGGGTATATTTGTTTTCAGTGTAGAACAATCTTAGGGGGTGAGAACATTAAAATTCTGACTTTCCTTTATTTTGGAGCACTCTAGTGTATATAGTTCTTCTCTACAGCTTCCCACTAAATCAGTGAACTGTATTAACGTAGCATTTTCTTGCCAGAATACAGCGCGCTATAGTAGGTCTTTTTAACTCGGTGTTCTGTGTTCATTTTCCATAAATTTCGGTGTAAGAATGACCCATAAATACTTAGAACAACAGCAAAGAGAAAGAGTATGTCCCTTCAAGGCAGGTAGGTTGAAATTAGGAATAGTAGTTTAGTCTTCGAGGGATTTACGTTGAGAACACAGTTCGCTGTTCAAGAACTCTGTGCTCTTTGAAGCATTCCATATATCATATGAACCTACACGAGAGACTTATAGGTCTGAAGTCCTTAGGCAGCGTATGTCCTCTCTTGTCTACCTTGGGAATGGGCACTACTTGAACACTTTGCAAAGTAAACAATTCCTGCTTAGCCTTTCGAATTGGCTATAGGCGTAGGCTGAATGTATTTCTTCATATTTGGGTAATTCCTACTATTGTTAACTCTTTGTTCACTCGCTTATTCCTTACCGAGAATTTGCAATTAAAAATTTGACAAGTTTTAGCAGGTGATGGAAGGTAGCAGTTGGATTTTGAGTATTCCAGATCTACTGGGAAAATTTTATAAAGAAAATATATTTGTGTACATATATAATTTATCAAATTGCTGGAAAAATTCAGGCTCCAGTGAATTATGAACATTAAAGTTCAGTTTTGAACCACTGTGCGATGCTGAAAAACCTTATTAAAACTGGCACGAAGGGCTAACCACCACGTCAATAATGCTTTGCTTGGAACGACTTCTAAAGAGCGAAATACACCACACAAGCGGTTTGACAAACCAAGCGAAATTTCCCTTTGCTTCAAGCCATTTGTGCTGTGTATGGGGGTGTTTGAAGGTTTGACAAACCGCTTGAGGGAAATTTGAGCAAAAATCAAAATTTTTTGATTTTCTGGCCGCCATGTTGATGTTTGATCAAACCGCTTGCGTTGTGTATAGCAAAATCGCCTCATTCGCAACGAAATTTTCACCGAGTAAGGACGTAAGAGAGGAAAATGAAAGAAAACCATAATATTTAGCATTGCGAACTGGAAGAAAACTAAAATTCTTTGCTTGAACGAGTCATGTTTGCATGGTGTATGGCGAAATGGGAAAAGTAGGTTTGAAGAATGTTTGACAAGCCGCTTGTGTGGTGTATTTCGCTCTTAAATGACGCAGCAAGTGAGTTCTGAAAATCCTCCCTAAAAAACCGGGTCAGTCCAGTGCACCTTCCTCAATTTTAAATAATTTATGAAGAGTGTAGCTGAAATTAGTGCAGATTTTCAAACTCTTGGAGCCCGTTAGTAGTAATTGACAGCTCACCCTAGAAAAAAGCTAGAAAATTTAAAATGCAATTAAAAGAGGTATTTTGAACTTTGGGCCCAAAATATGCTCTAAAAGGCCAAACCATTAAGGTATACTATTTTTTCCTTAGAGTTGTTAATGAAAAACTTGCTTTAATTGCAAAATACTTAATTTTTTTTTCGAGTTCTCAAGCAGAATGAGCAATTTTAAGGAAGCCACAATTCAAAACATTGTTCTACCACTTAACTTTGGACTAGACTAACGAGCATTTTTTTCTGCATCCCAACACAAAATTCCTATTAATCTTTTCACTACAGTAAGTCAATTAAAAGTCGCAAATTTAGCTCAAAAGTTTTATTTATTTTTTATTATTATTTTTATTTATAAATAACAAACAGCGCTCAGCTATAACTCATATCCGCACGAAGTCCTTGTAGTCCTGGTCCATTAACGATTGCATTGGAATCAATAAGTCTCTCAATAAACATAAGCTGGGACGGGTGCGGTGTAAGCACCGGCTGAACCGTATGATGCTGGGGCTGGAGCTGGAGCGGAGCAAGCGACTGGAGCCAAGTGAGGTTGACAGCTGAAGAGATAGTTCTTGGGGCAAGGAGGTGCTGGAATGCTGGGAGCGGCACCGTAGGCTGATTTACGATAGCGGCTCAAGTCGTGTAAGGCCTGCACGTTAACCGCTTGCACATTCTGTTCCGCCTTGGCATCTTGGTCGGCCGAAGCGGAGCTACCGCTGCTGGATGGTGCGGCCAAGACAACGCTGAAGATGGTGGCGAACAAAGCAATAGCTACGAAGAATTTCATGGTGAGATTGGTTGTGGTTTGTTGGTTCTTGTAATAACTGGAACTATGAAGCTGCAGAAGTGAACTGATGATTTATGTTAGCCAGCGGTGTGCCTTTTATACTAAATGTTATTTTGCTTATTCTTATTATTATATTATTTAATGCTTTGCGCTTGATTGCTGGTGCAGCAGTTTTTGCTGAGGTTAGCGAAAATTCTTCAGCAACGCATTGGATTTTTTTTGCTTGCGCTATAATTTTGCCGAGTTGTAAATTTCGATCAATGAAGAAAGTGAGTGTGTACGAAATGAGTTCGACCGGTAGTAACCTAGTTTTTAGTGTCGACGTTCTGTTTTTTTTTTGTTGATTCTCGTAGATTTTATGCAAGACTTTTCTGTTGATTCGGTTAAATTCTAAACCTGTTTAGGTGAAGGTCCCTTACATATGAACTGGAATTTTTGAGCGCCATGTTAATTTAGGTCATGCAAGTGGGTACGTTTGTATGCAATTAATCATAAAGCAAAATTAAAATATTATTTCAGTGAATAAATATTTTTCTTTTAATATTATGGCAGATGAAAGTGTATCTAGTATTTATGTATTAAAATTTCGAACTATTATAAACTTATTGAATTGAAAATTTTTTTTTGGAAAATTTTTTAAAAATTTTTTTTTTAGAATAAAAAAATAATTAGAAAAAGTTTTACATCGTTTAGAAAAGCTTTTGTAAATCTTTACGGAAAAACCAAAAAAAATTTAATTTTTATTTTTTTATTTTTGGAAAATCCAAAAAAATTGGAACTTCCGAGTTTAAAGTTTGTTTTATTGCAAAATTTAGATATTTTCTTTATATTTCTTTTTTTTACATTTCAGACCCAATTTTTAAGTACATATTTTCAATATGTATCATATCGAAGATCTATTACCACGATCACGCTTATATAGTTATAGAACAGGCATCTTTCTATTCGACTCGAATCTTAAAGCAATTTAAAAAATTATAGTGCATCTGGTTTCTTTCTGCTGAAGCCGAATTGCAAGTTCATATGAAATAAGTGCCCCACTACTTTTTCTTTAGTCGCACAGCTTTTACAAGTTAAAAGTGAAATCGCTGCTAAGCTGCCACGCTCACGCATCACTGGGATTCATTACAGCTCAGCCAAGCAATTTAAAATTTACCTGGTACGAGTATTTTTGAGTCGAAAATAACTCACCACACTGGGGAACAGTTTTAAGTAATTTATTAAGGCCTCAACGAAGACCCAAACATTTAGATTCATCAATGCCTGGTAGTTAAAGTTCATTTTAAAGGCTCCTATTTTTTTGTGAGAAGTTACTCGCCTTTCAAGCAGTTTTATGCAAGAATTAACTTCAGACAAAATTATGCAATAAAATTTAGGGAGACATTTTTCGGCATTTTCAGGATATTCGAGATTACTTCGTCAGTTTTAGGATTTTCAGGACTACATTTCAGAAATATTTCTAGATCTTCGTAGAAGTAGTCTTCTGTGTATCTACTTATGATTTTTGGGATTCTCGGGACTACTTCGGGACTAATTCGGGATTTTCGGAACTATTTCGGTATTTTCGGGGCTCTTTCAAACTTCTCATGATTTTCGGGATTCTCGGGACTGTTTTGGGATTTTCGACATTTTCAGGATTTTAGGTATACTCGGTGCTATTTCGGGATTTCCGGGACTATTTTCAAACCTGCTTCGGAATTATCAGGACTATTTTGGGACCAGTTCGCTAAGGTGAAGTGAGGTAAGTTTAAGTAAAATGAGTTGAGCTTCTTCTCTTTTTTGCTGTAACCAACTAAGCGATTTTGGCCAGCATGCCAGTCATTTCTCTTCTGTGCCAACTGACACCTATTGAAAATGCCAAGTGAAGACATGACCATGCCAGCGTAGCCGCTGTATTTTATGCCTCCGCAATATGTCTATGTACATTAGACTGCATCACTCCCCATACAAAAAAAAATTGCTACTATTTTTCCATTGGAATTATAAAATCTATTATATTTTAAGACGTCCACCAAAATATTTCGGAAAAATATTAAGATTTAAGTGAGCTGGACCGATTTGAAAATACCTCCAAAAATGAATAAAAATAGTTTCTTAAAGATTTTTTTTTGAAAAAATCCTCTCAAATGACAAAACGGCTGAAGCTTAAAAAATCTGCAGAAAAGTATTTAAAAAAAAAATAAAAAAAATTTTGAACGGAATCGTAATGATGAGATTTTTGTTGCTGTTTTTTAACTTTCTTAAATATTGGCATAACAAAAACTTGAATAACTGAACCTAAACTCTTCCGATTTAGACTTAGGAGATGTCATTAGAAAGGTATTTTCTCTACCTTTTTATTTCTTTGCTAATAAACTCATTCAAAGGACGGAAGAGAAAGGTAGGATGAAGGAACGTCATTCAAAGTTGAATTAAGATGTGTTGGTATTTGAAAAAAAAATATTGGGACACGAATGACTTTTTTTTGGACAGAAATAAAAACAGTGTGAAAATACCTTTCAACTGAGATCCCATAAGTCTAAATCAGAATAGTTTTGGCCCAGTTATTTAAGTTTTTCGTAAATCAATCTTTGAAAAAAGGAAAAAACAGCATCAAAAATCTCATTCTTACGATTCCGTTTAAAAGATTTTTAAATATTTTTATGCAGATTTTTTAAGCCTAATCTCTTTTGTCATCTGAGGGGACTTTTTTCAAAAAGTTCTTTAAGTAACTATTTGTATTCATAAAAAATTACATTTTTGGAGGTATTTTCAAATCGGTCCAGCTCACTTAAATCGTAATATTTTTCCGAAATATTTTGGTGAACGTCTTAAAATAAAATAAATTTTGTAATCCCGGCGGAAAAACCGCAACTTTTTTTGGTGATGCAGTCTAATGTACATATATCATTGTAAAGCTCATACAGCTTTTCGTTTTATCGACTGCGGTATTTGCCATCGCTATCGCCAACGCGCAAATATCCGTAAATCTTACCCCCGAAAACTGCAAGAGCCGCCCCATCCGATGATTTCATTGTCCATGCTTCTGCGCCATATACCAGCACGGGCACGATGAGTGACTTATAGAGTGTGGTTTTCGTACGTCGAGAGAGCACTTTACTCCTGAATTGCCTACTCAGTCTGTGTTGGATTTCGAGGCTGACATTATTATCGGTGTTAATGCTGGTTCCCAACTAAACGAAGTTCTCTACTTTTTCGAACTTACTTGCATAAGTGTCAAATGCGACGCGATTTCTGAGATGCGTATGCTCTGATTGTTTATATGATGACCAGTGAGATTAGATGATCCCAAAAAAAGAAGCTAGAGTAACTTAAAAACAGATAAGCAAAAGTGAGAGGCAGTGAAAAAATAAGCTTAAAAAAGTCAGGCACTAAACATATTTGTTGTCCTAAATTCTCGATTTGTCCCAGTATGCGACCTAAGAAAAACATGCTCTATTTAATGAAGGGGAAACGGAGGTACGAGTTCTTCATATTTTTACATTGGTGTTGAATTTTCGAACTATTGAAGATGGGTCGCGGTACTCTTTGGAACTTTTTTTTATAACTCTTGTTAATATAAAAATTTTAAAATTTTTTAAATAAAAAATGGTGTTTTATAAAATAAGTATTATAACACCATCAGAAAGGGAGTCGTCCTGCCTGAAACCTCGTTTGGTATCAAACAGCTCGGAGAGGTCCTTTCCAATTCTGACGGAGCTGGAGGTATTGCTTAACGTCATTAATAAGGCTGTGCAATTATTAGTGTCGCGGCGATCGGCGGAAGAAAAACTTTACTATTCTTTCAACACTTTTGAACCATTAAGATCTAAGTGAGAATTACATTGAAAATACATTACGAATTAATATTTGATTCAAAATTTCAAGATCTTTAGTGTAAATATTTTATGAAAAAAATTCAAACTTTAACAGAGGGGAAAAAATAAATAATAAAAAATTGTTCGTACATTTTTTCATTTGTATTAAACCCCTTTTAGCAAGTTTTGCTTAGAATTACACGCCCTAATGTACATACATACATTGGTTTTTATGTCTTATCTAGCACCTGCCTTCCATAGCGGATGTGACATGATGGTTTCGTT
Organism: Rhagoletis pomonella; assembly: GCF_013731165.1. Taxonomy (NCBI): domain Eukaryota; kingdom Metazoa; phylum Arthropoda; class Insecta; order Diptera; family Tephritidae; genus Rhagoletis; species Rhagoletis pomonella. The sequence continues at coordinate 48,754,335 of NW_023458560.1, forward strand.
GGCCAAGCTTACCAATTTATTTGCCAAAGTAGCAAATTGTATCATTATTGCCATAAAACTCGTATGGCTGCTGTGACCGCTTGTGTGCTGCTGTATTAGAGGGCCTGTTCATGCAAAAATGCGTTCCCATAAATAAATAATGCCAACAATGAAGCTAAGCGCTGCCTTTACGCGGGGAAGTGTATTCTAACCCTAGAAGGCCGCTGGCTTTAACTTGTTATCTACCACGATAGAATGTCGTAGAATGCCGTTGGACAGGATGTGGAGGTGTTGGTTTTGTGTAAGTAGGAAGAATAAAATATAAATTTTGTATGGAGGAAGAACCAATACGCTCTGTAATTTGGCGTAAGTAAATTGAAGTTGATAATGATTAGGTGCTTTTGTTAAGTAATAATTACGGAATGCAAAGCTAAATATGTAAGAAACTTACTTACTTACTTATTAGGTGCTTTTGTTAAGTAATAATTACGGAATGCAAAGCTAAATATGTAAGAAACTTACTGTAAGGTAATGAAGTCACGCGATAAAATCAGGAGCGATCCTCGATTTTACCGGGGTATAAGCCTGCTTCCGGTACTTGGCAAAGTGCTGCAGCGGGTTATGGTTGAGAGACTTCAGGAGCTAACGCGGAGTAACATGTCGGATAGGCAGTATGATTTCAGGAAAGGACGTAGTACAAAGGATGCTTTTTCATAAATGTGCAGCGTTCAGTATGTCCTTGGCATATTTGTTGAGTTTAAAGGAGCGTTTGATTACTTGCGATGGGACAGAGTCGTTGAGCGCTTGCATCAGCTTGAGTGCGCGGATACAGCTCTCTGGCGGAGTTATTTCTCTGACCGAAGAGCCACCATGGTTGTCGTGGCAGAGACTGTCAAGGTTGGGGTGAATCGAGGCTGTCCGCAGGGGTCCATTCATTTGGAGCCTTATGATGGATTCCCTGCTCCAGCAGCTTGAGTCGCATTGTGGCTTCAGTGCGTATGCCTTGAACCCAAATTGAGCGTAAGGGAGAATAGCTAGTTGACATTGACAATGGATGGAGGCGACATATGAGAGTGGACATCTCGATGGACAAGGCGGTATGCTGCTCAAGGTAAAGCTGTCATTAGGGCGTACACCGGTGGTTCGCTTCAACGGGATCAATCTTACCACCGGTGAGCGTATGAGCTTTGCTCCCCACTTGGTACGCCTAGAAGAGCGTCTGGTTGGTGTTGTTAGACAGGTACGTCTCATCTCAGATGTGACTGGGGCCTCGGCCGGCGCGCTGTTCGTACCATTTATCGAGGCCCATTCGTGGCTTGTGCCACTTTCGGGTCCGTTATTTTGTACGAGACATTTATGTCGGTTGAGAGGGCGGCAGACAATTCTGTTAGCAAAAACGTAAAAATGTGGTTTGTTCGAGTTTAAATGAAAATTAATCACTCAAAGAAAACCAAATTTTCAGTAGGTCTGATAAAGCGAATTTGTAAAAGGTTGGCTACTTTTAAATCAGCAATTTTTCTGAATTTTTATTCAGTGTAGTTATATTGAATATTTCTGATAGCTTAGTCCCATGTAAATCATTTTAAACTAATTTTAAGCTTCTTTAAAAAATTTAATTGAAATATTAAATTAGGAGTGCCAGTTACTGTCGAGATTCAAGAGGTTTTCTAACTTAGCTCGTCGTCTAGGGTACAAAATTACTTACCGGAAATCGCCTGCTTTGTAACTAAAATGTGCCTGCAATTTTTTATGTTTTTGGAGGTCCTTAGAGTACTTTGGCAGGCCTTGAAATTGACCCGATACATTCCAGTTTGTCGTTTGTAAATTTCGATAATTTGATATATGTGACCTGGTCTACGGAAAGGGGGCTTAGGTGTCAAAAAATCAATTTTCACTTTTTGGTTGATTCGGATGGAAGATGAGATGCTTTTTCACGTGGTGAAAAGCAGAAAATCCTAACTTGCTTAGAAGTGTACTAAAAATGTAGAGAAAGAAGAGTAAAAATGCGACAAAATATAATTTATTGGTAATGAACAAAATACATTGAATTATAAGCTATAAAGACATGATTATACACTAGAAAAAATCAGTGTATGGCATTCATTATTACAACAATCTTTTGACAGAAATTTTGATACCAGCTCCTCCTCCTTTACATCAACAACATACAGGTCCATCTTAACAAAAGTTTGTTCGGTATCATCTTCTGCCTGAGATACACATACTTCGTCTTCATCATCATCGCTCTTTCATAGTTTTCATCATCGTTTTCATCATCCTTTTCATGGAAATATTGTCCGTATACGGCACTGAACTCCTCATCAACACTCATGTTTCATTTCATGCGAAATGCGAAGACGATAATCAACAGAAACAGTAAACGTCACTTCTTCAGTGTTACTTTTTTAAATGTTCCACACTAGCAACTTACACGATGAACTATAATAATATTCCGACCAACAACAACACTTACTGGACCAACAACAACACTTACTGGACGTCCGGCGCGGAGAACAATTAACGAGATAATGAGAAACTGACGAAACGAGTTGCTTACTTTTAACAGCTTTTTCACAGAAAACTAGTTTTCGCACGTAAGCTCCCTTTTCGTAGACCAGGTCACATATATCGATGATTCAATGAATTTCAAAAGCACTAAAATCCGATAACTCGACTAAATTCTATAATTCGACTAATTTCGATAAATTTGGATAACTGTGCGTTTATATGCATCTATATGCAAAACTCTATGAATTCGATAAGAAGTGACAACTCGATAAACTTATATAATCTTCAAATATCGACAGCTTGATATATTTTGAAAATTCCGAAAACATCATTAACTGTATAAATAATGATATTTCAATAAATATCGATAATAAATTTCAATAAATCTCCTTACCCTTCCTGTTACCCTAATTCTTATGCACCTATGTATTTCTCACTGTTTTCATTTTCATTTTTAAAATTTATACATAGAACTCATTTGCTTTTAGCAAAATTGTGTTATATATTAAATTGTGTAAGTGCTTTATCCATATTATGAGCTATTATTAAGCAGTATTGGCCGTGTTCCACCCGTGACAAAAAAAGTTAAATGGTGTTATTAAATTACAGAGCTTGAGCTTGTGTTTCATTCATTCATTGCAAACGTTTACCACAATTGCAACTTCCTTTCCACATAGTTGGTTAAGAATAATTCAACAGTGAAGAATGTCCCAAACGTGACAGCTACGGGTGTGACTAAATTTTTCCGGTAATTTTGTTAAAAATGCGGCCTTGCTCTACTTGGCTTCTTATATGTTCTAATAAGTAATCTTTAATATGGACTACACTAAAAACACCTTTTCATATAAAAATTCGTACTTTTCACACCCGCGACAGATGAATTTCGGATTTTTTCATAATAAAGCAATAATTTTTGTTGTAGTTTTTGCTTTGTTAGTATTCGTGGTTCTTCTCTTCATTATAAGACATCAAGTTCAAACTGAAGAAAAGTGAAAAGGATTCGCAGAGATTCCGTAAAATATATATCTGCTCCAAAAAGCAGGTTCTTTTTTTGTCCCACCCGTGACAGAAGAAATAACTAAGATTTTTTCCAATATAAAGGTAAGTTTGAATTTCTTTTTTATTTGGTAATATCTCAAACAATAGTGAATTATGGGTCGCTTTATGAAAATGTAGAGTTGTTTAGTACTTTATAATTAAATTAAATAAAAGAAAGAACATTTTTACTGTACAAATATCCCACCGGTGACGGTGGAATACCCCGTATGTATGTGTTCGGAACTATGTTGGCGAATCTGAAGCTTTATGCTGCTTTCGAGCGATAAAATTGTTCTTTTGAAAAGTTTTTCTATAGTACTCGTATTAGCACAGCTGAGAGCCGACCCTGGATCCCACTGAGTGGTAAGACGCACTTTAAACCAAGTCACTTCCGGTGTGACTAAAGCCAGAGAACTTAGATATATAGAGAAGGTGCAAACTGAAAGTGGAAACTATTCGCGGACGAAAAATTAACAGCGTTAGAAAAGTTCAAGTCGGAATGTAAAAATTCTGTTGAATTTATGTTGATAACATAATACAATGTTGAACAACATGAAATGTGATGTTCTTTGTGAGCAAATAAACGAAAATATGGTAAATCTTCACATAATTTTCATTAATTTGTAATTTTTGTTAAATTTTTTATCTTGTTCTCCTTTTATGAAGATGCAAATACAATTTAAAATAATGATAGTTTGGCATAAAGTTTACACACATATGTACATGCATACATATTCTGGCAATCAAAAGTAAGTGCATGGTGTTTTTTGCTTAATATTTGCAATGTTTTTCAATTAATTTTTTTTATTATCTTTTTATAAAAATGTGGTTCATGCTTTAATCAAAACTATACAAGTCAAACTTTCAAACTTTACTCAGAACATAGAAAAATTCAACGAATTCTCGTCTAAATTTTGACCTGTTTAATCTGAGTTTTTAGAAAAATTTTGAGTACGCAGATAGATCGGTTTTTTAATTCTAGTGGAACAAGATCAAGTTTTAAGCGGCTAAAAAATCCGGTTGATTTTTAATGATTATTTATTGCTGACGGCTTTTTGCACTTTTTACCAAATAAAAGTGAATTTCTTGTAGAATAAAATGCGCATGACCGTTTGCAAACAAATAAAAAAAATTAGCGCTATTTTTTACAAATTGCACTTGCTATATGCATAAAACCGCAATTCCCGTCGAAAATAACATAAAAGTTTAACTTAAAAACATTGCAAATATTAAACAAAAAACAGGAATATTTACAATAAAGCTTTCAGTAACTTTTGGCAAATTTGAGCGATTATGTGAAATTATGCATGCGTTTGTACCTGCATATCCATTTACATATATTATTTTAAACAAAGCTAATAGTAAAATTTAAAATGGAATATGGATATGACAATTAAAAAAAAAAAAAAAAAATTTGTTACTTGGTCCGTCCGGGATTTGAGCCAAGACAAACGGCGAGACGCCAAAGAGTTGCATCGCATCTAGCGTACACGCCACGGCACATTACTGAAACGGCAATCTCTAAATCACTACACATATGTAATTTTTCATTCGTCCAAGAAGACAAACGCATAAATATGTGTGCATTTATAAATGTAAATATGTGCATAAATATGTACGATTGTTCTGCTTTCGTCTTCCCCTCGCCGTCTTCAACCATAAACAAATTATTAAATTTCTGCGAATTGCCACGACGCCACCAAAATTAACCCTCGGTTGACGAAATATTTAGGTTTTCGCATAAGTTTACATTTAATAAAGCCATACTCGTACATTTTATATGGAGAGGAATATTAATTAATTTAAAATTCTGCATGTAACCATGTTCTCGACGATACATGTAACTTTCATCAAGATTAACCATAAAAATTGTGCTTCATTTACAGTTGGAACCAGCTGAAACCAAAAAAACTATGTCCGCAAAATGGGTTAAAAACCAACAGGAATTGACATTTTTTACACGCATACATGCATACATTCATATACACATGTACAGTGGAGTAGCACTAGCTTGGACTTTGCATTGCTTGTACTTTGATGTGTTTGAATCTTTTATGGTACTGAAGATTTGCTTACGGATGAAATATATTAAAAATCGTCCGTGCATATATGTAAATATACTTTTATAAACGCTTTGAAGTATAGACATTTTTAATATTAAAAAATAAATAAAATAATTTTTTTGTATATATGTAAATGGTGTTCAAGGCACATTGACCCACCTGTACAAAAATCGTGGCGCGTCATGGAAAAAAAATTTTACAATTTCGGACCGAAAAATGTGAAAACGAGCTAAGTTGCCACGTTACATCTGTGAACTTCCGATAAAACCACATATGTTTGTGATTTTAGAAGTTTTGATTTTATCAAAAAAAAATTAATGTATTTTCCTGCAGAAAACGTACACTTTCATTTAATGTTTATTAAAATGACACTTTAAAATACTAGTTAATGATTGAAATATTGGTATGGAACAGAGAAATAGAGTGTTTTGTCAAAAATTACCAAAAATTGCCAAGATTCGAGATAACTTATTTTACTGGTTATAGAGAAATAATTGCCACTTTTCACTTGGCTGGCCGAGATTTCTTCATTTTAAGATTTTAGAATTTTTGTGTCGGATTGACAAAGTTGCGCTTGTTGGTGATGAATTTGCGGGGAGATGTGCTGCGGTTGTTTTTATGAATGAATTTACTTGGCCTTGAG
>NW_023458560.1:48760665-48775769 GCF_013731165.1 Rhagoletis pomonella
AGTATAGGGTTATTACAAAACTTTTAAGAGGGTATGCGTGAAAAAATGGGAATTTAATGGGAAATGGTATGAAATAATGCACTAATCGCGCGCTGTGATGATGATTCAAACTCAACATTTTAAAACACCTTTACATGTATGGCTATAGCTGAGTGTGCAAAGACGCTTGATACAATTAGTTGCGGCCAAGAGGGTCCGGGTTCAATTCTCATCAGACGGAATATAAAATTAATTTTTTTTCTTCTTAATTACGAAAAAGCGTCTGTGCACTTCACAACCACATATTTTATAACGTATATACTCAAATTTAAAACGAGTTGGGTTGGTGTTCTTTCATATGCGTATTTTTTCAATTTAGCACGTTTTTTTTCTAAAATTTTTTTCCCTCAGGGTTGGAATGTGAGTTTATGACATTCGATACGATACTAGGGTTCTGGTACTCGATTCCAAAAAATATCGTTTTAAAACTATCGAGTTGAAAATATCGGTATCGAATGCCAAAAATATCGATATGGTATCGTATCGTATCGAAATTCGTGTCCCTACTTGTAACCCGCGTAAGTATGCGCTAGTTCGCACTGGTGACGTCGAAGAATCTTTAATTTATAAGTAGCCGTCCTTACGTTATTTCAGAAGTGTCAGTGTGTGGTGTATTATGACCACCGAACCATTGCACAGTGGTTCAAAATTTGCTTTTACTATTCATAGTTCACGAGAGCCTTCATTTTTAACTCAATTTGAAAGTTTTTAATTTTAAATACAGTTTATGAAATTTGCAAAAGACCAGTTGATTTGAATTTTAAGTTCCTTGTATTAAATTTTTTAGTGCAAAGCGCAGAAAAAGTAGTAATTTTGAAAAAAAGAAATCGAGAGAGAAAAGTTGCTAAGTCCACCTTTTATGAAAACTCATATTTTGATATAGGAGGCTAGAGAAATTGAATACGCATCGTTTCGAAAATTATAAAGGTACATGTTTTATTTTTTCCTCTTCATAAGCAATAAAAGGAAAATTTGCTAAGTCCAAAAGAAGCACCGCAAATCCGATAAGGCCAAAATAATGCGCCATCTTTTAATAAATATCGAAACCTTCTGATTCTTATGGAGTTTTTCTTTGCTTTAAACGCGCAAAATGTTTGATTCAAAGTCTTGCGAAATAGTTAAAGAAAATGGCTATAGGAAGATTTTTTCCTCTCCTGTAAAATTTTTAAAATGGGACTTAGCAACTTTTCTTTCTAAGATAGCGATATATATTATACCAGTGTTATACAAGTTTTCTTGTTTCTAGAACATAATATAAACTCCGTTGGTGGAAAATACGTATTGGTATTGGCTCAGATCATACACCATAATGGTACAGAATTTACATCATATTCTAGCATAAATATATTTTCATGAGTGTGAAGAGTACAAAAGGATTCGAGGAATAAAAATTACTACTAATCAAATTTAAAATTAACTCAGTCATAAAATTTACACCGAAGCTCTTTTTTAATCTGCGCGACTTGGAATTCTTTTTATAAATCTCAGCATTCCTTTTCGAAATATGCAGGCAAGAAAATCGCGAATATATATGAATGTGAGTTCCTAATTTAAAAACGAGGTACATTCTGTCGAGTGAATTTCGGTACCACCCCCTCTAAAACTCGAGCGCCTCAAAATTTATAAGGATTTGAAGATTTTTAAATAAATCTGGGAAAATTATATTTTGAAAGCAATGAATTTTTCGCCATTATTAAATTTTTAAGAGATGCGCTGTTTAAAAAAGTTCGAAAATACACATAAAGTGGCATAGTTGAGCCAATGTAAATAATGAAATTGTTAAATTAGTTAAATAATAGTCATACAGCTTTAATATGGCGTCCAGCTGAGTTTCAGTATTAGGCTAAGTTTACAACCTAACGTATTAGCGTAGCGAGAATACATAAAAATCGCTTCTAACCAACATTTACACAGTCTTTGGTGTTTATCGCTGTGCAAGCAAATAAAAATTATGCAGTTTGTTAAAAAAAGCTTTTTCTCATACTTAAAGCCTAAATAAATAAAAAATATACATATGTACATATTTATATAATAAATTAAACATCTCTTTTACTGCTATTATGTACAATACTATATGCTTAAGTTTCGGTATAAATTGTCAAAGGGTTGAGGAAACAAAAAAAAATATATTAGAGGAATCCCTACGTAGCAATGTATCACACGTTTTGTTGCTTTCCCAACAACAAAATATGTGCTAGATTGGTACGTAGCAACTTTAAATCTAAAATGCTACTCATCGTAAACTCCCCTATTCTAAAAAATTAGTCGTGTATAATTTTGCTGCAATTTAAACACTAGCTACTTGTTAATCGCCAGCGATTATGCTGGCGAAGTAGTTTCTTTGGATTTAGCGATTTCCATTGCATCGTGTAACGCTATTACTCTAGGTTGTGAACTTAGCCTTACTTTTATAATACTTTGAAAATATGGTCGTCTTTGAAAACTTACACAGATTCTTGAGTTTGGTACAAAAATATTTACCAAGCCAAGAACGGTGTATTTATTTTGCCCTAGACACACTTCAGTTTGAGAATTTGGTATAAAAAATGTTTCTTGCCAAATGAACACAGTTGACAGACGTTTAAGCGCCTACCACACGTCCATTATTCGAACGCAAACGCGAACGTATACATTTCAACATGTTTTGTTACGCGTACGAAAAGAAGAAATCAAATCAACGTTCGCCTATGTTATGTAGAAAAAATTCTCGCTGTTGTTCGTACTCATATATACTATGCAACTTATAGCTGCATTTGTGAAGGCATGATGTTGAATCATTAGTACCCAAACAAACGTTAAGCGTGTAGGGGTGCCTTATTGATGCATATTTCACCACTGGTGTATTAAATATACCAACCAGTGTTACCACTCGACAATGTTTTTAGGAACAAAAAATTCTACCAAATCAGTTTCCAAACTACCAATTTTTTTTAATCATCATATATTGATATTTTATTTCGTTTCTGATTCTACTTCATGCAAAAGTATGAATCTTTGAGATTAATTCAATTTATATCAATTATTTTATGTCTAAAATGTAAAAAAAATACAATCGATATAAACATTTTATATTTGGTAACAAAAAAAATGTATTACTGTGCTCGCGCAATTTTATTTTTATTTATTTGTTTTCATTTAACCATGATGCAATAAAATTACGGAATATCAGCAACATAATCTTAATATTTCGGTACGAGTTTTAGGCCATTTTAGCACGCTCTCAGTACGCTTTTCTACTTTCACATCACCATTGTATTACCGCCATTCGACAAAATTTATTTATAATTTTTACAAATGTTCTAATAAACGAATACTATGCAACAACAGCTCAATGCATTTTTGACATTTCGAACATCCCTGAAATGAAACTACCAATTTATCAAAGCGGCAACAATGATAGCAGCTCTACTTGCGGTATGTATAATAAGCTCATATTAAAACAGGCAGTGTATTATGTATACACACACTAGCTTTGTTTCTTTACTTTCCTAGCAGATCATTATCAGGAAGAGGAATGGGAAGAATTACAGAATTACGCTCACAGCGAGTGAAATATAGAAAAAGTTAAGAAACGCAAACTAGCAGAAACTAGCTAGTAAACACCTGACCGATGCTTTTGACAACTGGACATATGTATTTGCTGCGAATTTTTAATCGCATTTTATGTTTAAAAATTGTTCACAAATACTCAGGTTTTGCCACACTTTATCAAATTTAATAAATCGCCCATTTTTATCAAAAAATACAAAAATATGTAAAAGAAGCAAATCAAAGTAGCTGTGCCTAATCTCTCTAATGTTGGAGCAACAGCTGAATTTTTCCCCGCATAACGTGAAAATTATGTGTTTCTTGTAATTTGCTTTTGTAATTTTTTACTTATATTCAGCTAACACTACCTTGTGTAAATGCGCCTATCTGTAAAGAAACAAAGCTACTGTGTGGTGTATTCAATATTCATTTTTTGGTGAATTCTTTGGTCCACTGTCAATTGCTCTCAGAATTTGTGATGTGCTGAGTCGCTACTTTTAAGTATTGATCGATACTCGGTACCGATTTAAAAAGTATCAAATACTTTCGATGCTCGGTACCGAAATCTTGGAATTTCTAATAAAAGCGCGCAACAGCCAAAAATATGAGTTATATGTACACATACATATAGTGTCAGCTATTAAAAATAAATAATATTGCCACCAGAACTATTGCAATTGGAAAGACGGTTGCGATAAGTAAAAGAAGGCGAGAGTGTGTTTTGCGACATCAGTATCAGGGCGAATTTAATAAGGTGGTGTTACTGGCGTATCTGAATTTTTCGCCGTGGAGGACATTACATCAAAATTACGTGTTTGTTGTAGTTCATACTAATGACAGTATGAATATCTGCGTATAATTTGTAAGTGTAATTTTTTACTTATATACGGCTAACACCACCTTATTAAATTCGCCTTGATCATTATTGTGCAGATTTAATTGCCTGCCTTGTTCGACGCACACATTATACTTGCTTCACTTAACTACATACATACAAACACATTGCTCATCTCTTGAGAAAGGACCGTCTTATTTGTACATTTTGGGTTTTTAGGCGATGTCTTATAAAATATCAATAATTTTTACCCCCAAAAGTAGCCTATGTCGAGATAGGTCCTTTTCCCTTTAAAGCCACATTTCATTGGATTCTTAAACAATATTTTAACGTTTAACTAGCCAAAGATGTAGTTCAAGATGCCCCTATAATAGAATCTTAATTAAAATATAAAACAATTTCAAAGGAAACTGATTTTTTTTTTTTATTCAAAGTCAAACCATCTAAAGTGACTTAAGCTACTTTAATTGAACGGCACAGCTATAATGACGATAGTTTAGTGTGTCGAATCGGTATCGGGTACCGAAAAGGAAGTATTGGGTACCGAGAATTCAGCACATCACTACTCAGAATGTCGCCTGAATAATTTTAACGACATTTGTTAACGTGGAGCTATTTGTGAACCAAATGAAAAAAGTGGCGCATTTTAGGAGCTGGTGTAGTTTTCGTACTAATCTCAATGAATAAATAGCACCAAAATGTTAAAAGTAGAATTTTGATTTGAAAGAAATACTGGTGGAATAACAAATACACCCAAACGTTCTTTTTTTATTCAATCTAATCAGATTTGTACCAAAATCCATAAATTTACACCATTTTATACACCAGTGTGCTACTTGAGGATAACCTTCCTCTTTTTTTGAAGTCGGTTAAAAATAAAAATCTAAAAAAAGGATTACTCTTGATCGAAGACATAAAAATCATAAAATAACGGCTAAATTTGATCGGAAAAATAGCAATACAATTTTAAAGATTAAATGAAGTCTCCGCAGTTGAATAGACAGAGCTGGGAACTGCCATGTCAGGGTTCCTTATTTATTTTTATCAGGGACCGAACATAACAGTTATTGAAGAAAACTGTCATGGAAAAGTTCACTATGAAGGAAATGTTCTACAACTAAGTGATACATACCAATCGATTTATTTTTTCACCGAGACTCAAACTTGAAAATAAATTTTTTTTGCGATTTTTATGCAATATTAAAAAAAATAGCAATTATTTTTGATTTGTATATTATATGTCTTAGATAACAATTATTGAAGACTTTTAATTATAAGAGTCATCAATAAAAATCAGCCAGTGACTTTTATTACAACGCTTTTATCAACTTGCAATGTTGTGTTCCAGAAACTTTCAATGTTGTGTGTCCGACACCATAAAGCAAAGCTTTGAAAAGCTCCTATAAAAAAGCATAGTGAATAGGGCGAGGTAGATGACATCTAGATGTCGCCCTATGTACTACGTTTGCTACACCGGAAATAGACGTCACGCCATTTCTTTAAATAAAACTAATTGGTGCTCGTTTGTATGTACATACATATGTAAATGCATGTGTGTGCACCTTTCTATTAATATCGTTGAATTATTTTAATATCTATTGCAAACTTTTATTCAGACAGGACTAAAAAATAGAAAACAAATAATATAAAAAAAACTTTTTAATATACAACGCTTTTATAAATGGACTAAAAAGTAGAAAATCATACTTCTCAGTCCCATAGAATATGTTTTGATAACTTTTGATTTTGAAATTTTAGCAAAAGTCATTATAAACAATCTATGAAATTGAAAATGAAAAGCGTGGGGCGCATGTAATACACTTGAATTGATATGAAAAGTAATATATGAATGTATGTATGTGGGTATATAAATAACGACCGCTTAAAATCGATTTCAAAGTTCTACTTTCGCTGTAGAAATTTTAGGTCTACGTTATGTAGTTTGACTATTGTCAATTAAATCGAATGCTTTGTATTGCATGCGCTCCACGTTTTTCATTTTCAATTTCATAGATTGTTTATAATGACTTTTGCTAAAATTTCAAAATCAAAAGTTATCAAAACATATTCTATGGGACTGAGAAGTATTATTTTCTACTTTTTAGTCCATTTATAAAAGCGTTGTATATTAAAAAGTTTTTTTTATATTATTTATTTTTAAATCATTCGTATAAAAGTCATTAACACTTTTCGCAGTTAAGAAAGTGTTGGGAAACAAAAGTTTACTACGTCTTATACATATGACTTTTATAAGTATGATTTAAAAAATAAAGGTCAGTGACTGATTTTTATTTATGACTTTTATAAATAAAATAAAAAATAACTGTTAATTGCAGATTATTTAGACACAAATCAAAAATAACTGTTATTTTTTTAAATTGCAAATAAAAATTTATTTTCAAATTAAGTAAATATTTAAGTAATTAAATAAAAGTCAAAAAATAATGGTTAAAGAGCGATTTTTTTAATAAAATCTGTAACTGTTACGGTCCCTGATTTTTATCATTTAATTAGATACCTTAATGAAAACCACAAGAATATCTCATTGTTTTTTTCTAAGATTTCCTTGTTGATATACATTTTGAAAGTAAAAAAATCCATAGAGATGTCTTATTAGATTTATTTTTTTTATTGGAATTTTTTTTCTCTGTGTATAGCATTAGCTAATAACCTACATATTAAAAAAAAAACCGAAACAAATTTCAATAAGTACACAAACATCATCACTATTGACACACCGAATGCAACCCTGTTTATTGCCATATGCCGATCTTCGCCTATCAAACGCGCATTTACATGTGTTTTTCTTCATTCTCCCCCATTCTATGCTCATTCTACTCACCTTATCTAAAATCCAATTAGCTCTCTTTTAGCGGCGCACTTCTTCGCCTTGCTCGTAGTAGGCAAGTTAGTTTGAGAGCTCCACACGCTACTGGCCCCAAATGGGCAAGCAACAGATTTCAGTACGGTGCCATTTCATGCCAAGAACGTGTGTGCTTTTGTTATTACGCTCTCTCATGTGCTACGACGCTAAACATTTACATATGTACATAATTGTTTTTACATGCTAGTGTTTTTATTTTTTTTATGGTATTTGTTGTTTTTGGTTATTCTTTACTCCACATGATATTTACTTGTTGTTTTTTTTTTGTATATACATACTCACATAAATACATATGTTCGTATGTATGTTCATATGTTAGTGCTGAATGTTGTTTTTACGAGTTCCCTTCGCCTGCGTCTTTGGTCAAACGCCATTTCTAGTTATTTTATCGTGCGGTAAAGAAATGAAATCTTATTTGATATTTTAAACCTACAATTCTACAGTTTTTATATTTTATTCTGTTAGCGATTTCGATCGAGAAAAGTGCAGTGTGATTACTTACAAAAGCACAGATTTATGTGCATTTAGTTCGCTTTTGTGCAAAAGCCATGTATGTAGATTTGTATGTACATACATATGTATGTATATTGAATTGCATTTAGTGTAAAGTGGAATGTGCCAGCAAGTGATTTTTTTCTACATACATACATACATATGTAGTGTGTGTTGATGATGATGAAAAAAAAACAGAAAAACGGCGATAACCTAACCCCACTAAATAACTAACTAGCTTAAATACTAGCAAGCAAACATACTGAAATGTGTTTGGATGTGTGTGTGTGTGTATGCCCTGCAGTAAAATTTAGAGACAGTCTGTTAAAGCACTAGTTCCACCCTACATATTTCAGAACTATCTCTGCGCTAGTTCAAAACGGCTGCAGAGAGAGACAGTTGAAACTTTCGGAGCGCTAGTTGCGCTGTGTTGAAAAGTAAATGCACAAATTCTCACTTCTCGCACAATACCAAAAAGGTCAGCAGGAAGACCTCCGACTTTAAGGGGCCGTTTACATACGACTTTCCTCGCTTCGCTTGACAGTTCGAACTTTAACAACAAAGCATGAAGCGTAGAAGGTATGCTGCAATAAAAGCTTTGACAGCTTCTGCGTTCTCCTTTCCCTCAATATTTTATCTGTGTCAAATAGATAAAAGTATAATAATAGGTATGCATTAATACTAGCAATAATAATTCATATTTACTTTATTTAAATGCGTTTAAATGCGAATGCGAGCGCACGAGAAAAGGTACATGTAAACAGCTGATTGCCAAAGCGCGCAAAAGTTGAGAGTTGCCCATGATTTTGCTTCGCTTTGCTTTCCTCGCATTATATTTAGCAATACTCCTATAAAATCATGTATTCAACTTATCTGTCAAAGCAGAACTCTGAAGCAAAAGTCGTATGTAAACGACCCTTAACATCGTTGGTCGCGAGTTCAAATCACGGTGGAAGCAGTTGTGATTTTGAGATTTAACAAATTGAAATTGTTGAGTGCCGTTTAAAAATTGAAGAGAAAATGATCAAATGTAATATAAGTAAAATAAAAGAATAAAACAAAAAATAAAATAAAATGCAATCTGTAAGAGAACAGGAAAAATGAAAACAATATAAAAAAATCGAATAATCAACATTTTTTCTCATAAAAAACTTATTTTCCCAGAACTGTCGAAAATTAAACAAGTTCAGAACTAGTTCGAAAGTTCTGCAGAAATGGCATTTTCCTTTTCCCAGTACATCGCCATGTAAAAAGAGACAGTTGAAAGCACTGCGTTGGGATAGATCGAGAACCAGTACCGCCTCTTAATGAGCTAGTTCTGCGCTAGTTCTGAACTAACGCGATTTACTGCAGGGTGGCTGCAAATCGCTCCAACTTGCCTACAGCCAGCTGTGCAGTGGAGTCAACTTCTACAGCCACAATCTGCTGTGTTGTTGAGCAGCATTTTTTTCGTTTTAACTATTATTACATATTTTTATGTATGTATTTATGTATGTATGTATTATTTATGATTCTATGTGTCACAACCGCGTGTGCCTTGTTGTTACTATTACAACGTACTTCAAAATATGACAGCCGACTTCGTAAATTTCCAAAATAAAAATGGTGACAAATGTCATCAACTGAAAAATACATTTATGTATATATGCGATTTGTTGTTATTGTTGTTGCAGATAAGTGCTATCTACATACATATGTGCAGGTGTATACATATATACAGATTATCATTTTAAGTGTCAAGACTATTTAACTAACTATATAGATCCTCAGCAAGCGTGCGACATAGGTATGTATTTCAACAGCTTGACCTACATAATTCCTAACAGCTGTGCTGTAACGACCTCCCACCCAGCTTGCTGCTGCAAGTATGTACTCGTCAAGTTGCAAGTGATCAGGTGCTGACGACAGCTCCTTACGCCTTTCAACGCATTACATACTAAATGCAAGTATTTCGTACTTTGCCACGGTGCTGCTCTTACTTACACGCATATGTATTGGGGTGCTTCTTAAAATGTCAAAACCAAAATTTTGTTTGGACACACCTTTATTTCGTTCTACGTACAAATTAAAGATGTTCACGAAAATTTAAAAATTTAAAATAATGGGTCTAATCATTGAACTCGTGTCGATCGGAAATCATGAAATTTTCCTATCATTTTCTATACAAAAATTTCAAATTTTTCGATCGACACGAGTTCAATGATTAGACCCATAAAAAAAAAAAAATAATGCGTTTTGAGCTCAGGAAATCCATATTAACTCTCCCCATGGATTCGTCATTACTTTAAATGAGCAATTCGTGTATATACATATGTATGTATATAAATAGTATATACAGTCAGCGTAAAAAAATTGCCCAGAAGTTTCGCCGATTTTATTTTTATTTTTTATTCGATAACAAATTTTTCTTATTTTTTTTATAAAAATATAGTTAATGCAACAACAAAAAGCAAAATAATACATTTGTTTAATATCATACAGAACTCGGGGCAAATTCAAGAAATTTTCATCGAAATTTTAAATAAATTTTAGTAAAATGCACGTTTCAAGCCACTAAATATTACCGTTGATCGTTGAGAATATTTTTCGCTGCATTTTACAAAGAGTTGCCACCTACTTTGAATCGTATACTTTTTAGTTTTTTGTTAAGAAAATAAAGACACAATATTATTTTATATATATGGATACTAAAACAAGATCCTTAAACATAACTAAGTGCTATTCCTTAGGATATTAGTGTAAGGTTGCCACACATTTTCGATTCTACAAAATTAAAATTAATTTTGCCTTAAACTAAGCATTATTCCCTAGGTCCTTAGGATATTAGTGTAAGATTGCCACATATTTTCGATTCTACAAAATTAAAATTAGTTTTGCCTTTAACTAAGCGTTATTCCTTAGGCCCTAAGGATATTAGTGCAAGGTTGTCACCTATTTTCGATTCTTCAAAATTTAAATTAAACAACTTAATATTGGATATAAAAGGAAAAGTATTTTTGAGAACTTTAATCAAAAAGTAATTTTAAAAAATACTAGGGTTGCCACATTTTTTTTGTTTTGGTAATACAAATTTGTATCTTTGTAATTTGAGTGTGCTTGTATCAAACGGAAAGTATTTTAAAAAATCTACAATTCAGAAATATTTATGAAAAGGGCTGCCACCTATTTTAATTCGTATATTTTCTTTCATACACAAATTTTGTCGAGCATACTTTGTATGGAAGAAAATGCGCAGCACCGTTAACAAAAAAAACTTGAAAAATCAACGCTATTATACAGCCACTTGAAACTTGCGCTTTATTGCACTAAAATTGAATGGGCCACAAAGCTGCATATCCTAAATTATTAGAATATGCTATGGAATTCAAATGGAAAACTGTAAATACTAAGGATTAAAGGGTGCCCTATTCTAATGACAAGGCGTGTATTGCATACAAAAAAATTATAAATTAAAGCTATCCAAATGACCATTATTTGATGCCCAAACCTTGAAAACTTTAGAAAGTGTACGCACTCGGAGCAAAGCTTAGTCAACCTGGTGCTGCAATCAGCTTCAAAACCTGTCATTTGTTTAAATTTTTTCGGAATGAATGCAGCATTTTTTAAATTTTTCATAAGTTCCAAATAACATTGGATTGCGAATAATTATCTTGCAAACTACGAAGAAATTCATGTTTATATGTATAAAGAGCTAATATGGACTTCCTGAGTTCAAAAAGCATTTTTTTTCAACCCTTGTAGCGACCCCTAAAAATTATTTAAAAATTTTTATATTTTCTTTGATGCCTATTTTATAGAACGAAGTGAAGGGCTGTCCCATACAAAATTTCGACGCTGACATTTTAAGAAGTACCCTAATACAGGCATATGTATGCATATGGTATGTATGTGTTATATATGTACATTTGCGCAGAGGCTAAATTTTATTTACACATGGTATAAAATACGTACGAATTAGTAAATGTGCATTGGTCTTTATTTTCGTCGTCAAAGTGAAGCATTTGTATGTGCGTAAATATTTTTTGGTAAACATTAAATACGAAGTGACAAATTGACAAACAGATTGACGTATAGCCGGTAATGTATGCTGTGACGCGAGGCAGAAAAGCAATGCCATTAATGAAATAAGTACGATTTATACTCGATAACAGAAACAAACATTGAATGGCCTATATCAAAAGTTTTTGTATTTATTTCTTTTCTAAATTAGCGCAGTCAAATTACATACAACTACGAAGAAATACGGCCCGAACACGTCGCCGGCCTATAACGCACACCTAACATGCAATTTTTACGAATACAAGGCCCTTAAATTTTGAGAAAATCGTGATGAACGCAACATTCTTCAAAATGGCGTGGTAGACCGCTATGTTTGTCGAAGGGTTAATTTGCTTTCGCTAAACAAGCTGATATTGTTATTTCATTAATTGTTTTGAACAAGAGTTCAAAGGTTGGTTAAGTTGTCAAGCAAAAATATCAGCTTTAATATTTTATGGTGTAAATATGTAAATTTGAATTGTAAACTTGATTGTCCCAGTTATGATTAAGTATTTTCTTAAACTTTTATACTTTGGTGCTTTAATTGCAGCCTTAAAGCAATGCTTTGAAATAATACCTACAAAATTTAATTTTTGTTATTCGAAAATTAAAAGTTTAGTAACTGAAAAATCTATTATATTTTAAGACTTCCATCAAAAAATTTCGGAAAAATTTTAATATTTACGTGACCTGGACCAATTTGAAAATACCTCCAAAAACTGAGTTTTTTATGAATAAAAATGGTATCTTGAAGATTTTTTTGAAAATACCCCTTAAATGACAAAGCGGTTAAAGCTTAAAAATTTGCATAAAACTCCTAAAAAAAATTTTAAAAAATTTTCAATCGGAATAGTTTTGGCTCAGTTACACAAGTTTTTCGTAAAACAATCTTTGAAAAAAGTAAAAAAAAACAGCATCTAAAATCTCATCATTACGATTCCGTTGAAAAGATTTTTAAATATTTTTATGCAGATTTATTAAACCTAACTGTATTGTCATCTGAGGGGATTTTTTTTTTTTCAAAAAGTACTTTAAGCAACTATTTTTATTCATAAAAACTCCATTTTTGGAGGTATTTTCAAATCGGTCCAGCTCACGCAAATCTTAATGTTTTTCCGAAATATTTCGGTGGACGTCATCAAACACGATTGAGAGATATAGAGATTGCGCCAATCGCGGTACCGCTAATCCGCTCTTTGTGATTTTGACAGAATGAGCTGTGTGCGTGACGTCATCTTGGTGCAATTGTTGAATGTGAGCATACGAAAAAAACCAAATAACAATTTTAATATTTGTGCGTTAATATTTCTGCGTGGTTTTAAACAATTATTGAGACATTAAAAAGCAAAATGAGGTGTGCAGTGGCAAAGTGTAATAGTGAAAACAAAAGGAAAGCGTGCTATAAAGTTTTTTTTTCGTTTCCTACGGACGCAAACCTGGCGAAAAAGTGGACGCAGTTCTGCGGGGAGGACATGCATTAAACACCAAATCGAGCTTTGGGCTATGTGTGTGAGCTATGAGCTTCTACATGGAACTATGTTGGCCTTTCCTTGGTGAATTGTAGTAGGTATATTTCCATGGTGAATGTAGACAGTTGCTGGTTTAGTTTGCTGGCAATGGCATACATACAAAAGCAATTTCTACAGTAAATAGATATATGAACTTCACTACCTACTTATTTTTGTTACTACCTGATTCTTTTAGTGCTTCTGGTAATGCACCAACGGATAAGGTCGCCAGGCGCTAATTCAAGCGGCATCTTACCGCGCTGTTACGTACCTAATACAAACAGTGCCCAAATTATTTTGCATTTAAAAGTTCAGCTTAAATTATGTTTTACTGACATAGAATATTTGCTTCCAAAAAAGCCACACTCATGCATCCTCTCGGAAATGGTACAAAAGTCATCAAATAAAAGCTGTGGAGTCAACAGCTGTGGAGTTTATGGTGGTTGGCTACCGTCCACAAATATAAATATGCACTCTGCATGGCTTTTTAAAATGGCAAGTTGAAAAATTCACTTTGCTGCACACCTTCCTTTTGGTCTACATGAAATTGCAAACACTGTTAATACATGTGGGATCGGACTGATGGACGAACACAAAATGCCACTAAGCAACCCTGACCAATGACTTACAGATACAACACTGTACAACGTACAAGTCAACACTGAAAATTACCGATTGACAAAGGGAGGAGGATACAAAGAAACGAAAAGAGAAACTCACTCGCAAATATATCGCCACACGAAACGGACGGACTTGTAAAATTATTGTATCGTGTAATAAATTTAAGAACGCCATCAAGCAGTAAATAAATGTACTTTGTTAAACCCTACTCGTTGCGTGTAATTAATTGTTTAACTAAGGCAGCCCCCACATACATAAATTTTTTCATGTGCTAAAAATCGTACTTATCTAAAGGGCTACATGTCCAAAATTATTGCTACGTGTTCCTAATTAATCAATCTTTGTATATTTATTGATTCCTGCAAAATTGGGCCATGTAATATTAAAATTACCACATTTTTCTGCATTGTTTACATATTTTTATATGCGTTTTGGCATTTCTCTCTCGCAATTGCACCAAGATGACGTCACCCAAAAATTACGCTCAAAAATCCTCTCTCATTGGCGCAATCTTGTATTCTATCATTCTTGGTCATCAAATATAACACATTTTGTAATCCGGGCGAAAAAACTGCAACTTTTTTTAGTGATGCAGTCTAATGTACATACATACATATCTACATATGTAGGTACGTACCTACAAACTGCGCCAACAACAACAGCACCCAAACCAATATATCCTATAAATAAAAATCCATGCAATAAAGACGAATTAAAAATAGAATATATCTACTAGAGGGCTGCATGAATGCATTCAAAACGGCTTATGAATTATTCATATAAAAAACGAATGAATGATTCTGGCTTAAAATTTTTTTGAATTTGAGTGAGCTGTTCTGATATTTGTGACATGGTTGGCGACTCGAGGAAGTTTCCCATAGTTATCGGGGCCGATGCTAATGCGCATCACGCGGTATGGGAATCTACCGACATCAACACAGGGGTGAGTTGTTACTTGATTTTATACTATTACTAGCAATTACCCGGCGTGCTTCGCTGCGCCTTAAATGTATTTTTGTGTTGTAACTCTCCCCCTAAGCTCTTATGGCCTCATTTACAAAATATTTTTAAAGAACTTTATGAAGTTAGTTATGAAGCATTGTTCGTGCGTTTGGAGTTATAGCGTCAGGAAGGAAAACCCTACTTATTTTTATATTAA
>NW_023458560.1:48775869-48810079 GCF_013731165.1 Rhagoletis pomonella
TATTATTTTGTTATTTATATGTTTTGTTTATTATTAATTTGCTCGTCGCATTCTTGTTTTTCACTTTTTCGGCTTTTTTAATTTTTTGTTTTTTTTATTTTGTATGGTGACTTCATGGAAATTGTTGTTATTTTATACAATTGTCAGTCATCACGTCATTTTTTGTTTTTTGTTTTTTTGCCACGTCTTCGCGCGGTTATGGTCTCATGTTTGGATGTGCATGTGTGTGTGTGTGTGTGTGTGTGTGTCAAAGTCACTGTGCATGAAAATTAATGCCGAGCCGCGGCTCATCAAGCTACGCTGCGCTGCGCTGCGCTGCCTTTTTAATTATTTTCTTTATACTTTCGTATTCTATAGTTTATTTTATACATATATTTTTTAGAATCTTTTTTTTTAGTGTTGTATTTATTTACATATTTATGTTTTCTTTGTTGCCGCTTTTCGCTTTTCGTTGCTCGACTCAGCGCGCTCAGTTATGGTATGAATAAAAAGATCGGCAGCGACTTTGACGGTGATGGCCGGCCAAAGCGTAGCTGGGCAAAAGCGGCGGAGCTGCGAACGGAGCACAGATTTCATTTGAGCTGTTGCTTATGCTTTGTGTGTAGATATATTCTATTTTTAATTCGTCTTTATTGCATGGATTTTTATTTATAGGATATATTGGTTTGGGTGTTGTTGTTGTGGGCGCAGTTTGTAGGTACTAGAGGTTTACGCCGACAGGCTTTGCGGCGGCGGCGTGGTCAACTTCAAAAATAATCGGCGGCGGCGGCGACGCCGGCGCGTCTGGAAACGCCGGCGCTACTGCCCATAAGGTAGATTCCAAAGAGCCATGAAGCTTCTAATCTTATCATGTCATCAGATTATAATTCTATTTAATTCATTCATTGACTGCTGCCGAACAGAAGAAAGTCTATATAGTACATACATTAGGTTTACCATCGAAAATGCTTTTTTTGAAAATTTAAAGACCCAACCCCCTAATTTGATTCGTTTTTATGAGAAATATTATTGCCTGTTTTTATAGATTTTTTAAAGGCCATTTAGAGGTCGCGGCCTGTCGATTTAGGTCAGAAACTACGATTTTCTAGATTCATGAGTTTTTGAATGACTATTTTTGCTTGAATTTCAAAGAATTTTTTAAAATTAGACCATCGATAATTTCCACAATTTGAAAATATGTAGTACTAACGTACAAAAAACGATTTTCGATGGGCACCCTAATATACATACATCTCTATGTACTCTGCAAATCCGTATATACTATTTCAATTTAAAGAAATAAAAAAATTTAAAGGTTAAGTTATTGGGGTAATTTATGTCGCTATCAATAAATTTTTGCAATAAGCTTATCAACCGTTATGTTAAATTACGGAGTTCTTAGGATTTTTTGCGGGTTATATATTGAAAATAAGATTGGCCTACTTTTTTCCAAAAGTTTAACCCATCAACTCCCACCAGAACGGGTCTTTTTGACCCACTGTTTGAAAAATGGCTTATAAATGGTTAAAATTTCCACTAATATATTAAGCGCCAAATTTTTCTAAGGAGAGCAGAATGTAATGCAAAATAATAGTAATTTTTACCAAAAAGGGGGACTTTAATTCTGTGTAGAAAATATTGCGATGCGCGAGAGCAAAACCTTCCTGGGGTTTGACCACTACATAGGAATACTAACGTAATTTTTACACAGCCACCTATTTCTTGTATACGTCTGTGGGACCCCAGAATAAAGTAACTTACGAATGTAAAAATTAGCAAAAAAAGTGTTTGCTTTTTATTAAAATTCTGTTTAAAATGTTAAAAAAAACACAGGAAAATCACTAGTCTTTGTTTTATCTCCAATAATTGAGGAGTTAGATGCAATAAGGGCGCTTCTGTTAAAACAGCTTTCTGAGATATTGGCGTTAAAGTATAACTTTCTTGTTGATGTAGTATATAAAAAAGTAGTATTGTTGTAGTATTAAAAAAAAATTTCTACTGCGGAAAAAATCGTCAGATTACCAGTATTCGACCCTAATTTAACTGTAATAAACGCTTTCGATCGAAAAACGTGTCACATATGTTTTTTTCTGAGTTACGCTTTTTTTTTAATGTTCAGTGGCCCAAGTTATGCAAAAAAAAACCCCTTTTAAAAATGTAATTTTCATTTCGTAAAATAGTGTTTTTATACGAGTAGTATTTAGTTCCTTCAAACGATGTATTTCAATGTGCATACAATATGAAAATTTTGTACAAAATTCCTTAGGCGCCGAACGCCGCCGCCGCCGCCGCCGCGCCGATATTTTCGTAACTCGGCGGCGGCGCGTGTGAAATGACAAAGAACGGCGGCGGCGGCGGCGTGGCCCGGCGGCGTATACCTCTAGTAGGTACGTACCTACATATGTAGATATGTATGTATGTACATTAGACTGCACCACCAAAAAATTTTTATATTTGAAGACGTCCACCAAAATATTTCGGAAAAATATCAAGATTTACGTAGGCTGCACCGATTTGAAAATACCTCCAAAAATGGAGTTTTTATGAATAAAAATAGTTGCTTAAAGTACTTTTTGAAAAAAAAAAATCCCCTCAGATGACAATACAGTTAGATTTAATAAATCTGCATAAAAATATTTAAAAATCTTTTCAACGGAATCGTAATGATGAGATTTTAGATGCTGTTTTTGTTTACTTTTTTCAAAGATTGTTTTACGAAAAACTTGTGTAACTGAGCCAAAACTATTCTGATTGAAAATTAAAAAAATTTTTTTTTAGTAGTTTTATGCAAATTTTTTAAGCTTTAACCGCTTTGTCATTTAAGGGGTATTTTCAAAAAATCTTTAAGATACCATTTTTATTCATAAAAAACTCCATTTTTGGAGGTATGTATTTTCAAATTGGTCCAGCTCACGTAAATTTTAAAATATTTCCGAAATTTTTTGATGGAAGTCTTAAAATATAATAGATTTTTCAGTTACTAAACTATTAATTTTCGAATAACAAAAATTAAATTTTGTAGGTATTATTTCAAGGCATTCTTGTAGCCTTAAAGCGCCAAAGTATAAAAGTTTAAGAAAATACTTTATCATAACTGCGACAGTCAAGTTTACAATTCAAATTTACATATTTACACCATAAAATATTAAAGCTGATATTTTTGCTTGACAACTTAACCAACCTTTGAACTCTTGTTCAAAACATTTAATGAAATAACAATATCAGCTTGTTTAGCGAAAGCAAATTAACCCTTCGACAAGCATAGTGGTCTACCACACCATTTTGAAGAATGTTGCGTTTATCACGATTTTCTCAAAATTTAAGTGCCTTGTATTCGTAAAAATTGCATGTTAGGTGTGCGTTGTAGGCCGGCGGCGTGTTCGGGCCGTACTTCTTCGTATTTCTGAGCGCATTGCCGCTATGGTAAATTAATTTTCTTGTGGCTGAAATTTAAGATTTCCAACTAAATAAAACGTGATTTGAACAAGTCGAGACCCTAAAAAAATCATTAGTTGTTGTATGTAATTTGACTGCGCTAATTTAGAAAAGAAATAATAATACGAGAGAATTTTAATCTGAACAAAAAGTTTTGATATAGGCCATTCAATGTTTGTTTCTGTTATCGAGTATAAATCGTACTTATTTCATTAATGGCATTGCTTTTCTGCCTCGCGTCACAGCATACATTACCGGCTATACGTCAATCTGTTTGTCAATTTGTCACTTCGTATTTAATGTTTACCAAAAAATATTTACGCACATACAAATGCTTCACTTTGACGACGAAAAAAAGGCCAATGCACATTTACTAATTCGTTCGTATTTTAAACCATTTGTAATTAAAATTTAGCCTCTGCGCAAATGTACATACATACATATATAGGCACATACATACCATATGCATACATATGTATGGATTAGGGTGTTTCTTAAAATGTCAGCGTCGAAATTTTGTATGGGACAGCCCTTCACTTCGTTCTATAAAATAAAGGCATCAAAGAAAATTTAAACAATTTTTAACAATTTTTAGGGGTCGCTACCGGGGTTAAAAAATATGAAATATTCTACCAATTTGACACATTTTGTTACCATCGAAAAATTGTCATATTGTCCTGCATTTTCAAAATATATTTGTGGTCACCGTAGCAATATACGCCTCGTCATTAGAATAGTGCACCCTTTTAATCCTTAGTATTAACATTTTTCCACTTGTTTATTTAATATTCATTAATTTTTTATAAAAATATTGCAAATTCTATGTGTAAATCCAATTTTAAATTTTTTTGCAAATTAAAAAAAAAAATGACAACAAAGGGTTGCGCTGTCGTAACAACTTGCAGAGAATAAGTTAATAATGTTTTTAGAAAAATTTAGGATATGCAGCTTTGTGGCCCATTCAACTTTAGTGTAATAAAGTGCAAGTTTCAAGCGGCTGTATAATAGCGTTGATTTTTGATTTTTCTTTTTTTTTTGTTAACGGTGCTGCGCATTTTCTTCTATACAAAGTATGCTCGACAAAATTTGTATACGAAAGAAAATATACGAATTAAAATAGCTGGCAACCCTTTTCATAACTATTTATGAATTGTAGATTTTTTAAAATACTTTCCGTTTGATACAAGCACACTCAAATTACTGAGATACAAATTTGTATTACCAAAACAAAAAAATGTGCAACCTTAGTATTTGTTCTAATTATTTGTTTATTAAAGTTCTCAAAAACGGAATAACGCTTAGTTCAAGGCAAAATTAATTTTAATTTTGTAGAATCGAAAATATGTGGCAATCTTACACTAATATCCTAAGGAATAACGCTTAGTTATGTTTAAGGGTCTTGTTTTAGTATCCATATATATAAAATAATATTGTGTCTTTATTTTCTTAACAAAAAACTAAATAAGTATACGATTCAAAGTAGGTGGCAACTCTTTGTAAAATGCAGCGAAAAATATTCTCAACGATCAACGGTAATATTTAGTGGCTTGAAACGTGCATTTGATTATACTAAAACTTATTTAAAATTTTGATGAATATTTCTTGAATTTCCCCCGAGTTCTGTATGGTATTAAACAAATGTATTCTTTTGCTTTTTGTTGTTGAATGAACTATATTTTTATAAAAAAAAATAAGAAAAATTTGTTATCGAAAAAAAAAAATAAAATCGTCGAAACTTCTGGGCATGCAAATTTTTGACGCTGACTGTATATACTATATACACGAATTGCTCATTTAAAGTAATGACGAATCCATGGGGAGAGTTAATATGGATTTCCTGAGCTCAAAACGCATTTTTTTTTTTTAATGGGTCTAATCATTGAACTCGTGTCGATCGAAAAATTTGAAATTTTTGTATAGAAAATTATAGGAAAATTTCATGATTTCCGATCGACACGAGTTCAATGATTAGACCCAATATTTAAAATTTTGAAATTTTCGTGAACATCTTTAATTTGTACGTAGAACGAAATAAAGGGGTGTCCCATACAAAATTTAGGTTTTGACATTTTAAGAAGCACCCTAATACATATGTATGCGTGTAAGTAAGAGCAGCAGCGTGGCAAAGTACGAAATACTTGCATTTAGTATGTAATGCGTTGAAAGGCGTAAGGAGCTGTCGTCAGCACCTGATCACTTGCAACTTGACGAGTACATACTTGCAGCAGCAAGCTGGGTGGGAGGTCGTTACAGCACAGCTGTTAGGAATTATGTAGGTCAAGCTGTTGAAATACATACCTATGTCGCACGCTTGCTGAGGATCTATGTATATAGTTAGTTAAATAGTCTTGACACTTAAAATGATAATCTGTATATATGTATACACCTGCACATACATATGTATGTAGATAGCACTTATCTGCAACAACAAGAACAAATCACATATATACCTAAATATATTTTTCAGTTGACGACATTCAGTTGTCACCATTTTTATTTTGGAAATTTACGAAGTCGGCTGTCATATTTTGAAGCAAGTACTTTGTAATAGTTACAACAAGGCACACGCGGTTGTCGACACATAGAATCATAAATAATACATACATACATAAAAATATGTAATAATAGTTAAAACGAAAAATATGCAGCTCAACAACACAGCAGATTGTGGCTGTCGAAGTTGACTCCACTGCACAGCTGGCTGTAGACAAGTTGGAGCGATTTGCAGCCACCCTGCAGTAAATCGCGTTAGTTCAGAACTAGCGCAGAACTAGCTCATTAAGAGGCGGTACTGGTTCTCGATCTATCCCAACGCAATGCTTGAAACTGTCTCTTTTTACATGGCGATGTACTGGGAAGTGGAAATTGCCACCTCTGCAGAAATTTCGAACTAGTTCTGAACTGGTTTCATTTTCGACAGTTCTGGGAAAATAAGTTTTTTATGAGAAAAAATGGTGATTATTCGATTTTTTTATATTTTTTTTTCATTTTTCCTGTTCTCTTACAGATTGCATTTTATTTAATTTTTTGTTTTATTCTTTTATTTTACTTGTATTACATTTGATCATTTTCTCTTCAATTTTTAAACGGCACTCAACAATTTCAATTTGTTCAACGATTTTAAGGGCCGTTTACATGCAACTTTTGCTTCAGAGTTCTGCTTTGACAGATAAGTTGAATACATGATTTTATAGGAGTATTGCTAACTAGAATGCGAGGAAAGCAAAGCGAAGCAAAATCATGGGCAACTCTCAACTTTTGCGCGCTTTGGCAATCAGCTGTTTACATGTACCTTTTCTCGTGCGCTCGCATTCGCATTTAAACGCATTTAAATAAAGTAAATATGAATTATTATTGCTAGCATTAATGCATATTATTGCACTTTTATCTATTTTACACAGATAAAATATTGAGGGAAAGGAGAACGCAGAAGCTGTCAAAGCTTTTATTGCAGCATACCTTCTACGCTTCATGTTTTGTTGTTAAAGTTCGAACTGTCAAGCAAAGCGCGGAAAGTCGTATGTAAACGGCCCCTTAAAGTCGGAGGTCTTCCCGCTGAGCTTTTTGGTATTGTGCGAGAAGTGGGAATTTGTGCATTTACTTCTCAACAGAGCGCAACTAGCACTCCGAAAGTTTCTCAACTGTCTCTCTCTGCAGTCGTTTTGAACTAGTTCAGAGATAGTTCTGAAATGTGTAGGGCGGAACTAGCGCTTTAACAGACTGTCTCTAAATTTTACTGCAGGGCACACACACACACACACACATGACAGGCACACAAACACATTTCAGTATGTTTGCTTGCTAGTATTTAAGCTAGTTAGTTATTTAGTGGGGTTAGGTTATCGCCGTTTTTTTTTTTTGGTTTTTTTTCATCATCATCAACACACACTACATATGTATGTATGTATGTATGTAGAAAAAAATCACTTGCTGGCACATTCCACTTTACACTAAATGCAATTCAATATACATACATATGTACATACAAATCTAAATACATGGCTTTTGCACAAAAGCGAACTAAATGCACGTACATCTGTGCGCTTTTGTAAGTAATCACACTGCACTTTTCTCGATCGAAATCGCTCACAGAATAAAATATAAAAACTGTAGAATTGTAGGTTTAAAATATCAAATAAGATTTTATTTCTTTACCGCACGACAAAACAACTAGAAATGGCGTTTGACCGAAGGCGCAGGCGAAGGGAACTCGTAAAAACAACATTCAGCACTAACATATGAACATACATACATACGAACATATGTATGTATGTATGTGAGTATGTATATACAAAAAAACACCACAAGTAAATATCATGTAGAGTAAAGAATAACCAAAAACAACAAATACCATAAAATAAAAAAATAAAAACACTAGCGTGTAAAAACAAATATGTACATATGTAAATGTTTAGCGTCGTAGCACACGAGAGAGCGTAATAACAAAAGCACACACGTTCTTCACATGAAATCGCACCGTACTGAAATCTGTTGCTTGCCCATTTGGGGCCAGTAGCGTGTGGAGCTCTCAAACTAACTTGCCTACTACGAGCAAGGCGAAGAAGTGCGCCGCTAAAAGAGACCTAATTGTATTTTAGATAAGGTGAGTAGAATGAGCATAGAATGGGGGAGAAGGAAGAAAAACACATGTAAATGCGCGTTTGATAGGCGAAGATCGGCACATGGCAATAAACAGGGTTGCATTCGGTGTGTCAATAGTGATGATGTTTGTGTACTTATGGAAATTTGTAGAGAAATTCGGTTTTTTTTTAAATATTGTAGGTTATTAGCTAATTTCAGATGCTATACACAGAGAAAAATAAATCTAATAAGACATCTCTATGGATTTTCTTATTTTTACGATGTATGTATATCATGTATATTCTTGTGGTTTTCATTAGGTAATCTAATTATATGACCATACCTTACTGTTATTAAAAAAAGCTCTTTAACAATTATTTTATGACTTTTATTTAATTACTTCTTAAATAACCGTTATAAATCCAAAATAACAATTATTTTTGATTTTTATCTAAATAATCTGCAAATAATAGTTATTTTTGATTTTTATTTATAAAAATCATAAATAAAAATCAGTCACTGACCTTTATTAACTGACCTTAACTGCGAAAAATGTTAATGACTTTTATACGAATGATTTAAAAAATAAAAGTTAGTGACTAATTTATATTGATGACTTTTAAAAGCAAAAGTCACTGGCTGATTTTGATTCATGACTATTATAAATAAAAGTCTTCAATAACTGTTATCTAAGACATATAATATAAAAACCAAAAATAATTGTTATTTTGGATTTATAATATAAAAATCAAAAATAATTGTTATTTTTTTTAATATTGCATAAAAATTGCAAATAAAAATTTATTTTTAAGTTTGAGTCTTGGTCAAAAAAGAAATCGATTGGTATGTATCACTTAGTTGTAGAACATTTCCTTCATAGTGAACTTTTCCATGACAGTTTTCATCAATAACTGTTATGTTCGGTCCCTGATAAAAATAAATAAAGAACCCTGACATGGCAGTTCCCAGCTCTGTCTATTCAACTGCGGAGACTTCATTTAATCTTTAAAATTGTATTCCTATTTTTCCGATCAAATTTAGCCGTTATTTTATGATTTTTATGCCTTCGATCAAGAGTAAGCCTTTTTTTTAGTTTTTATTTTTAACCGACTTCAAAAAAAGAGGAAGGTTATCAGTTCATTAAAATAATGAAGATATGAAGACATTAAAGTCGATTCGTTATTTTGAGTTTTATGTTTTTAGATCGGTCCATTATAACTGTTTGAAATGATCGAAAAAATAAAAATCACAATGTAACCATTAAATTATACCGAAAAATTTAAAATTCAAATTTACCCTGAGGCAGATGCACAATGATTTTTTCAACCAAGGTATTGTTTGATTTTTTTCATGGTAAATGCAACGATTGCAAGAAATGTGTTTCAAGTTGAAAATTTGAAAAGAAAAACACACTTGTATGCCTGGCTGAACATAGCTAAACGTGCAGAGATGCTTTCTGTTATTTCTTGGCTTCCAGCAGGTTCGAGCTCGAATGCCGTGCGAAACAAGTAGAAATTTTAAAGAAAATCTCCCGTTAATAAAAGTTACATGATAAAAACTAGTTGAAAACAATTGCAGGGTTCCCCCCAAAACAAAAAAAAGCCAAGAAAAATTTGAAATATTATAAAAAAGTGCACGTGCCTGAGAGTTCGTGTCGATTTCTAATAATTTATTTCGTTAACTTTTAGAGCATATCCGCAGTATTGTGTACTTTAAATTCTTATTATATATATTATTACAAATCAACGCGAATTCTTAGCACTTTATTTATCTAAAATTTCATGATCTAAAGAAAAAACATGTTTTTAGTGAAAAGAAATAATGAAAACTCTTCAAAAAGCATTCAAAAAAATTTGATATTTTTTTTTTATTTTGGTGGAAGCCTACAATTCTTTTCAACTAGTTTTTATTATTTAACATTTATTAACTGGAACAGGAGAATCGATTTCTTTTTTTCAAAATTACTACTTTTTCTGCGCTTTGCACTAAAAAATTTAATACAAGGAACTTAAAATTCAAATCAACTGGTCTTTTGCAAATTTCATAAACTGTATTTAAAATTAAAAACTTATCAAATTGAGTTAAAAACAAGTAAGAGCAGCACTGTCTTCGGCTATGCCGAAGGCTTCATACCTTTCATGAACATCTGAAAATTTTACTTTAACAGATTACTGTATTTGAAAAAATTTATATATTTACAGAATACATAGATAGAGGAGATACATATATTTTTGAAAAACCATATTTAAACAACCAGAGGTATGGAAGATATGCCTTATATAGCACCAATCTAAGTGATTTTCACTGCTGTGTGATCGGTATGTAAACCGGTAACACAATTTAATGGGTTTAGACTCCTACATAAAGGAGATATATCGTAATAACTGGTATCTTAACAATCAGAGGTTTCAGAGATAAATCTTATAAAGCATAGATTTTGACGATTTTCTCAGTAGACTTTGTATTATTATTTATAGAATAGCTTACGAAATTTATCGGTTTTAGCAGTCCAAATAAAGGAGTTTTACAGTAAACCCCATATCTGAACAGTCAGTTGTATGGAGGATATAAATAGGTTGCAGCGACCCGCTCTTTTTTAATTTTACTGTAAACTTTCTGTTGGTAATTTGTGAAAATATTGCGAAATTTCATGTTTCGAGCTGCATATATGGAGAAGTTATAACAAAGGATCTCGAATCTGAACAATCAGTTGTATGGAGGCTATAGGTTATAGCGACCCGATCTTCGCCATTTTCACTGTAAGTATTTTTTTGATAACGGGTGGAAATATTGCGAAATGTCATGTTCCCAGCTGCATAAAGGGAGGAGTTATAACGAAAAATCGTATATCTGGACAATCAGTTGTTTGGTCAGAACACCTACAACGACTTCGACTATACATAGTAGCACCGACTTACGGGTTGAGACTTAGGAAATCTGATGTAAAAATTTGCTTCCTACATTCAAGGACCACCCTAATGCGCATACATTAAGAAACACTCGTTTCCATCCCAACCATTTCCGTTGCATTTGCCGATTTACTCCCGACCGCCGCTACAGAAGTTTCATTTCAAAAAATGAATTAGACACGTCACTCACTCCCTAGAACCCTCTCACTATACCCACAAGGGGGTTGATTTTTTATACGAAACTAAGGTGCATATCGCTAGCTTAGAGTTAAAAGTTGCTAAGTCCATTTTTACAAATTTCACAAGAGAGGAAAAAAACTTCTCATAGCCATTTTCTTCAAGTATTTTCCAAAATTTTGCGTGTTTAAAACGAACCAAGACTCCCTAAGTATCAGAAGGATTTAATCTTTATTATAACACTTCGTCTTAGATTGACCTTATCGGATTTGCGGTGCCTCTTTTGGATTTGGAAAATTTGCCTTTAATTGAATATAAACGAAAAAAAAATTCAACAAGTGACTTAACCCTTTTCGGAACTATTCATTTTTAAATTCTCTTGCTTCCTTTTACACTTAGCAAATTTTGCACTCTAAGCTAGCGAAATGTATTTCTATGTAGAAAATTTAGGGACGCTTTAACCCGAATATGACCTGAAAAATTACTGTCTACCCCCTCGATTACCCCCTAATGAGCACACAGCTGAATATTCTATCTATTAATCGCCACTTACCTGTTAATTATTTGCTTCGCAAAATCGTAAGTTGCAAAATCGACAAGTGCGTTTCTTCATAAGCGCCGGAAACGGAGCTCAATTTAAATGTTCCGTTCGCTTTATCAATCGTGTCCTTCTACACAGCGCCATTACCCATTCATAAACAAGCCAGTACACCAACCATTTGCTCCCAACGATCGCAGCGCCATCTACATCTCAACATTAGAGTTTAAAAGAGTAATATAAAAATCCCGTTATTTAACCCCCATCACTGCATGAGCGCTCTACAACACAGCAACCAACACACGCACAACACTTAACTCCGCCTATTTTTCCCGCTACGCTACTTGCATATGTGTGAGTGCGCGCACATTTTTTGCTTCCATCTTTTTCACTTCTTCCGTTTCTACTACTTCATCTAAAATACGTTCAGTTCAATTCACGTTTGCCACGGCAAACAGCACGAACAACAACACAGCGTCGCATAACAATGGAGTCGAAGATGGCGTTCAAGGTGCTGCATATTTACCGACGGCACTTCGCAAGGCAAAGGCAAGACGACTAGCAAAGATAGTGGCGGCAGCAGCAAAATGGCTGCTGCTGCTGCCGTTACATTCGCCAATGTGCTGTTGTGTTGTTGTTGCCGTTCGGTGGGTGGCACACTGTCCATCTGAGGATGCTGTAGTTTTTATGTACATTTGTATTTCTGTAGTGCTCTCGTTTCGTAACTGGCAGCTGTGCTGCGCTGCTCGTCGTCTTTGAGTGCCCGTAAGGCTGAGGGTTGGAGGCGAGCAAAGTTGATTAGATGGATTTCGTTTGGTTTTTGTGTTTTTAATCACACACCAATTTCATTTATTAAATCTTCGCATCAGCATTTCTGCAAGTGAAGTCGACGCAAGCCTCAGTGACTGCTGACTGCGCGTAGTATACATATTTATGTGCATATATGTATGCATGTAGGTTTGTTTGTTTGTACATAAGTATGTATCTTCAAATGTGCACTTATCCAGGGTTGTCACTGACGAAAAACAAAAATACTTACCATCCACTTAAAAAAAATCTACCAAATCTAGAAAATTCCTACCAATAAGTTTTTTTTAGTTATTGCAATAAAAATTAAAATTATTTTTAAAGAACTTTTTATTTAAATAATAGGCGTGTTTTTTTACACGCATACGTATCTGCGCTTAAATATTGTATGGAGCTCTAAGCGACAAACTTCATGTGCGCTTATAAATAGTTGTCGATGAAATCAAAATACTTGTTTTGAAATAGAGATTTTCGATGATTGTTTTTTTACACGTTAAGCGTAGATGTACATATATGCGTGTAAAAAAAAACACAGCTTATGATATCGTATTTGAGATCATATTAATGGCATCTTCTCGGTTTCCTTCAACCAAAACGAATGTGATGAAACTAAAGGCAACAACTAAAGTTCATCATTTGAAAAACTTCAATTGGAGTAAGTATAGACAAAGACAGTGACTCAAAAAATCGCTTGGTGATTTCTTTTAATATTCTATATGTTTTTCAAGTATTTTTTATTTTTTATTTTTTTTTTTTGTATAAGAAAATTGTTTGCACTTTAACCAAACCGATAATGAATCGAGGATTTAAGCTATATACAACATTTAGAAAAATTAAAAAAATGTTCGCCTAAATTTCTAACTTTTTGCTCTGAATATTTAGAACAATTTAAGGTATGTAGTCTTATAGCCCATGGAAGTTTAGTATGACCAACAATGTGCAGCAAAAAATTCCCGTTGACTTTCTTAAAATTTTTTTGCCGTCGGTCTTTTACCGTTTTTTTTTTTTGTATCGTTTAACAATTTCCATTGATAACAAGTAATTTTTAAGCAGAAAACAAAACCAGTTTTAATTCTCATATAAAAATTTAAGAGTACCGGATCTAAACCAGATTAGTATAGAACTAACTCTGAAACCCTACTTTTCCGATGCAAAAAGAATTATCGAAATCGGTTGATGTGGTCCAAAGTTATGCGGTAACATACATAAACAAAAGAAAATATATATATTCCAACGAATTGAAGAGGAGCCTTTTTCTGAAGTCGGTTAAAAAATTGCGTTGATTTTTGAATTTTTTTGCCAACAATCATAGTGTGTAATTATAAACCTGCGCATTTTTTCTACCAATTGCGGTAAAGTTTTACCAAAGTGGCAACCCTGCACCTACTCGACACTTCATTCATTTGCTCCTCCTTTTTCTGCTGGTTGCTCAGTTAGCCTACTACCACTTTATCACTGTTGTTGGTTTTATGTGTTTCACTTTTAGGTTTTTATTCTTCTTCTTCTTCTTCTTTTTCTTTTACTTTGTGTATACATTTTTTTTTATACTTTTTATTACATTATTCCAACTGAGGTCGCTTTTATTGTTGTTGCTTGCACTTTTTACTTTTCCATTTGTTGTTGGGCTTTAGTGTCACAAGCAATTTGCTGCCAGAACTCGAAAGTTGGCAAATGAAATTGTTTATAAATTAACGAAATTGAATTAAACAAAAAGAGAAGTGCAGGCTTTGTTGGAAAAAAAATGTAGGTAATGAAATTTTTTTCCTCGCTCCTCGTTAGTTTGGCATTATTTCGTATCTAAAAATGTAGGTACATATATATGTATTTGAGTGCAGTGTAGCGCACAGATCAAGGCCATTTTTAAGGAGATAGTTAAATTGATGTTAAGCTGCTTGGATTTTTTTAGTCGACCATCAAAGGACTAATGAGAGGACTATACTGCACGTTAGCGATAATTTTATCGAATTTTATTGCCGAAAAAGCGTTACCGTTGTTAGTTGGTTACGTTGGTAGTTTTTGCAGTCGTTCCGCATTGTGTATACCCAGTTTTTCCAGTTTTAGATTTAAAGGGCGCCTGCTATTTTGTGGTGGTCGCTCCTGGAAGAAATAAAATTTCGGTTAAAAGAAATTACCTCAAATCAAACAGGTGGAATGATTTTCCAAAGGGTTTTCAAACTAAACTCTTTTTTCATTTCTTTCGTCTGCATTGTGTTACATATTTCAAATACCTGATGAATTAATTTGAATTTAATTTTTAAACCTGCTAAACAAAGATCAGTAATTAAGCTTTTACCACCCCACTTCGATTGATACCCATATTTTGATAGTTCATTCAACTTATTAAATAGGTAAAACTTAACTTCTTAAACACGTGGCAACTCTCTTGAAACCTCTCAAAATATTCTGAATGTTTAAACTAAAGATTTCTTAACACTCTTTCGTTTGACATCTATATTTTAACATTTCGCATAACCTATATATTATTTAACTAATTTCGACTTTTAAAACATGTGGCAACCCTCTTTAAACATTTTCAAACTAAAACCTTTTTAAACACTCTTTCGTATGACACCTATATTGTGATACATATGTATGCATTCCAATTATCTAATTGCCTTAGTTCAAATTGAATTTGATTTTTTTAAACACGTGGCAACCCTTCTAAATATATTTCCGAAATAAAACCTTTTCAATCCCATTTTTATTGATAGCCACTTTATAATAATTCAACCACTTTAGTAACTTGATGTAACTATTTAAACACGTGGCAACCCTCTTGAAACATTCCAAATGTGGAAACTTCACACTCTTTCGTTTGGTACCCATATTTATTATATTTCATATATAACTCGTGTAAATTTAGTTCGACTTTTCAAACAGGTGGCAACCCTCTTCAAAACATTTTCAAACTATTACCTTCTTTAACCTCTTTCGTCAGCCACCCATATGTGGATACGTATTTCGATTACCTAATTCCTTAAATTTAAATTGGCTATGATATTTTAAACAGGTGGCACCTCTCATACAGTATGAAGAAAAAATGCATTTCAAAACCGTTGCGATTGATACCGATTTTGTAATAATTGGTTTAACTTTTTAAATAATTGGAACTCAATTTTTTTAAGGTGGCAACTCTTTTGTGGAAAACGTAAAACATTGTTGGACATCTAAAGCTCAAACCCTGTAATTTGATACCTCACTTTTGAAAATCGAACAGACGGTACGGATCTGTTGGCACTGATTATGGAATAATTTAAGTTAAATTTTTTAACAGGTGGCAACTTTTTTCGAAAAACTAAAACCTTATTTAACTTTATTTTAAACGAACGCCAAAAAACGTCAAAAACCCTAGTAAATGCAATGGGGGCACCAATAAAAAATCTTTAGTATTAAAAAATGGCTAAATAACCAATTGGGTATTATTATTGGAAGTCTCCCGAAGAGAACCAGAGTTCTCCGATCGAAAAATTTTGATATTCAACAATTCTATACCATTTATACGAAAAGTTGTTTTTTCTCATATAAAATATATATGTATGTATTTGGAAATTTTTTAGCGCTTTGAGCGACCTTTAAATATTAATTGATTTCAAAATAAAATAATATGTCTATATTTGTTTTCAGTATAGAACAATCCTAGGCGGTGAGAGCATTAAAATTCTAACTTTCTTTTATTTTTGACAGCTCACCCTAGAAAAAAGCTAGAAAAATTTAAATGCAATTAGTAGAAGTATTTTGAACTTTGGGCCCAAAATATGCTCTAAAAGACAAAAACATTAAGGTATACTATTTTTTCCTTAGAGTTGTTAATGAAAAACTTGCTTTAATTGCAAAATACTTAATTTTTTTTCAATTTTTTTTCGAGTTCTCAAGCTGAATGAGCAATTTTAAGGAAGCCACAATTCAAAACACTGTTCTACCACTGAACTTTGCACCAGACTAAAGAGCATTTT
The DNA here is from genome assembly GCF_013731165.1 of Rhagoletis pomonella. Classification (NCBI taxonomy): domain Eukaryota; kingdom Metazoa; phylum Arthropoda; class Insecta; order Diptera; family Tephritidae; genus Rhagoletis; species Rhagoletis pomonella. The sequence continues at coordinate 48,792,249 of NW_023458560.1, forward strand.
TTTCTGCATCCCAACACAAAATTCCTATTAATCTTTTCACTACAGTAAGTCAATTAAAAGTCGCAAATTTAGCTCAAAAGTTTTAATTTTTTTTTTTATTATTATTTTTATTTATAAATAACAAACAGCGCTCAGCTATAACTCATATCCGCACGCATAGTCCTTGTAGTCCTGGTCCATAAACGATTCCATTGGAATCAATAAGTCTCTCAATAAACATAAGCTGGGACGGGTGCGGTGTAAGCACCGGCTGAACCGTATGATGCTGGGGCTGGAGCTGGAGCGGAGCAAGCGACTGGAGCCAAGTTAGGTTGACAGCTGAAGAGATAGTTCTTGGGGCAAGGAGGTGCTGGAATGGTGGGAGCGGCACCGTAGGCTGATTTACGGTAGCGGCTCAAGTCGTGTAAGGCCTGCACGTTAACCGCTTGTACATTCTGTTCCGCCTTGGCATCTTGGTCGGCCGAAGCGGAGCTACCGCTGCTGGATGGTGCGGCCAAGACAACGCTGAAGATGGTGGCGAACAAAGCAATAGCTACGAAGAATTTCATGGTGAGTTTGGTTGTGGTTTTTTGGTTCTTGTAATAACTTGAACTATGAAGCTGCAGAAGTGAACTGATGATTTTTGATAGCCAACGATGTGGCTTTTATACTAAATGTTATTTTGCTTATTGTTATTATTATATTATTTAATGCTTTAAGCGCTCAGCTTTGGTTTGGTTGATTGCTGGTGCAGCAGTTTATGCTGAGGTTAGCGAAAATTCTTCAGCAACGCATTGGAATTTTTTCGCTTGCGCTATAATTTTGCCGAGTTGTAAATTTCGATCAATGAAGAAAGTGAGTGTGTACGAAATGAGTTCGATCGGTAGTAACCTAGTTTTTAGTGTCGACGTTCTGTTTTTTTTTGTTGATTCTCGCAGATTTTATGCAAGACTTTTCTGTTGACTTGGTTAAATTCTAAACCTGTTTAGGTGAAGGTTTTTGAGCGCCATGTTAATTTAGGTCATGCAAGTGGGTGCATATAAGTATGTATGTTTGTATGCAATTAATCATAAAGCAAAATTAAAATAATAATTTAGTGAATAAATATTTTTTTTTTAATATTATGGCAGATGAAAGTGTATCTAGTATTTATGTATTAAAATTTCGAATTATTATAAACTTATTGAATTGAAAATTTTTTTTTGGAAAATTTTTTTTAAATTTTTTTTTTAGAAAAAATAATTAGAAAAAGTTTTACTTCGTTTAGAAAAGGTTTTGTCAATCTTTTCGGAAAATCCAAAAAAAATTTAATTTTTATTTTTTTATTTTTTGAAAGTTGTAAAAAATTGGAACTTCCGAGTTTAAAGTTTGTTTTATTGCAAAATTTAGATATATACTTTTTTTCACTTTTTCAGACCAAATTTTTAAGTATTTTTAATATGTATCATATCGAAGATCTATTACCATGATCATGCTTATATAGTTATAGAACCGGCATCTTTCTATTCGACTCGAATCTTAAAGCAATTTAAAAAATTATAGTGCATCTGGTTTCTTTCTGCTGAAGCCGAATTGCAAGTTCATATGAAATAAGCGCACCACTGCTTTTTCTCTAGTCGCACAGCTTTTACAAGTTAAAAGTGAAATCGCTGCTAAGTTGCCACGCTCACGCATCTTTTGGGCTTGATTACAGCTCAACCAAACAATTTACATTTACCTGATACGAATATTTTTGAGTCGAAAATAACTGACCACACTGGGGAACAGTTTTAAGTAATTTATTAAGGCCTCAACGAAGACCCAAACGTTTGGATTCATCAATACAAGCTCATTTTAAATGCTCCTATTTTTTGGTGAGAAGTTACTCGCCTTACAAGCAGTTTTATGTAAGAATTAACTTCAGACAAAATTACTGTCTTCAGAGTCCCATAACCTAGTAAAATTTAGGGAAGAAATTTGTTTGAAAAACATTTTTCGGCATTTTCAGGATATTCGAGATTACTTCGTCAGTTTTAGGATTTTCAGGACTACATATCAGAAATATTTCTAGATCTTCAAGACTACTTCAGTGTATCTACTTATGATTTTTGGGATTCTCGGGACTACTTCGGGACTAATTCGGGATTTTCGGAACTATTTCGGTATTTTCGGGACTCCTTCAAACTTGTCATGATTTTCGGGATTCTCGGGACTGTTTCGGGATTTTCGACATTTTGAGGATTTTAGGTATACTCGGGGCTATTTCGGGATTTCCGGGACTATTTTGCATTTTCAAAACTTGCATAAGTGTCAAATGCGACGCGATTTCCGAGATGCGTATGCTCTGACTGTTTATATGATGCGACCAGTGTGATTAGATGATCCCAAAAAAAGAAGCTAGAGTAACTTAAAAACAGGTAAGCAAAAGTTAGAGGCAGTGAAAAAATAAGCTTAAAAAAGTCAGGCACTAAACATATTTGTTGTCCGAAATTCTCGATTTGTCCCAGTATGCGACCTAAGAAAAAGATGCTCTCTTTAATGAAGGGGAAACGGGGGTACGAGTTCTTCATATTTTTACATTGGTGTTGAATTTTCGAACTATTGAAGATGGGTCGCGGTACTCGTTGGAACTTTTTTTTATAACTCTTGTTAATATAAAAATTTCAAAATTTTTTAAATAAAAATGGTGTTTTATAAAATAAGTATTTTAAAACACCATCAGAAAGGGAGTCGTCCAGCCTGAAACCTCGTTTGGTATCAAACAGCTCGGAGAGGTCCTTTCCAATTCTGACGGAGCTGGAGGTATTGCTTAACGTCATTAATAAGGCTGTGCAATTATTAGTGTCGCGGCGATCGGCGGAAGAAAAACTTGACTATTCTTCCAACACTTTTGAACCATTAAGATCTAAGTGAGAATTACATTGAAAATACATTACGGATTAATATTTGATTCAAAATTGCAAGATCTTTAGTGTAAAGAGGGGAAAAAATAAATAATAAAAAATTGTTCGTACATTTTTTCATTTGTATTAAACCCATTTTTAGCAAGTTTTGCTTAGAATTACACGTATAATCATTCTGTGCTATACGCGCATAGTCGTTAAAATCTCCCATATCTACAAATTGACCCGCCCTAATGCACATACATACATTGGTTTTTATGTCTCATCTAGCACCTGCCTTCCATAGCGGATGTGCCATGATGGTCTCGTTGGCCAAGCTTACCACTTTATGTGCTAAAGTAGCAAATTGTATCATTATTGCCATAAAACTCGTATGGCTGCTGTGACCGCTTGTGTGCTGCTGTATTAGCGGGCCTGTTAGCGCAAAAGTGCGTTGCCATAAATAAATAATGCCAACAATGAAGCTAAGCGCTGCCTTTATGCGGGGAAGTGTATTCTGACCCGAGAAGGCCGCTGGCTTTAACTTGTTATCTACCACAATGGAATGTCGTAGAATGCCGTTGGACAGGATGTGGAGGTGTTGGTTTTGTGTAAGTAGGAAGAATAAAATATACATTTTGTATGGAGGAAGAAACAATAAGCTGTGTAATTTGGCGTAAGTAAATTGAAGTTGATAATGATTAGGTGCTTTTGTTAAGTAATAATTAGGGAATGCAAAGCTAAGTATGTAAGAAACTTACTGTAAGGTTATGAAGTTACGCGATAAAATCAGGAGCGATCCTCGATCTTACCGGCGTATAAGCCTGCTTCCGGTACTTGGCAAAGTGCTGCAGCGGGTTATGGTTGAGAGACTTCAGGAGCTAACGCGGAGTAACATGTCGGATAGGCAGTATGATTTCAGGAAAGGACGTAGTATAGAGGATGCTTTTTCATAAATGTGCAGCGTTCAGTATGTCCTTGGCATATTTGTTGACTTTAAAGGAGCGTTTGATTACATGCGATGGGACAGAGTCATTGAGCGCTTGCATCAGCTTGAGTGCGCGGATACAGCTCTCTGGCGGAGTTATTTCTCTGACCGAAGAGCCACCATGGTTGTCGTGGCAGAGACTGTCAAGGTTGGGGTGAATCGAGGCTGTCCGCTGGCGTCCATTCATTTGGAACCTTATGATGGCTTCCCTGCTCCAGCAGCTTGAGCCGCATTGTGGCTTCAGTGCGTATGCCTAGAGCCCCCAAATTGAGCGTAAGGGAGAATAGCTAGTTGGCATTGACAATGGATGGAGGCGACATATGAGAGTGGACATCTCGATGGACAAGACGGTATGCTGCTCAAGGGAAAGCTGTCATTAGGACGTACACCGGTGGTTCGCTTCAACGGGATCAATCTTACCACCGGTGAGCGTATGAGCTTTGCTCCCCACTTGGTACGCCTAGAAGAGCGTCTGGTTGGTGTTGTTAGACAGGTACGTCTCATCTCAGATGTGTCTGGGGCCCCGGCCGGCGTGCTGTTCGTACCATTTATCGAGGCCCATTCGTGGCTTGTGCCACTTTCGGGTCCGTTATTTTGTACGAGACAATTATGTCGGTTGAGAGGGCGGCAGACAATTCGGTCAGCAAAAACGTAAAAATGTGGTTTGTTGGAGTTTAAATGAAAATTAATTACTCAAAGAAAACAAAATTTTCAGTAGGTCTGACAAAGCGAATTTGTAAAAGGTCGAGTTGGCTACTTTTAAATCAGCAATTTTTCTGAATTTTTTATTCAGTGTAGTTATATGGAATATTTCTGATAGCTTAGTCCCATGTAAATCATTTTAAATTAATTTTAAGCTTCTTTAAAAAATTTAATTGAAATATTAAATTAGGAGTGCCAGTTACTGTCGAGAATCAAGAGGTTTTCTAACTTAGCTCGTCGTCTAGGGTACAAAATTACTTACCGGAAATCGCCTGCTTTGTAGTAACTAAAATGTGCCTGCAATTTTTTATGTTTTTGGAGGTCCTTAGAGTACTTTGGCAGGCCTTGAAATTGACCCGATACATTCCAGTTTGTCGTTTGTAAATTTCGATAATTTGATATATATCGATGATTCAATGAATTTCAAAAGCACTAAAATCCGATAACTCGAATAAATTCTATAATTCGACTAATTTCGATAAATTTGGATAACTGTGCGTTTATATGCATCTATATAAAATTTCCAAAACTCTATGAATTCGATAAGAAGTGATAACTCGATAAACTTATATAATCTTCAAATATCGGCAGCTTGATATATTTTGAAAATTCCGAAAACTTCATTAACTGTATAAATAATGATAAGTCAATAAATATCGATAATAAATTTCAATAAATCTCCAATTGCAACTTCCTTTCCACATAGTTGGTTAAGAATAAGTCAACAGTGAAGAATGTCCCAAACGTGACAGCTACGGGTGGGAGTCTCACTGTGGGACAGTTGTCAGAGATTGGTTTACAGGGCTGAGAAGCTTCGTTGGTTTGTTGCGTCGGAAGCAGGGGAGGAGGCGAACGCGCGGACTGGGCCATTACATACATATACACATACATACGTATACATACCGTTGCATGGATAAGAGATTGTCGTAAGCGACATTGTGACGTTTTGTAGCTATAGATGCAATTATATATTTTAGAACAAGAACTTTCGATTGGTCTCATCGGTTTATGGTTTAGTTTCGGAGATATTGACTAACATTTTTTCGGTAATTTATTAAAAATGGAATTAATAATGCCGTCATACTGATCAAGATTTTTAAAATGGCGCTATCCATTTTCCGATATCTCCTTTACTTCCCGAGATATTGAATAAAAAGTATCGTTAACTAATTACAACTGTTATCATATTCTGACAGAATAATTCTGTCGAATTTCATACAAAGTGGCTGCCAAAATGATGATAAATGTGGTATACGACGAATTGGAGACTTTGGAGAAAATCTATATTCGCGTTTTTGAGAAATTGCATGCCAAACTTCAGTCGCAATTTCCCAAAACCTGTCGAGAGTAACATACGACAATGTTTTACCAAGGCGACGAAGGATATTCTTAATTTTGTTTTTTTGCTTTTTTTATTTTTTTTTTATTTATATATACTCTCAAGTATTATTCAATGGTATTCTTGGTAATATATTAAGATCTTGAGTGCTGAAGTATCAAAAGTGGGTGAATTGAACCTCTACTTGGCTTCTTATATATTCTAATAAGTAATCTTTAATATGGACTACACTAAAAACACCTTTTCATATAAAAATTCGTACTTTTCACACCCGCGACAGAGGAATTTCGGATTTTTTTCATAATAAAGCAATAATTTTAGTTGTAGTTTTTGCTTTGTTAGTATTCGTGGTTCTTCTCTTCATTATAAGACTTCAAGTTCAAACCGAAGAAAAGTGAAATGAATTCGCAGAGTTTCCGTAAAATATATATCTGCTCCAAAAAGCAGGTTCTTTTTTTGTCCCACCCGTGACAGAAGAAATAACTCAGATTTTTTTCAATATAAAGGTAAGTTGGAATTTCTTTTTTATTTGGTAATAAATGATATAATAGTGAATTAGGTGTCGCTTTGAGAAAAATGTAGAATTGTTGAGTACTTTATACTTAAATTAAAAAAAAATTTAAGAATATTTTTAATGTAGAAACAAATATCTCAAAATATGTGTTCGTAACTATGTTGGCGAATCTGAAACGTTATGCTGCTTTCGAGCGATAAAAATGTATTTTTGAAAAGTTTTTCTATAGTACTCGTATTAGCACAGTTGAAAGTCGGCCCTGAATCCCACTGAGGGGTAAGACGCACTTGAAATCAAGTCACTTCCGGTGTGACTAAAGCTTTGTATAGTAATTTTCCAGTATCATAGCTCCCTCTCATATTCTCAGCGATTGCTTTACCTCACACAAAAACTTTGTTATATTCATTTTAGTGCTTCGTTATGCTGTTAATATTTCATTAAATTTTTTTGTTTTTATTTTCCATATAGTTTTTTTCTACAACCTGCCACCTTTGTATACCTCTGCTGCACAACTTCCACCCCTTTTTATTCGCCTTTTTGTGCGTCAAATACAGCCAAGTAGGTGCTGCTATTTATTTTTCGTGGCTTCCTTACTCCCCCTCAATACCAGGCATTAAATCAACTCTGCTACATCCTCGCACCAATACAGTTGTGGCGCTGATGGCCGGCCACCCACAACAACAACAACAACAAAGACGGGTAATACCACTACATCCGCAGGCACGCTGGCTCACTTACTCACTCACCCGCATATGTATGTATGTACCTTCAGGGCGCGCGCTTCACGCAATCACTCAGTCATTCACTCACTCTCTCATGCCTTCCTTCACCTACACACCCATACCGCTGTACCATCTGCAGCACCTTGTTTTATATACATAGTGTTTTTTTGCTAGGTTTTTTTTTCTCATTTCCCGTGGAGGTGGTATGAAATTGATGTAATTTATATGGGCACTTGACTGGCTAAATTGCCTTTCGAGGAAATTTTATATTCTACTTAAGTTTAATGGAAAATAATTAATTTCATTCCAACTGAGTTGTGTGCACTGCGAGTTTACCTTGTGAGTGTATGTGTGTGTGTGTGTGTGTGTGTGAGTTTTCTCGGATTTATAGTCGCGTAACTCCAGCAGCGCACTGACATTGGCACAGCCGATAGCGCCCACTGAATGGCGTCGTCGGCTCAGGCGTTTTGCGAAGCGTAGTTGAGGCCAATGAATTATTGCAAGCGAAATTGCGTTGCTCCATTACTCTGTGCTTCATCATTTGCAAGTTGCAAGCTACTGCGAAAATGTAAAACAGTTGACAGCATCCGCTGAAGAAGCAAACGAGTGCGAATGAAAAGGAGGTGTGCCAGGTTGGTGCGGTGAGGTGTGGGGCGTTCGATGTTTAAATGGTCCAAATGCTTTCATTTCCACTTTCAATTTAGAAAATTGCTTACTTTGGTGCGCAGCTAATACATACAAACAAGTAGATTGTGCGACTGTTGGGCCCAGTTAATGCGTTTTACGATGCTTATGGCCACAGCAGTGGCTAAGTTGTAAATTTACGGCAATGATACATACACCCCCCCCTGGCTCCACAAATGAGTATAGCATGCGGACCGCCCAGCCATTTTAGTCTGACTATAGATGCTTGGCTGGAACCTCATCACAACTTGAGTTACCTAAATGAGGCTGAAAAGATCGTAACGCACAAATTTATTGGTTTCTCAAGTTTTCCGCAGTGGCTGACTCTTCCTGCCGCCACAATTCACCACCACAAAGGCAGCAGCGAGCTAGCAATTCGCCATTTTGCCGCATTTACAATATTTATGGTCATTATGGTTGTGGCCCAAATGTGTGTAGGTACATATGTTTGTATGTGAGTGGTTATGCACACATACAAGTATGTATGTATATTAAAAGCTTCATAGACACACATCCTCGAAGTAGTTGTGGCGCTCAATATCCATCCGCTATTCAACTCCCTCTGTGCCTGCGCGTTTGTGAGTTGTGTTTGGTGGCTCGGTAATGCGTTCACTTTAAATTACATTGCGGTTTTATTGATGCGGCAAATGCAATAAAAAATGCCAAATTGCCAGCAAACATTTATTCACTTTACTTATCTATTTATTTATTTATAAATTTTTTCGTGCACTCAAACAAACACACACACACGTATACACATACTCACTTACTCACTCTCATATCCGTATCCTGTGTATCCATGTACATACATAAGTACCTACATACATATATATTGCCCACTCACTGAAGCTGTTATTTTTATTACATTTCCGTTTATATTCGCCTCTCGTTTGTGTGCTTCTCCATCGATCGAACATTTGGGTAAATTTATGAGCGCATCGGTCGTTCAATGGCTGGCCATAAATTCAAGCAGATACTTACTTATCTGCTTTGTAGATGCGCTCCTCGATGCGGTGGTATTTATTTTAATGCGCCCCAGTTCACTGGACGTATATATAAAATATTAGTTCCTTTTTATTGGCTTATGCAATTTTTAATTGCCACTTAAACTAATCAGGGAGTAGCGTACAGATCACTTTTGTATAATACACATAATAGACCGTTCTATCTTACAAGCCAAGGAATTAATAGTTTGCCGTAAACCCCTGAGTCTAAGGTATTTTTGCCGGGAAATTGAGATCAATGAACTTTGAAACAAAACAGGTCTTCTCGAGTCAGGAACATCTATATATCGATCTGTAAATGCCGAAGATATGACGACAAATGTAAAAAGGCGACCAAATCTCGCCATTCTAACGTCGATCGGAAAGTCCCCTAATTTTTACTTCGAATTTCGAATTGAATTTATTGGTTTCGTTTGGGTTCGACTGATTTGGATTGCATTGCATTATAGAAGAAAAAAGTCAAGCTTTCGTATAGTGATACTTATGTAAATAAATCCAAATTTCCGTACCAAAATATTATTAAAACTCAATAAAACTCAAAAATGCTATACTAAATATTTTTTCCACTAAAATAAATATTCTTATCGGAAAGCTCATGACAAGTGCTTTCTAAAGCAGGCATAGAAAACTAAAACTTGTTCTCGATGCTGACATTACTATTGGTGTTAATGCTGGCTCCCAACTAAACTAAGTCGTCCACTTTTTCAAATTTGTAACTGTCAACAGTGACGTGGGTGCCAAGGCGCGATTGCACTGACTGACTGACTGACAGAACCATTCGCTTTGCTTCCTTATCCAGCTTGGAAAGGGCAAAACGGATTTCGCGATTGTTGCTCCTGATGTTGCCGATGTCATCGGCATTCGTCAGCAACGCTCTTGTAAACAATTGTTCAGTTCTGCAGCTCTTATAATCTTCCCCAACACAATGTCTTTTCGTGCTGTCGACAGCGGCTTTGAAGTCGGCAAACAGGTGGTGAGTGTCCATCCTTTTCTTGTGGCCTTTTCCATGATTCGGCGTATTATGAATACCTGATCTATGGTGGATTTTCCAGGCCTAAAGCTACACTGATAAGGTCCAATCAGTTCGTTGACGGTCAAGCTCTTACTCACGTATTTTGGCCGCTCTCTTCTTATTGCGGCAAATGCGTCTCGTTTTCCTCTTTAGTTCCCTATAATTGTTCCACATGGCTCGCTTTGCACCCGATCGCAGCGTGGCGCTGTAGGCGGCATATTTTTCTCTCCAACTTTCTAACACTCCTTATCGTACCAGGCTCGCAGAAATCCGACTACTTCTTCGGCGGCGGTGCTGCACAGAGGCAGGTGCGTATTTTGGCTGCAACAGGAAAGTGATCTGGGTCTATGTTTGGTTCTTGGAGTGTACGTACGTCTAAAACACTGGAAACGTGGTTTCTCGTTTTTCGATGCAGAGATATCCATGTAGCTTGATAGATCTTTTTATGCAGGAACCAAGTACTACATTACACTATATTTCGGGCCCGGCGAAGTCGATTAGCCTCTGTCCGTTATCGTTTCGCAGTGGAGGTCGATTTTGATATAATGGCGGGGGCAGCGCTTGTATGAGCGCTCCAGTGAGATGCTGTAGAAGCTCGCTTTGATGCGGATTGTGGCTAGACGTTCGTCCACCTGGGTGAACGACAGTACTCGGCGACGGAGTCTCTCTCCCACCACAAATCCAACACCGAATTTGCGCTCCTTCACATGGCAGCAATAGTAGACGTCGCAAGATTCCAGGCATTTCTTGCCTTGTCCCGTCCAGTCACATAGTTTTAAGCCCAGTACATAGTCATTAAGATTATTATTATTATTAATTTGGTTGTTTTGAAGGCATCAGTATAGTGTCAATGATTTTCATGAGGCTTAATTATGAGATCTTTGATGTAGCTTAGAGTTCCCACTTATTTGGCACTTCAATAGACTCAGTTCGAATTTTACGCTTTACAGACCTTCAGGTTGCCTACTAAAAAGTATTTTGTTACCTCAAACGCTGCGGTATTCTTATCAGTTCGAATCTGCTTATTCCATTTGGTAACTCTTTTCAGCCGCCATTTACAAAATGGCCCCAGTTAATTGCTGCCCTTGTTATTACTAGAAAACAATGCAACAATCCTAGACAATTCTAGAAAAGGTACGAGCAAACTCCAAGGCATTTAGGACAGACCTTTATTTGGTGTCCGCGCTCGATTTCGACAATTATCCGCTACCATAGTATTGAAAAGATTTCTTCGTTTAAATTTTACCTTAGACAGACAAACAACCTGAGTTACCCACTGCAACCTACGGATCTCCTTTTCTTCCTCTTGGAGCCGTCAGTATGGAAAATTATTACCGAGAACCAAATAGTGTGTCAGTATTTGCCCGTTTTTCTCTGTTAAAGAATTTACGAAGTAGGCTTTGGGGTTTAGGAAAGGGTATTGTTTTGCCAACCTTCTGAACAAATATGACCGGCAAGCCGATTATCGTTCCACAATGTGGTCGAGACATCGCTCTCATTGCTGCCCTTTGGATCGCATCGACGTAGCGGTGGACATAATCGGTGAATATATCGCACACTAAATCAAAAACCGGCACAACTCAAAATATCCTAAATGTTCAGGAGAGGCAGACAACTGTTGACGCTGTGCAATTGATGCAAGCAAAACTAAAAAGTTTTAGTAGTATTTTTCCTGTTAAAGAAGATAGTGATGAGGAAGAAATTTTCGCGGACGTTGGGTATACGGTCTGTGAACTGTTTTATGGAAAAAAATAAATTTTGACCAATTTTGAGTTGTGCCGGTTTTTTATTTAGGGTGCGATATGACCTTAAATCTAGAGTAAAAGCATAAACAGACGGCAGCGTTGATCCGGATCAACTCGGGAATTAACTGCAGTTGATCCGAATTAAGTCAGAGTTAATCCGGATCAACGCTGCCGTCGGTTTAAGTTTTAAGACACCTTTCCGCTTTATGAATTTATCAGGGAAAATGAAAACCTTTCGGACATCCAGGCTTAGAAATTCATCAATAGGGCTCTAGCTCAAGGATATTTACTATCCAAAATGATTCCGCATAAAAATGTTATGATGAAAAAAATGCACGTTAGGGCAATTGCTGTCCAGTCAAGCTCATGAACTACATCGATTTGAGGTGAAGCATTTTGATGGGTCCACAAAAATTAAAAAATTTTGTGGTTACCTTAGTGAGGTGATAACTTTTTTTTATTTCTAATGCTGAATTTTCACTAGGCATTAAATGGCAAAAAGACAAAGTACAAAGTCGGGCATTAAAATCGTGTCATTACATGAAAAAATGCTCATTAAGTTCATTTCCACATGTCATTTTTTTTTAAATTGTATACATTTTTTGTCATTTCAATGCCTAGTGGAAATTCGGCATAAGAGATTTAAAACACAGTGGAACCTGCCAGTGGAACGGAAACCCGCTTCAGAAAAACTTGTATTGGTATCAGTATGCATTTTCATTTTGCTTAGCATAACACTCGTAGTTAGTTTAACGATTCAATAACTGAATTTACTCTTGCTCTTCCATTTTATCTAAATAACCCTTCTATCACCTTAACTGGCCATAATAACTTTTACATCTGTGCACAAAAACTCATTACTTTCTGTATATGAAATGTATGTATGTATGTATATCAAACCATTTGACAAAAAGCCTTCAACCAATTTAGGGGGCCCACAAGCAAAAATTACACACGAAACCCGCCAAAGCAAAAAAGAAAAACAAATACAAAAACCAAACGAGCAAGTAATTCTCCACAAATTCATTTCCTAATTGCAGCTCAGTGATGACACCAGGCAGCCGCCACAATTCAGCAGTCACTTTAAACGACACCACAAGCAACCTAAGTATCTGCAAGCGTGCCAGTGTACAGCTGCCAAGCAACAACAGCAGCGACAAGTACAAATGTGCCAAAGCCAAAAAGCAATGCCAACCAACCGACTGTAATGGCAATGGCAACCACGAGTGCAGCAGAACACTGTGTGGCCAACAAGCCAAGTTGAAGCTGACTGAGTAGCCTCCACCAACGTTTTGCTAAAGGATTTGGTTGCAAAGTTTACGCTGTTAGCTGATTTCAACGAAATTCGTAGCAGGCATGAGATGAGTTCGAATTGAATAGAGTGGAATAACCATAACAATAAAGGCAATAATTCCCGATAATAAATTAACTGAAATTCACTTACACGTATTGCGGTGCGGTGTGGCAGGCGGTGGGCGGGGGGGAGTGCTGGTGGCAGCTATCAAGGCGATTGGGTGGACAAATAAATATGTATGAAACTGCACGAAGGCTGTTGGAAACGTAGAGCTGGTGCCAACGAGCGGGCATAAAAGGGAGGGCGCGCCGCAGCAGCAGCAGCATGGTTGCTGACGTCGAGCGGGAGGGAAGTTGCAGAAAATTAATAAAAATAAATTGAGTTGTCAAAAATGATATCCCAAATAAATTCCACAGTGAGTAATCGTTTGGAGCAGAGCAAGTGCTGGCTGTAGCACCGAATGTAACTGTAGAAGTGGCTATAGGGGAGCAGGGCTGCCACCACCCACTTAATGGCGTGGATAGGACAGAGGAGCAAGAGATGTGGCTGATGATGTGAAATTAAATTTTTTGCTATGCTTCTCACTTTGGCTTGTGTAGAGAGCTTGTGCAAAGGGGAAGAGAGAGCGAGAGCGCAAGTAAGCTTTGCTGTAGTAGCAAATATATTTTATGGGGGGCAGGAATCAGAAACAAAAAAGGAAAAAAAGAAAAATAATAATACAAAAAGAAAGCACAAAAAATAGCAACAACAACAACAATGCCTTCAGCTGAAAATGAAAACATTCGTTTGCGAGGAGCGCAAAAAAATCAACCTCAAATGGCTGTAATAAAATAAAGTAGTCAGGATGCCAGATAAAGAGAAAGTATCAAGAAAAAATGATACAAAAGCGGTGTGGCAAGGACAACTACAACAACAACAACAATTGATGTAGGAACATTAATAGTGCCTTAAGGAGGAAAGGAGGGCGTAGCAGTACACAACAGCGAGGTGCATGGAATTGGAAGCTGTCAGATGAAGGAGGCGAGGGGCGCAAGGAGGACGAGGAAGGCATGGAAAGCAAGGAAAATGAGCTAAAGGCAGTCAATGAAAATTCGATTTTCACAAAGGCAGCAAGCGATAGGAAAAAAAAATCTGATAAAATTAGGATATAGGGAAAGGGAAGGGAAGGGAAGCGTTGGCGCCCCAAAGAAAACGCTGAGCTGGCGAGAGCGCAAGATATTCGCTGTCTTTGCAAAAATTTTCAAGATTTTGTCTGTGTGCGTAGCACAGGCACCACCAGCGAGTAGTAGTGCTAAAAAAAAACCCAATGCAAACAACAACAAAGGCGCTAAAGAGAGTAAGCGCAGACGCATCGCCACGGCACACGCGCTACAAATAGCGGGAAATTTTTGATTGGCATAGGGGAAATGTGAACGCTAAGGACAGCCCCATAAAAGCACACAAAGCAATAAACAAACACAAACACCCTCAAAGGCACACACACATACTCCTAACTATGTAGTGAACTCATCCCCTAAGCTCAGTGAATAGCAATTGCAGCGGCAGCACCACCATCAGCAGTAAAAGCGGAGCTGGCAGCATACATTAAGGCGCCGCGCCCAGCCCTCTTGCCGCATTTATGTACATACATATGTACATACGTACGTGCGTTGTGCTTTGCTGCAGCGCCGCGTGCGATCCTCAGTCGGCATGCCACACATAGTTGCCACAGAAAGCTGAGCCACTAGTCATCAAGCGCTGCTACAGTTCCAGCAGCCTTTTATAATCGCTGTCCGTATTTGTTGTCACAGTGCCGTCGCGTGTCGTCGCCGCCGCCGCGTCATCCACAGCAGCCGCCGCTAGCCAACAGTCAGCCAGTCGCAAAACATAATCAATTCAAATTAGAGCAACGGCAACGAATCGCATTAGATCATTCGTTAGCGAACAGTAAGCGTGTAAGCACGCGTAACGGTATTAGCCGGTTAAAAAATTGTTTTGCTCAAGTAGCGTTTTGATTGCTTAATTTTGCGTGTAGCCGTGTGTGGCAAGTGTGGCAAGAAAACGCTGAAAATTCATGCGATTTGTGCAGAAAAAAAGTCAATGAAAAAAACTTCGCAAAATATTACAGGAATTTTGGGTAAAACTTAGTTTTTGGAAGTAAACTTTAACCACCCAAAAAATTTTAAAAACTAAAAAATTATTTAAAAAGTTTTCACAACGAAAAGTTATTAGACGAACCAAAGCAAAGGGACATCAAAAAAAGATAAATTTTGTTAAACAAATTTTTTCTTGAAATTCAACAAATTATGTAAAATAAAAAAAAACTTAAAACTTAAAATTTAAATTTTCAATGTAAAAATTTAAAATAAAAAACTTCTTCATCAAAATCTAAATAATTTGCTAATAATTTGAGTTCCGACAAAAACTAAAAAAAAAAATGAAAAAATTAGTTTCTTAATCAAGTTAAAGCGAAAGTGCGAAATTTTTGGATTTTCAAGTTTTTTTATGTGTAAAATTAAAAAAAAAAAGTAAATTGCCTACACTTTTTCAAAAATTAAATATTTTTTAATTTGAGAAAGTTAAAAACTAAAACAAACAATATTAAAAAAATTTTTACACAGATAATTAATACTGTGAAATATTTACTTGACAAAAACTACACAAAAAAACTAAAACCAAAAAAAAAAGTTTTATAAAAAAATTTACCACGGAAAATTAAAATATGTACTTACTTGGCAAAAATTGCACAAAAACGCCTAAAACTTCCATTCAAGAAAAAGCTTAAGAATTTTCTTCCCCGCACACTTTTTCACAGACTCTTTTCACTTCTTCTCAACTTTCGAAAATTGCGCACCACAAAATCTGCAAGAAACATTGGACTCCTAAACTTAACCCCAAACCTCGTTTCTACCGTTGCAAGTGCTTCAATCAACGCTGCTGCTGGCCGCATATGCACCACACAAACTTCATATAAACTCCACCTGCGCAGCTGCCACAAAAGTTTTAACTTTACCTGCATCGACAGTATCGAAAGCATACGTTTGTGTATCAGTTTACCGTTACTCTATAAAAAAAAAAAACAAAAAAAAAAACGAAGAAACTTTCAAATAGCTACGCTACACTGCTATTTTGTTGTTGTTGTTGTTGTATGCGAAACACGCGCGCATCAAAGTTGAAAAGTGCATGGATGCCACACTTTTTGCTGGTATTTAAACTAAACTGAAACTGAAACTAAATTACACGTACATATTTACCTGTGCGTGTATGTGTGGATTTCTGCTACATACAACAGTTTTAGTGTATTTTTCCTTTGTATGCCTGCTCGTTGCAATCACTCATCCACTCACCTGCGTTTAGTGCGAGCATTCTTCCACTTCCGCTGCCTTGCGCTGTCTGTGCTAAGCGCGCTGCCTATTTTGTGGATAATTAAGCGCGTAATTGTGCGGCACTAAAACTTTTTTTGCTGCTGCTAAAAAGGACGTGATTTATACACCGCTGCGAGGAAGTGTTTACACATACCTACACTCCAACATATGTACATACATATGTGCATGGAAACACAACAAAGATTTGTATAGTCGCCCAATAAAAATAAAATCATTGTTTGCAGTGAAATTAAATTGCTCGTGCGTGAGAGTTGGAAAAGTTTATGAAGTAAAATAAAAAAAAAAAACGGGATATCGTTCAAGTACTTGTTTATAACTGAAAAGTGCTAAGCAAACAGATACGACTGTTGTAGACTCTTCTAACACTTACATAAGTGCTTAATGTGTCTAGCGGGTTGCTGGCTACTGCGAAGCAATTAAGGAAAACGAAAACCAATTAAAACATAACTAAATTCCATATCACAGGAGTGCAATTTTTTTGTGTCAACTTCAGCTTTCATTTCTCGAAGCACGCGTGGACGGGTTTCCAACCCGCCAAATAATTGTCGCCAAAATTTTCACAGACGGAAATAAGGTAAATATAATTAAGATAGATTAACTAAAGAACAACAGAAATTTTTTTAAGGAAAAAATTTTTCAACCATGAAGTAAATTTCGTTTAGCTGCCGTGGTCCGAATTGCATAAAATTCAAAACAAATAAAATGAGGGGGTATGCGTTAAAAAAAAACCCCAGGTTTTTTGGGATAGTCTAATCTACATATGTTGCAAAAGGGCTGGCATTATACATACAAACACACATAGCGCTGAATTTTAAATATAAATACTTTAAAGTTATTGCCGCCAACAGTGACATGAAGTACCTTGTTTTGCCCTCGTTTACCTCTACAAACACATACTGTAGTCCTTCCTTTAAATTGGAGAACTCCGCACTTAGAGATTTAGTATTGAGTCAGTCAATGCTACACTCTAAAAAGTGCATGTAAAACTACTACTGAAAAGTGTTTATTTCTCAACCATAATGTGTGTAAATAGACACATTAGATGTTCAAGATTGGGTTTTAAACATGAAATGCTTAAACTTGGAAACAATTTGAACGTAAAAATACATTCTCTACTAATAATAAACATTAAGTGCCCATATTTAATCAATTTTAAACATTTTATGTGTAAAACAGTGTAGTTTTTGAACACTTTGTGTTTAGAATTCCACAATATAATTTGAATGTTTTCCTACGCACAAATATTGAATACAAAAGTAAACATGAAGTGTTTGAAAAAAATAAAAAATCAAAGTGTGCCATGTTTCGCTGTCAAACTATATGAACACATTAATTAAAATTTTCTTGCGTCCGGGTATTGTCACAATATTTGTACCATATTCGTAGTTAATTTATCAGCATTTTTATATGTTAAACAGTATTTTGAAAACTGCGTTTCTTAGAGTAAATATTATTTGATAATTATGAATACATTTAAGTGTACTGTGTGCAGTTTAAACTTAAACATATTGGTGTCGTATCAGAAGCATATGTATGTGCATAAGTCAAGAAAAAATGCAAGTTTTAAATGCCTATAGCAAAATTGTAATAAAATATTTGCAAGCTATTGTCTCTATAAAATT
>NW_023458560.1:48815079-48878466 GCF_013731165.1 Rhagoletis pomonella
AAATACACATCTAAAGTTTAATTTAACACGGTGTGTAAATTTACACGCATTAGGAGAGGAAACTGGTTACCTATCTTAATATGCGTAAATTTAAACAAAAAATTTTTAGTGTACCAAAAACTACTTTTTAAATGGAACTTTATATTTTCCATTATTATTTGATTTGAGTTATGTCATTTTTACTTCTTTGACTAGCCTTATTATTATTTATGTAAAACAAGAATTTCTTTCAACTACCTTTGCATGGCGATAAGCATCTCGGTGCTCAACACTTATCCCTTTTCCTTCAATCTGATTTTGTTTTACTTACTTTCAAAGCATTCCAACATATTCATTAAATTTCTTTCTTCGCATGGTGTCGCAGCACCGTCGGCTACTTCACGCATCCTTCAGCGTTGAAGTGTTTTCTTTCATGCCTTTCCTGTGAAATTGCACACGAATTTAATAATGCAGCACTCAGCGTTTTAAATTAAATCAGTTATGAATTAAAAAAAAGAAGAAAAAGAAAAATTAAGAAATAAAATTTGATTTCCTGCTGTGACGTTTTTATGAGTACTAAACTTCAAATAAGAGCATAAAAAGAAATAAAAACGAAACAAAAAAAGAAAGAAAATAATGTTAAATAAAATAACGTACAAAAAATTAGTAAATAATAAGAACAAATAAAACAAAATAAAATGACATGAAAGAAAGTAAAATAAAATAAATAAATAAAAAAATTAATAAATTTAAAAATTTAATTTAATAAAAAGAAAAAAAATCAAAACCTAAGAAAATTAAATTAAATTAAATGAAAGACAATAAAATCCAGTGAAATAAAATAAAATAAAGATCAACAAAATTAAATAAATTGTAACAAGAATTAATTGCGTAAACGGAAAAATTAAGGTAATATGATATTGAATCTATGAAAAAGAAATATATGGAAAGAAATTAATTACAATAATACATAAAGTAACATGAAAAAAAATCAAATCAAATAAAAAAAATAAAATAAAATAGGTAAAATGAAATAAAAAAATTAAAAAAAGTGTAATAACATTGAAGATTTGATTTAATTAAAAGAAAATTGTCAATGTTATTGTGGCTTATTAACATTTTATTTTTAATATTTTTGTTGAGCTTTGTACCACCATTGTTTATTAGGAAAAATTGAAAAAGCAACAAAGTCTAAGCGGTAGAAGTTATAGCAGCTTTTTCGGAGATCACCACATCTCCTAATCAGACTTCTTTTTTTCTAGACTTCAGCAGGGATCGAACCTGCGTAATCGCTGTTCAAAGTCAGAAGCGTTAACCACTGAGCTATGTACACCCCGTAAACTCTTGTTGCTAATTCATTTTCCTTATTCAACCAACTACTATCAAGTGCAGCTGATTTGTCGCTATTTAAACTCGACAGCGTGGTTGTTGCTGTCAATTCTATACATCCATTTGCTTATTTGCTTTTTTTGTATAGTTTCAGGCAGGCTCTTCCTAAACTATGTATTTGTCAATGTTATTGTGGCTTATTAACATTTTATTTTTAATATTTTTGTTGAGCTTGAGAAAATTAAATAAAAATAAAATAAAGTAAAAGAATGCAAATAAAGAAAATAATAAAAATAAAAAAAATAAATTAAGTTAAATGAAGGGCAATAGAATCCACTGAAATAAAATAAAATAAACATGAAATAAGCGTGAAATAATGCAGAGTGAAAAAATAATTTTTTAAATTGAAATAAATTAAAAGAAAAATAAATAAAAATATAATAAAGTAAAATAAGGAAAAAATAAAAACTAAAAAATTTTATTGAATGAAAAGAAAGAATCCCACGAAATAAAATAAAATCAAACTAAATAACATAAATTAAAACAAGATTAAATATATAATGAAAATTAAAAATTACTGAGAATTAAAATTAAATAGAATTTATTGAAATAAAAATAGGAGAAAAAATTTGGGAAAACTAATTAATCAAATTAAATTACATTACATTATATTATTTAAATTAAATTACAATGAAATTGGTTAACTTAAATTAAATAAAACTAATTAAAAATAATAATTTAATTAAATAAAACAAGAACTAAATTTAAAAAATTTTTACAACAATAAAACAAAATAAAAAAAAGTAAATAAAAAATAAAAGTTAAGTTTAAATGAAGTAACAAATTAAAATGCAATGAATGAAAGTAAAATACAAAATTATTAAACAGAATTCAGTCAAATTATTGCAATATAAAAGGAACTAAACTATATAAAATATGTATCTATAAATTAAATGTTAAAAAAGTAAAAAAAAAATTAAATTAAATGAATAAGCCAATAAATGCCAAAATAAAATAAAATAATAAAAAAGTAAGTGAAAATAAGATTAAATTAATCATAATCGCCCTTCTGATCCAAAGTAAGTTGGAACAAAATGCTTATTTTTAGATCCTCCCCCATATTTGTCCGAATTACTTGGCCTACCAGTGAATTAAATTTGTTGGTCCAAAAATAACTGAAATATTGATTTTATGTTTCAAATCTTAGTAATCAATTTTGCAAAAACCCGGCTCAGTAGACGGTCGACCTCTAGCAAAGAAACACAGCAAAATGTAAGTTAATTTCAAAAAGAGTCCAATTAAGTGAGCATTTGAATAATTGATGGTAATTAAAAGGCGACCATCGAACCAATGGACAAGCCGCAGAGATGCGACTTCTGACTGTGCAAATGAGTAGTGACCAACAGGCACTGGTCCATACATATGTACGTACATAAGGGTGATCCAAAACGAGTAAAGTCGGAATTTTAATGCTCTAGGGGGTGGTTTGTTCTATGTGGAAAAAAATATACCCCTATTTTTTTACAAGCTTTTATTTAACTTCACTTGTATGTATGTATGTATGTATCTTTGTATGTCCTGGAACTTTGCAGTCAATATTTAACAAACTTCCCGATGAGCTACAGACTTGAAACTTCAAACTTAGCTCAGTACTCGAGGACAATGCAATATAAAAGATAACTTAATCCGCTAGGTGGCGCAGGAGTCGAGATATTTGTAAAACCCGCATTTATAGTCTGATCTGGTTCATATTATACTTGCGTGAAAAGAAATAAATCCGCAAACAATTTGCTGATAGGTGGTGCAGGAGTCGAGATATTTGGGAAAACCGTATTTATGATCCGATTAAGTTCACATTTGGAATGCATATTGCTTACATGAAAAGAAATAACTACACAAATTTTGGCAGTTATGTGTCGCGCGAGTCTGTATAATTAAAAAATCGGCATCTGTGCTCCGATTTGGTTTATATTCCCTCTTTAAATGAAATACATTGAAAATATTGTTTGTTAAGGTCCAATCTAGCACGTTAGGTAAAAAGTGTAGCTAAAAAGCAGGGGGCGGAAACTTTTCTTCGCATTGAAAGAAATGGACAGAATGAGAAATATACAGACAGTATAATATTAATTGTAAGATTTCAAAAAACTAAAAAGTAGAAAATAAAATTATAGTTAAAAAACTAAAAATACGCTTTTAATACAACAAGAA
This sequence comes from Rhagoletis pomonella, assembly GCF_013731165.1. NCBI lineage: Eukaryota > Metazoa > Arthropoda > Insecta > Diptera > Tephritidae > Rhagoletis > Rhagoletis pomonella. The sequence goes on from NW_023458560.1 coordinate 48,818,596, forward strand.
TTAAAAAGTATAAAATAATTTATAGATATAGCGATTCCGTTTAAGAAGAATAGGAAGTTCCCTAACTTGATTTAATTTAACCTTTTTAAATTAGCTAAAAATAGGATTAAAGTGATTGGCCCGTAGTCATAGTCAAAATAAAGTCCACTGTAAAGTTTGTTGCAATTTTTTACAGATATCGCATTGAAAATTATGTCAATATGCTCGCAAAATATTGATTTTAAAGAACTCTATACCATTTATACGAAAAGTTGTTTTTTTCCCCATATGAAATACATGGAGAACTTTGAGCGCTTTGAGCGACCAATAAATTTTTTTTGATTTCAAACTAAAAAATAGGGGTATATTTTTTCGGCATAGGACAATACTAGGAGTGAGTGCATAACAATTCCGACTTTACTTTATCTCATCCATTTTTGGACCACCCTAATGTACATGCGTAGAGATGTGTGTAGTTACATAGAAGAACAATTTTGCATATGGACTACAAATGTGAAGCCGAGTAGACGCCATTGCGAAAAAGAAATACGCACGCAATTTTAAATGTTTTTTGCTTGTACGAATGCGTAACTGAATGTTTGTATGTCTGTGCAACCAATATTAGCTGCTATTTGGAGCTTTGTTGCGCCACATGGCGTCGAACGCCAATGACCAATAAAATACGCCAACAAATGAAAAAGTTAAGCCGCCAAATTAAAATTTGTGCAAACAGGGCGCACAGTAAACGAACAGCAGAAGCAATGAAAACAAACAACAACAGCAAGGAAAAAATACATATGTACATACATATAAGTAAAGTAACAAATATTGCTGAAATTAAATTGATAAACCACAAATTAATTGGATGGTCGGTGGCAGAGTGTGGCTGCTGGTCGATCTGCTGTACATACATATGTATGTACATATGTATAATGATTATCGTACTCGTTGGAGAGCGCCAAGCGCACTGTCGCCACACGCCAATGGAGCCATGCCAATGCGGATGATGATATGTGAAAAAAAAACAAGCAAGCACACGCACACGGGCATACATATGTACATAAAACACCCACACATGTGCATAGTCAAAAAAAAATGTAAGCTTTTGTGTACTTGTGTGCCCGCCATTGGGCGCCGCCATATTCCTTGTGTGGCCACAGAGGCAACATTCGAAAAAAAAAATGAAATTAGCTTCTTTTGGTTCACTTTTTAATGTTTTTGCATGCCTTCGTTTTAATTTGACTCAACTCAATAAAGAAATTATTGAATGAAATTGCGGAAATTCGATTGAGATCAATAATTATTCATATCTACATATGTACATACATATGTATTTTTGTATGCGAATGCCCAATGGCTGCGGTTTATCTCTGTCGGCTTTCATTTGCTATATCCATCTACTCAGTCGTTTTGAATCCAATTGAACTCAAATTGAATTGATGATTGCAAAATTAAAAGTGGAATGCGCTAATTTCAATTTGCCTATAAAACCACAACGCATATGAAATTATTTGCTAAGCGCAGAAAAGTACACAAGCTTTGAGTAATTAAATAGTTTGTGGGTAGCAAATCAGTGATTAGATTAAATTGTGTGTACACTTTTTCACATAATTGTAGTTTAGCTGAGTTTAGCACTGGAAAACTAGCCATGATTTGACTTCGTAGGATGAAAGAGCCCATTCTGATATCCCTTTTGACTCATAGTTGTTTCCGATTAAATACGTACATACATAGGTAATAATAATAATAATAGATTGGCACGTATGTTAGTGTTTGGCCGATCTTCTCCTCCAATTAGTGGTGTGCGCCTTGATGTTCTCACATAAAGGGGTGGGACCTGGAGTTTCTCGCCGATTCCGAACCATGATTGTATTTTTATGAGAAGCTGTTTTTCATGGCAGAAATGCACTCGGAGGTTTGTCATTGTCTGGATTGTTCTATATCGAAAAATTATACCCCTATTTTTTATTTAAAAATCAAAAAATGTCTGCAGTTCGCTCAAAGCGCTCAAAGTTTGCCATGTATTTTATATGAAAACAAAAAACATTTTTTTCGTAGAAATTGTATAGAATTCTTAAATTCATATCTTTCGATCGGTAAACTTTGCTTCTCTTCAGCAAACTTTCAATAATAATATCCAAAGGTTTATTTAACAATCTTTTTAACATTAACTATTTTTTATAGGTTCGCTAAAAACCCCAAAACATCGGTATAGGACAACCTTGGGAGGCGAGAGCATTAAAATTCCGACTCTAATTTTTTTGGATAACCCTATGCACATAATACTTAATTTCATTTCAGTTTTAGAAACCTATTTTGAATGTTTCTATGTTTTGTTTTTTAAATTAATTTTAAGAATTTTTGTTTTACAAAGGAATTTTTATTTTTTTAAAATTTGTTTTTGTTATTTTATGGCCTTATAACAATTATATTCAACAATTTTTATTGAGCTTGAGGCATTTTTTAATGAAAACTTATTGTGGAAAGCAACTGAAAGAAGTCTGATGAGGAAATGTGGTGATTTCTGAAATAGCTATCACTTCTAACATTTTTTCAAATTATTGTTGCTTTTCCACTATAAGTTTTCATTAAAAAACGGCCTCAAGCTCAATAAAAATTGTTGAATTTTATTTCTTTATTTTGATTTTTTTCTTTTTTTAATAAAAGTTTTCTTTTAATTAAAAGAAATTTTATTGCGTTAAAAAGAAAAATGCTTTTTTAATAGAGATCTTTTTCCTTTTTTAATTTATTTATTTTTATTTTTAAGAACTCGTTTAAGTTAAAGTTTTAAATCTTAATTTTTTTATTTTAACTTAACTTCAGTTAAAATTATTTTAAAAATAATAAATTTTTTAATTTAATTTAATATTTAGGAGCTTATTTAACTTTATTTCTCTTATTTTAATTGCTGTGGTTTTCTTTTTTTGCTTTACTTTCTTATAACTTTAAATAATATTGTTTATTTTTCGTTTTATGTTTCAAAAACAAAAATATTTTTTTAATTTCATTTCATTTTTAGAATCTTATATTTTTTCTTCTTTTTTTTTAATTAAGATTTGTAATAATATATATATGATATAATTTTCTTTTAATTTTTAGATATTATTGCATTAAAAAATGTTTTTTTCTTAATTTTATTTAATTAGTTTCCTTTTAAATATTGTTTCTTCGTTTTTAACTTAACTTAAGTTAACATTATTTAAATTTTTTTTTTTTTTAATTTAATTTAATTTTGAGGAAATTGTTTTATTTTATTTTTCTTATTTTAGTTGTAGTGGTTTTCTTTTAAGTTTAATTTGTAGACTTTATTCTTTTAGATAAAAATATATTTTCTAATATCACTAAATTTCTAGAAACTTATTTTATTAATTTTTGATCAAATTTTTATTTTCTTACATTACATATTATTACTATTTTTTTAATATTTAATTTTTATTGTTTTGTTTTTATTGTTTTCAAGTCAGATGCTAGAATTGACAATTGTCTTACGAAAGGCTGTGGTGATTTTGAAGGCAGTTGTCGGAACTGTCTGTAAAAGATAATAGAATATGTGCGGATTGTAATAGAAAGCCTAGTTTCGGATCCATAAATATCGCCACACTGAGAAAAGATTAAGGTTACATCATATTCATATAAAAATATTTCATGCATTTTTTATATCAATTTTGAGAAACTTTAAAGAAGTAGCATTTTTCCGGAGTAAGTATCTCACTTATCTTATATGCACCAAGGATTCGGTGGTTTGCTAAACTATGTACACATATATGCCTCAATTCTCCCTATTACTTACATACATATCTTCGAGAGTCAAAGCATAGTTTCGCCCAAGCCCCCTTCCCCTCGGCTGCCTTACGCCATAAGCACGTCATTAATCTTTAAATTTGTCAATCACTAACTGCAAACAAACACAGTTGGTGACCATCAAATTTTGCACAACAGATGGAATAACTCAGCAACAAGTTCATTACACTACCCTCACCACGGACCCACAAATTGCTATTGTCTTCACTCAACCTTCAACACAGCCACCAAACACTTGGAAACTCCTTTGTTGTCTTTTGCTTGTTGAGGGTGGCATGCATTCCTTTGTGTTTGTGTAATTAAAGAGAAAATTGTGCAATGAAGTTGACAATGCAATTAACCCTTTTGGAATCCCAATGACAGCAGCAGGAGCACCAGAAAAAAAATATGAAAATGATAATCTGCTGAAGTTACAGAGCACTCAAAGCGAGTGACAAATTTCACTGTCATCCAAAGTGAAAGGGTTGACTTTTGCTTGCTGCTTCAGCTGCTGCTGCTGCTGCTGCCAAGCAGTGCGTCCTGGTTGATTGGTTGCGCGAATGGCTGGCTGGTTGCACGCTAAGGGTTGTTGACACATGCCATTGTTGTTGTAAAATAAAAATAAAAAAAAGTCTATATAATTTTTGATAGACAATGAGTGGCATAATGGCTGGCTGTAATAGCCGGCGGCGGCGGCGGCAGGTGGGTGGCCGGCTGGTTGGCGGATAGGCGCGGGCTGCAGTGCAAATTGTATAAGTAAGTGCGCGATGCCCCGTCTGCCGCTGCTAAATTTGCTGTTGCGGCTGGTGTGGCGCGCGGCTGCCGGTAATTTAATTTAGCTACTAAAAATACCAGATGATTATATACGAGTACATGTACATATGTATGTAATGCATACCTTGTTATCATAAGCCACAATGCCACACAATTCTAAGCATATCACGCTGTGTTGCAAATCGTGATATTTCTTGATTTCAGCTCAATTTGCGGGCAAATCTACACAAATCACTGTGCAAAAAATATTATAACGTGCTGCTAAATGTGAAAATAAAAACAAAAGTGCAACTGGGTTGTATATTTAGCAGCTTGGCGCGTTGCAGCTGAGCTAGTGCGGCAACTGATTACGCTCGGAATGCCTACATACAAAATATAAGTGTCTCTCAATTGCCACAATCAAATTCAAAAACAATTCACTTAATTCGCTAGCGGGTAATCAGAAAGTTGAAAGCGAGACACTATTTGGAATGACAGTGCAGGACACAAGCGAATTGATGGGGCGGGGTCAATAAGGGGAAAATATACAACACATAACATCAGCGTTCAGTGAATTTTGAGAAGTCTAGGGAGGCGTTATAGTAGCCACTTAAACACAAACCATATCATTTATGATCGTTTTCTTAGACAAAAAGTTTACCCAACCACTCTTCCATTTTTGACACCCCCGAGATTTGGTACATTAGACCTTTTTCCGAGTTATTTAAAACTGTTTCGAAGGGATGTGATTAAAACGAACAGGGACTGAGAGCAAAAGGTATGATTAAAAATAAATGTCGTTGCCGTAGTTTTGTTTGCAAGAGCGCTTAAAAAGCCAAACCGAAATGAGAACAAAACCTTCTGGAGTATTTTCACAAGAACGAAAGTGAGAACAAAACTGTCGAGATCGGTCTCAGCGGGAATGATATAAGAACAAAACCCTTTGGAACGTTCCTACAGAGAACAAAATGCGAACATTTCTAAGAGAAAGAATGGCAACAAAAGTCTCCGGAACGTTCTGGCGAACAAAACGGGAACAAAAGTATAATGAATTTTATCCAGAAGAACAATTTGGGAACTAAAGACTCAGGAACTTTCTGATAGAAAACGAAACGGGTACTAACTTTCTCTGAACTATTTGCGAAATATGGTGGCGAGAATAAAATTTTGCCCTTACCTTTCTATTAATTTGAAATGTTTTACTCGGAATTAAACATTCTTTCCGAAGTAATGACTAAAAAAGATTTAATTTTAACAAAAAATGTGGTAGAAGTGGAAAAAGTGACAAAAATTGGTCTAAGTTTCCGATTTAATCCAAACATTTTCCAAATATTTACAATTTCCTCACAAAACCTCTTCTTTCTTTAAATAGTGCAAATATTCTTCTTTTTAAAGCCATACAAAAACTTAAAATTGGTTAAAAAATAACCGAGCTTAAAATTGTTTAGTGCCGAAAGTCGTGCCAAATTTGTTTTTTAAGAATAAGTTGAGAATTTTAGGGTGTTAGAAAAATTCTGAAAACAGTTTCGTGCAAGTTCGTGCGACTTTTTTATTTTGTAACACCGTTAACACACGAACTTTTCTTGCACAGAAAATAAAAAATTGTTTCATAAATGAACAGTTCACCCTAACGATAAACGATCTCTGGAAGTTGAAATCATCCAGTTTTCCTCTGGTTTAGAATTAACAATTATGGGTCTCACTGAAACGATTTTTCATCCCAATACACAGACGCTCCTCTTATTCTTAACGTTAAGTTCTCAAAAATTTTATTCTCTAGCCGAGCTTACCCCAGCCTTTTGCTCTTATTTGATTCTACCTAAAAACGTTCTCGATACTTTCTTTCTCATTGAAAACTTACCTGAATGTTTAGTTCTGATTCTGTTCTTCTTGAGAATGTTCTCGAGAGTTTTGTTAGCATTTTTCCATCACGGATATGTCAAGTATGTTTTGTTCTGCAGCAGAACGTTCCCAGACTTTTGTTCTTATTTGGTCCTCCGTGAAAATGTTCTCGTTACTTTCGTTCTTATATAGTTCTCATTGGAAACTTTCCCGAAAATTTCGTTCTCATTCTGTTCTTCTTGAGAATGTTCCCAAGAGTTTTGTTCGCATTGTTTTTTCTTTTGTTCTCATTTTGTTCCCGTCTGGTTCTTTTGTGGGTAACATTACCTTTTGTTCTCGTGCAGAACTAAATCAAACCCGGAACGAGATCTCGGTCCCTGAAAAAGATCTTTGAATAATCAAAAGAATATATTTGCTTCAAAAAATAAATTCTTATGACATCATAGGACTCAGCTGGGAATTCGTTTTTAGTCTCTGGCCAAACCGACAAACAAGTGTCAAGTGAGAATAATAGGAAGATATTACCTTAAAACCTATGCTCGCGAACCAGAGATTTTTCGATCTTTTACACCGAAAACCTAACACTGACTGTATAAACTATTATTTTTACAGCAAGGAAGTGGAGGGCTTTTTGGACTGTTGCCCATTTACCGAATATGTTTGTATGAGGTAGGTCACCACGGACTTAGAAATTGATGCAGTTTCCTAAAGGGGGAATATTTATAATTGCAAGATTCAGTGATTGACCCCGGAAGGTTCAAGCTGATTTTTAGGATATCATAGAAACGACTTTGATTCAGATAGAAGTTTTAACCGAGAATTGTTGCATAAGAATCCATGTCGATAGGTTAGGTTATGAAAGCTAATTTGCCTGTGAAAGGCCCATTTGATTGCCAATAGGAGGCACATCCTCTAATCGGGGTTATTCCAAAGTGTCATTATGCATAGTCGGCCGCTGTAGTGTAGTGGTAAGCAGTGCGCGCTAAATCACTTAATGTCCCCGATGAAATGAAAACATTCGTTAGTTTGACATCCTTTTTCTCTGCGAAGCTGGTGGAAAAGGTACCTGAATCACGCTGCACATTGTCATAGGAAATGGTGAGTTGATCTTTCTTCTTCTTCAACTCAGTAACTACGACAGAGAAAAAATCCTTGGTATACATCGAAGTTGCAGCATTGATATATAATCAATATCTTATGATGATGGCAGACAGCGTACGGTAAGAATTATTACCGACGCCAAACGTTTTTTAGTTGGTTTCCTGTTAAACCTCTTGTTAAGCGTCGGTCAAAAAGACCTTTGAGACTTTGTTGGTCCATTTGTTACGGTTCTTGTGTACTCGTAAATTTTCCTCAGTAGATCGTACAACCGTGGATGTAGAAAGCTTTCCGCCTCGCTGATTTATGTACATATATATCCGAACCGCGTCGGTTATTCCATTCTACGCGATATTTTTATGCAGCGCAACCACACAGAGAGAAGCGTTGACCTGACTCAGTGATTTTACTGATGCGCAATTTTTCCGAAAAATTCTTGACCTCACTATTTAGGGTTCAAGTGCTTTTAATGCCACTTCGCAGTTAACGATTGTAGTACCATTACCTAATAAAGACCTACTTTTCGGCAATCAGCCTTTCTATGGCAATGATCTCTATTTGAAAGGTACTGTAGTACAGTAGAAATGTTTGCCTGATCTACAGGACCTCCCAATAGATACACGCACCAACTCCTTCTTCCATATTTGTGACATTGTAATTGAATCATACTCCGCGGGAAAGCCAGCATCTTATACTTTGTGGGAAATCATATAAAAATCTGCAAAATGACGTAAAGTGATTAATACCGGGGTAAAAGTCACACTTATTGCAATTCTGATCTCACAAATCTAAGGCCACCTTTTCTGTCTATACCAGTTCTGAAAACGGTGAAAGAGAATATTAAGTTTTTGTACGAGTGCACTTCGTTTAGCGCCTGATGATCCTCAGCTTTCTCCAAACGCCCTTTTACAGGTCCGCTGCTAGGTAACTTTGATCCATGTGGTTAGGTTAGGTTAGGTTACACTGGCCGGCTGTTGCGCCTTACATAGACCCGTTGGTCCTTTGTAGTGCCAGATGGAGGTCCGTTTTACTTCGGTCTAAAGTAGTCGTCGTATAGGACGTCAACGCTTTTTGCGAAGTTCAAGAGTGCCTTAATATCCAGTTTTGAAACCTCCTCTAGTCCTTTAAACTGCGAAGCTCCGAGATAACTAAGACGATTTCTAGCTAAGGCCGGACAGAAACAGAGGAGGTGTTCTAACGTCTCACTCATGCCTTCCTCCCTGCACTTCCTGCATGCGTCACTGTTACTAATGCCCATTCTGCTTGCGTGGGACGCCAGTAGGTTGTGGCCCGTCATTAGGCCGACAACTGTCCTGCAATGCCTACGTGACCGTGTAAGCAAGAAATGGGTGTTTCCTTTGCTGCTATTGCACATGATCTTGGTGGTTTTGCATGTCGCTAATGCGTTTCATCTCCCCCTGATCCGGCACCCAGCTCTTTCGGAAATTTCATTGTAGATCGTTTTTAGCGACTTTTGTATTTCCCGTACTGGTTCGCTAGCAAGACGGATGGCACTTTTGGCAATCTCATCAGCTATTTCGTTGCCTAAAATGCCCTTGTGGCCTGGAACCCAGTATATATGCAGCCGTTTACTCTCGGCCGCCCTGTCTACTGCTTCCCTGCTTCCATGTGGTTAGATGTGATAGTAATACTTAGTGTTTTAGACGCTTAGCCGCACATCTTCAGAGCATAAAGCCGTGCAATCGAGCCATGTTTTTTTCCTAACTTCTTAGCTAAAATGAGGTTCATTACTAAGCATCGCGCCTCCGATTTGATCAAACCCCATTATGAAATTTCTGAAATAGGTATCGGGAGCTTATGGAACCAGACTCCAATGCAATTGGGTATAGTAATTTTTGTGGTTATGCAGTTAGGGTTGCATGGCTATGCTCAATCCCAACTCTTGCGTCCTCATTCGCGCACCCTGGGTAACGTGAGCAACCAATGTGCGCGATGCGACAACTAATCCGAATGGCGCCTTGGGTCACGACAGAAAGAGAGCGAGTGTCGGATTTAAGGACTTACTGAAGACTGCAGCATCTGTTCGCCATGAGGTGCAGCTGCAAGCGGGCGTCTGTCTGAGAGTAAGCGGCTCGCTATATAAATGTGCACTCGGTTAAGAAACCAGTCCTCTCCCAACAATGGGTTGTGCCCTGGGCTTGGGACTGGCCACGTAAAAACGCCTCCAGTGGAAAAAATTAAATTAATATTATATCCACCGATACACCCCCTGAAGACCTTGCATTGTGCTTGTCCTATTTTTGCCTATCGTTAGCCGAGCTGAGAGTAGCTGCTCTTTGTCCGGTAAAATCGTCTCAAGTGAACGATGGCGCTGTGGCCCAGTCGATTACTCTCTGACCAATTTCGAGGGAAACATAGGTGGTCGGCCGCTGTGGTGTAGTGGCAAGCAGTGCGCCCTGATCAAAGCAACATCGCAAAAAATATAGAAAAAAGGTTTTTTTTTAACAGCGGTCGTCCCTCGGCAGGTGCTTACCTTCAGATTGAAGTCACACCCTTAAACATTGTGGCTACTGCCTCTTTAATTCTAGCCACGTCTGCTTGAAAAACGCTACATCCGTCTGGAAGCCTAATTTCGAAGTAGGCGTGGAGCTTCTGCCTTCAAGCCTTCAATAAAGCGACTGGTTAATATTTAAACAAGATCACTGCACCCTCTTCATTCTCAACGCTCTAAGTGCCTAAATAATCTATCTCTCTGTAGCGAATCTCAATTGCCGAGAATTCAATAAAATAGAAAAGGTTTAGCTACGGTGTCTTAGGGCCGCGAAACTGCTTTGGCCGGAAGATCCCCTTTTTCAGGAAAGACTTCCCTACAGCAGTATATACCCTGCAGCAAAATTTAGGGACAGTCTGGCAAAGCGCTAGTTCCGCCCTACAAATTTCAGAACTGTCTCTGAACTACTGAAAAAGGGATGCAGAGTTGGACGGTTGAAACTCATATGTTGCTAGTTGCGCTGTCATCAATGTTACCCATCCTCATGTGTCATGTGAAAGCTGATAAAAGATGCACAAATGTAATATACTATATTTTTTCGATTTTCTTAGACCCTAAAAGTAATAACAAACTGTTTTCGTTTATTTAATATGTAATTCTCTACATAGTTTATGGGGCAACTGCTCAAATATTTCCAAAAAAGTCGTTATTGGTACATTAATGTCATTTTTATACATATCTACGTACGTATAAAATACGAATAAAATCATATAAACCGTGTTTTAAAACTTTATGCAAAACAAAGTTAAATTTAACAATTTTTCGTCAAAATGTTTGACCTTTTAATCATATGTAAAAAAATTAGCAAAAGTGGTAAACAATCTCACTTTGAAATGGGAGTGCTTTTGATATGAATGATAATGTACATACGTAAATGTATCACTAAGCCCCCGAAATGTGTAGTTATGCATTGATTTTTTTAAATTTCCAATGTTCTTCATTTTAAATATTTTACGTTTAGTTTTTATTTAAGTACTATGTCTCATACTCCATAAACCATTTAAATTCAAATTCCTAACTGTGCTGCAAACTTATAGAACTCTAAAAACTGTCTTCAAAATTTCAAATTTTTAATCAGATATTTTTTATAAATATTTCGAGTATTCTGTTTTGTAGCCCATAAAATTTTAGTGTAGTAAAGTGTAATCTTGCATCTTAAACGAAAGCGCGATTAATTATACTAAAATTTAATGAGCTATAGAACTGCATACTTATAAACTCTTATTTAAAATATTGAAGTTTTTATAACAGTTTCTAGAATTCTACTAAATTTCCAACACAGTTAGAAACGTGAATTTATTTGTTTATGTTATAATACTTATGAGCCATCCTTAAATAAAAAATTTACGAAAAATATTTAGCATGAAAACTATTGTGAATATTCAAAATTCTATATTTCTTATGAGATGCCGGAAAGTCTATGTATTACATTTCAATAAATTTAATGCAATTTAACGCTGAGTTATCACAAATAATCATTCAATATATCACCGTTTTTCTCATTTTTTGACACGACTTAGTTCAGATTTTTAATTATAGGTATCCCAGAAATACCCATTATACGTAACAAATATAAATTATTTTTAAGAATAACGGTTTTAGAAAATAAAGGAATAATTGACACTTTATGTTCCTAAATTTAAAGCAGTTTGCGTCAAAAAGTAAATTCGTTCAAAACAAACAGCTCTTGAAACATATAATGAAGTATTTTTATTTACAAAATTGTATGCGTGCTTATTTACAGAAAAGGCTCTATACTGTACTTATTAGAACCAGCTCAAAACTAACCACATTTTTTCTAGTTCGGAGGTGACCCTTTTTGAACTATCTAAGAACTGTTGTTATATGAACTGTATCAGAACCATCTAAGCCAGAGTCAGCTCAGAACAAGTTCAAAAGTTCTGCAGAGGGCGACAATTGTCACTTCGTAGGACATCGCCATGTTAAAAAAGACAGTTGCAAGCATTGAGTTGGGATAGATGAAGAACCAGTACCGTCCCTTTTCAGGCTAGCTCAGCGCAAGTTCTGAACCAGTTTGATTTGCTGCAGGGTAGCAAGCAACTCATGCCTTATTCACTCTTACCTCATTGTAAGGTCTCCTCGATCAGTCTCTATCTAGGTATTTGTACTTCCTAGTAAATAAGACAAATTTGGAAGGATTGACGGGAGGGATATTGTTAGACGTATATTTAATCAGCAGGTTTGGGTACAGAAATCGACCAGAATCGGCCCTCAAGAACACTTTTATGAAGAAATATTTTTGGGTAGAATTAGGCTTACCACTCGAAAAAGTAGGCAACGTAAGGGGGGTTTTGTTTACGCCCCTTTGTGTGGAATGCCACTATAACCCACGCACACACATGTACGCATATATACACAACAGTGCATTCTAATTTTTGCGGTGATAACATCAACACCAACACATAGCCTAGTGCGCGGCGCTGCTTGCCACTTGCATTAGCGTATAGCAACATATCACCGACCTGCTAGCAAATTGCATCGGCGCATCAGTCCACACAACCGGCTGGCTGGCTGCCTAATTTGAATTTGAAGTGAGTAAATTAAACGCAAACGCGACGGGTAATCGCACACAACCGGTAGTTGCAACGCCAACGCCAAAGCGGGCAAACACAAACACCTTCACACCGGCCACTGGCAGCGTAGGCATTTCAAATCAACTACACTCATCCTCCCTACCCGCCCTACTTCTTACCGCCATGCTAATTTGCGGGGATGCCGCCAACGGTCGACCGCCAATTTTCCAACACTAATTCACTATCAACAACACCGGTGTCCGGTATTCGGTGTACGGTGTCGCTGCGCCACCAACAACGCTGCGCCATGCAACTGATGACATTAGCTCATCACAGCATCAGCTGTTGCACATCCGCATTGTCTGCGGTAGTCTTGTCTAGTAGTTAATTGGGTTAAATGCGGATGGCTACTTTGTTGTGTGTGTGTGTGTGTGTGTGTGGGTATGTTTGTGTTACACGTGCGCGGCGGGCTGAACTTTGTAAGTGACACTTGATGACATTGTACCTAAACTAGATATCTATTTAAGAGCGGAGTGATTAAGTAGAAAATTCTATTTGTATGTAGATTTCTTTAGTTTTTCCATAATTCACTGACAACTTTCCTAACTCACAAACTTCTTACCCATAGAATGCGAGAAAAACTTCATAACTTTATTAGGCGAAATAGCCTACTTTGTGGCGCATGCGCAAACAATTTTGTTATTGCTGAAATAAGCATTATGATACCGTTAAACATTAGCTCGCCAGCTGAATTACTTAATTCAATTTGTAAATTCGAAAGTATGCGCAGCAATTTGATTAATCGAAGGGCTGGCTGTCGGCTATTCGCTGCGTTGTCAAGGCCTAAATTTCCTCTTGCAGAGTGTATCTATATTACTTTTATATGCATATGTATATGTACATTAGGGTGGTCCGAAAATGCACGTGAGAAAAAAGTCCGAATTCTAATGCTCTCACCCCCTTGGATTGTTCTATTTCGAAGAAAATATACCTCCGTTTTAGAGGCCTCCCAAAGCGCTCAGTATTTTCCATGTATTTTGTATAAAAAAAAAAACATTTTTTATAGAAATGGTATAGAACCCTTAAAAATCAAAATATTTTCGATCGAAAATCTCCTGTTTATCTTCAGGAGACTTGGCATAATAATACCCAATTGTCTATTTTACCATTTTTTTTAATCCAAATGATTTTTTCTGGGTCCCCTCATATAATATTTTGGAGCTTTTGGTGAACTTATAAAAAATAGTTAATACTAAAAACTGGTTTAATAAACAATTGGGTATTATTATAGCAAGTCTCCTGAAGAGAAACATAGTTTTCCGACCGAAAAATATTGGGTTTCAAAATTTGTTTACCATTTCTACGAAAATGTTTTCTTCACATATGTATATTAACAGGGCAATTCTGGCTAAGACAGTAAAAAGTTTTTCGTAAGACAAATGAAAGACAGATGTCAAGTTATTTTGAAAGACTTTTGTTATGCTAGCGCAAAGCTTTCTCATTCACCACTTGTGGTGAAAATCTAATTTGAGAGAAAGCACTTGTACATCATTTTGCTCGCATCGCTCCAATAGTGTCAATGGCCGACTGAGCAAAGAAAAGGCGTGGCATTCGAGAGATCCGAGCTCTAGGCTCGGTCAGCGGAATTTGTTTCTTTTTTTAAATTAATATTTATATTCAACAATTTTTATTGAGCTCGATTGTTAAAAGGCCATAAAATAACAAAAACAAATAAATTATTTAATTACTTTTTTATTTTTAAATTTTGTATAAAAATGTATATTTTTTAATATCATTTAATTTTTAGAAACTTATTTTATGAATTTTTTCTTTTTTAATTTAATTTTCTTAGAATGTTTAGATGTTAAAGATATTTAAAAAAAATATTTTTTTTTATTTAATTTAATTTTAAAAAACTTATTTTATGTTTTACTTTTTAGATACGTATTTTTTTACTTTCATTTTCTTTGAATTTCTACATTTTGGTAGAAGTTATGGCTGCTATTTCGGAGATCACCACATCTCCCCATCAAACTTCTTCAACTGGGATTCGATCCAACGACCCCAGCCGCCTAAGCCAGTAGTCTTACCCACTGAGCTAAGTTCGCCACGTAAACTGTTGTTGCTTTTTCCACTTTTTTCATGTGTTAAGCCAACTACAATCAAGCGCCGCTATTCCGCTGCTATTTACACTTGACCATGTGGTTGTTGCTTTTGTTGGTTTTTGTTAATAATTATAATTTAAGAATGTTTTTACTTAAAAAAATTATACTCAACAATTTTAATGAGCTTGAGGCCGTTTTTAATGAAAAGAAAATTTTGCGGAAAAAATAGCAGCTATAACTTCTACCAAAATGTAAATTGTTGTTTTTCTCCGCAAAATTTTCACTAAAAAGGGCCTCAAGCTCAAAAAAATTGTTGATGGTTAAAAAAAAATGTTTTTTTTCTTTGCTGTAATTTTAAATTAAATTTTTTCAAAAAGAAAATTAATGTTTTTGTTTCATTTAATTTTTATGATCTTATTTTATTTTTTTGTCTTTTTTAATTATTTTTTTTTTATTTTAAAAATAAAAATATAAATTTCTTAACTTTTAAATAATATTTTTTTCCCTGTTTGATTTAATTGTTTCCAATTTATTTTTTGATTTGATTGGTTTGAAAAGAAATTTCATTTCATGAAAGACTTATGTCTTTCGAAAGACTGTGGCGAGTTGAAAGACAGTTGCCAGAGTAGCCCTGTTAATACACACGGAAAACTTTGAGCGCTTTGACCGACCTCTAAATACTTTTTGTTTAAAAAAAAAAAAAACAGGTATACAGCAATCCTAGGGGGTGAGAGCTTGAAAATTCCGACTTTACATTTTTTTGGACTACCCTAGTGTACATAAATACGTACATATGTATATGATCACTATTTACTACTCCGTGCCGCATAAAATTTTGCCTCGAAAACAATTGCAGCCAGCATAACATAATTTGCCTCAAGTGTCGGAGAAGCACTAATTGACAGACATACAGACTTATGAATATGCATGCTAACTTACATACATGAATTTTCACTTATGTACTTATGTAACTACATATGAATCTATATACGTTCATATGTCTCTCAACATGTCTTTGCTCCCTCGCTTACGAATTTTGACCGCCGGCCATGCTGCCAGTATATTTAAGTGTACTCATATGAGCTTTGTTCCATTCTTCAGCATACTTTGTCTTCCACTATCTTCCCGCATGCATAAGTTTGTTTGTATGTATGTACATATGTAAAGTATAAAAATATTCACACAAATTGACGCAATTCCCATATGCAATTTGTGTAATTTAACTTAATGAAATTAGGCTCAGTCACTTTGGTCCACAGCGGGCGCGTGAAGTGTAGAGTTTAGTGTGGCTTGCGGAAAGTGCCTCTGGCGGCGGCTGCGTTCTTAATGCTAACTAGTTATGACTGTGAAGTATAATTTAATATTATTAAATTATGGAAGTTTAAGTACGCAATATTATAGTACAACTAATAGCGATTCCGAGTGAGACTTCTTCGTATTCAATTACAATTGCTCGACCAGGCACTATGGAGCCGTGCGGAGCCCAAAGTCACGACAGAATAAAGGGACACCACAACGAATTCGGCTCAAGGATGCACTGATGTCTGTAGCATATGTTCGCCATGAGGTGGACGTCTGTCTTTGAGCAAGCGGCTGCTTTTCCAAATAACTATGACCCAGCTTTGATAATAATAAGCTTTGGATAGTTTATGCGATTTAATTAAATTATTTTATAAATAAAAATTCACTCTGCTGTTTGCTAATTAAATTTTATTAATCCATACTAATTGTTATATATTATTAATGAAATCATTTGAAATAAACTCAACAACAAGTTCGCCCTCACAATAAATTTAAATACACGCGCAAAATATACTTACATCTAAACAGGGGCCTGTATGTTTGCTTTTATTCATAAAAAATTAGAGTGTCGCATGTAAATATTAAAAACTTTAATTGAAAGCCCGTACAAACAGGCAACAGCAGCTAAAAAAGGGTTGATGGGAATTAGGCCTGTGTATAAAAACAAAAAAAAAAAAAATAACAAAAATAAAAAATTTATCTATGCAACAGCGCTCGCCTCTTTTTGCTTGCTTGTACTTTTTTTAATGTGTATGCATGCATGTTTTTTTTTTTATAATTTTTTGTTGTGCATCAATTGCATTAATTGAAAGCGCGAGACTGCATTCAAACGAAATGCAATTTCACTTGATTAATTTGAATTAACTGAATTAAAAGGAAACACAAGTCCATCAACTGAAACAGCGACAACAGCAACAGCAGCGACAACAAATAAATATAAAATTTTTTTTAAGGACAAGCGCAAAAAAAGAGTAAAAATAAATGTAGTAAAAAGGCAAATTCATGTGAATGTTGATGACAATAACTTTTTTATGCATTTTTGCTGCTACACATTTTCCTTTTTTTGCTTCTGCATTTTTATGTTGCAGCCACAGCTGCGTCTGCTGCCATTTTTTCGCTGTTACTGATGCTGTTGCTGCGTTGCATCGATCCACTGTCACACGTACATACATACAATATGCAACAATGAATAATGAAAGTAAAAATGCAAAAAAAAAACAACAAAACAAAAAAGAAAAATTTTATAAATTATAATTCCATTAACGCCGGACACACTGGCGACTCTGTGGGAGTCGGTGGGTTGTTACTGACTGAATGGGGTTTGCTTTTAAAAAGAAGCATCTTAATGAACTCAATAGAGCTTTATAAAAATAAGTACATACATACATATGTAAGTATAAGCAGAGAAGATGCAGTGTGAGAAGCGAATTTAATCTGCATTCAAGAACTGCTCAAATGTGGAAAAAACTGAAGCAGTAAAAAATTTTGCTTTCTAAGGAACAAGGGACTTATCGGATATTTTGTGGTCCAAACTTTTAGTTATTTAATAACCTTGTCTTGTGATTTATATAACATAGACTATTTTATGAAATTCGGTGATGCTTGAAAAATTGATTCTAAATAAATACAGAAGAAAGTTCACTTCAGCGCACTTCGCTTCATGGCCTCTTGAATCACTGTAATACTCCCAGTGGGGTGTCCCCATAAAAGAATAAGTCTGAAAGAGTGGAAGAATCAGTTAATATTATCGTCCACAAACTCTAAAAAAAAGAACGCTAAGAAGACAGGCGCAAATGTTAAAAAATTATATTTTGATCAAATTTGGTGTACCCTCCTCGTATACTCAAAATTTTCTACTTTGAATTATAAAGAGGCACCTCAATTTTATCTAGGGCAAGAGATAGCCCACAGTTATAGGTGTGTGATTCCTATCGACACATATGGAGATCATTCAAAATAATCAAATTTCCATTCGAGTAGAAATATGAAATCAGATTTACAATTAAGCATTTAAATGTACTAGTGAACCCGCATGACGTTAAAACGCCACAATTGAATTTAACTTTTTAAACAGGTGGCAGCCCTATTCAAGAACAAGATATTCCAAATATTTCATATTAAACCGTGAAGCCGTTTCTAACTGAGACAGGTCGGACGGGAGGTCGGTTTTCCATTTTATCGAATTTAAAATCACCCTGTACCGCTAAAAAAGTACTCACTTCAAAATATTAAACCTTATTGCAAATCTACAGGCCCAACTCTTTAATTTTGCACCTTATTTAATATCCTTAAATCCATGTTTCCAAATTTGAGGAGTCCACTTGCAAGGGCGCTAAGTAAATTTTTTTAGATTTTTAGTTTTTGGCGAGTAACGTACCAGTATTTAAAGTAGTTTTATGTCCACTAACAATACAGTGCAAAATCTTTCTATTTTCTGAAAAAATAGCATCAAATGCTACTATTGCAAAAATCGCTATAATACTTATGTATGTATTTATACACTTTCAAATGTCTCCATCTTCTGATGAACTTAGAAAACTGCAAAAAAAACTTGGTAGTTTCGGTGCCAGTGGAAGGCGTCGTAAAAAAGAAGCAGACGAATCTTCATGGAAGAGCGAAGGCGAAAAGCTAAAAAAAGATAGCTATGTAAAAGTTACTGTTTCAAAACTCGCTATATTCAATTTTAATATATAAAATTTGCAAAAACTACTACACTGCGATGTTGTTTTTTATATTATTAGCAGGGAACGGATTTTTAGGACCTAAAAACCTATAAAAAAGGCAAAATAAAATAGCGCAAAAGGCAGTAAAAGGCACTAGGTATTGCAAAATAAAACACTAAAAAAAGCCAGAAAATACGAAGAACAATCAAAAAATACGTTTAATTTAGAAATGTTTATATTACAAGTAAAAAGAGAAAAACTATGAACTAGTTTCATTATATGAAAAATTTGTACTTGGAATCTTTGACTATTTTATCCTTTCGAGTTTCTAACTCATAAAACTTTAATCCGTATAGTTCTAGTAACACTGAACCACAAGATGCATTTTGAAGTTTTCTGGCAGCATTTTCATTCGATTTTCGCTCGACGTAAGTTGATACAAGCGGCGCCCAATTTAAACATGGAACGTTTGAAACGTTCATATTATCAGGAATAAGGGCGTTTTCCTCGCCCTTTACAATTTTATCCACACCCCTTACTGTCTCCAAGCCTACGTTAGCTGAGAAAACGGCTTTGCATTTTTCCAACACCAATTTGGCAAGAGGTCCCTGCGCTTCTATAAGCCGCATGGGCATGTGTATATTTTTTAATCTTAAAAAAAATTGTAAATGCTATAATCATTTTTTTAAAGGTAGAAAAGGCAAAAAAACGCAAATATCTTAAAGAAGGAAGAAAAAGGCAACATCAAATGTGTATATATGGAATCAGGGAAAGCTAAATCGTGGACATTCTTAATAGAATATACTCTATCTCTTTAGCAGAAAAAAAGGCAATTTCCATAAAATCCGTTCCCTGGTTATTAGGCTCTTGTTTATCCAAATTTTCTGATAATAAAGAGAAATATGCAATTTAGATGTTACTTGTTGTTATTGACGTTTTTTTAATTTATGGCTCACTATTATAAAATCACATAACGCTGTTTGGAAGTGGACTACTCCTTTGTACAATATAAAAAAAAATTCAACAAACTTTCGTACAAATTTCGAACTTTTAAAAATTCTAAAAAATCAATCGACGTTTTTAGCCATTTGAAACGTGCACTTTATTCTACTAGAGTTCAATGGGCTACAAAACTGCATACTCGGAACTTAATTAAAAAACTCGAAATTTCACGAAAATTTGTAGATTTTTTGTTTTAAATTGCATAAATTTTTAAGGCAGTGTCACTCGATTGGTACATTTGTACAGATTTGCAAATTTTTATATTGGGCTACTGGTAAAACAAAATAGGAAATTTTTTTTTGTAGTCAAAAGATTGGTACAATACAGCGATGTTCTATTGAAAAATTTCAATAAATTAATTTTCGTGATTGGGATAGTGAAAAATATTTTGGGTGTTCAAACAATTGGGATACGATTTACACCAAATTTTGGCAAATATCCAAAACTTGTATTTATACGGAAGTTGGTAAAGAACGAACTATAAAAAACTAACCGAAATTAAATAGCAACAAAAATAATATTTTAAAACTTGTCAAAATTTGGTGCGGCTATAATGTTTTCGACTACTGTACATAAGTTGGCTATGATTACTCGGCCGTGCTATCATAGTTGCACAATGCCACTCATATTTCACTTACAAACACAATACGGGCAGGAATTTCAAGATTTCAACCCTGTTTTTATGAAAAATTTTATTTTTATCAGTATTTTTCTGCTAATCAAAATTTTGTTGAAATAAAAGTGAAACTAAAAAAAATTTTAACAGAAACGAAAAAAAATCCTAGCTACGGCCCTGCTTTCAATATTTCCTTTAATTTGTGTATGAGTTAAATGAATTATATTTTTCAAACAGCTGGCAACCCTCTTTAAAAATACTTAAAAAACATCTTGTTTAATCTCTTTCGTCTGTCTTTGTGATACACAGTTCAATTAACTTATGAATTAAGATGAATTTGATTTTTTAACCACGTGGCAACTCTCCTAAATACAGTTCAAAAATATATCCGTCTGAAACCCATTTCGGTCGATACCCGTCTTTTAGTTGTTCATTTAACTTCTGAAATAATTAAAATTTCACTTTTAGACGTCTGGCAACCCTATTCAAATAACTCAAAAAATTCTAAATGTTCAAACTAAAGATTTATTAACACTCATTCGTTTGACACCCATATTTTATTATTTTATTATTTCAACTTTTGTACAAGTTTACTAAATTCGACTTTTAAAACAGGAGGCTACCCTCTTCAAAATATTTTTAACTACTGCTTTCTTAAAACTGCTTCACGCGGCACCATATACATGGTGATAGATATTCAAATTAAATAATTCCCTTAATTCAAATTGAATATCATTTTTTAAACAAATGGAAACATGCCTAAATTTAGTTAAGAAATAAAGCCTTTTCATAACCATTTCGATTGATACCCATATAGTAATAATTAAATAACCATTTTAAATAATTTAAACAAAGTTTTGAAATAATTCAAATAAAGTTTTTTAAAAGGTGGCAACACTTTTCGAAAAAGTAAAATCTTATTGAACACTTACAAACCAAGCCATTTAGTTTCATACCCTAGCTTTAAAAATCGAACAACTTCAATTTAATTTGTTTAATGTTGGACAACTCTTTTCGAAAAAATCCAAAATTATTGTATATCTACAGGCCAAGCCGTTTTTTACGACAACTAATTTTTGAAAGTCTAACGAGCGGTGCAGATCTGATGACATTTGCAGGAAAGGCCTTCTCGTATTTGATTTACATTCATAAGATATGGTTAGATATGCATGCAGTTCTCAAACGGCTTGTCAAATAATTTCATAAAAAAGTCTTACATGTTTGGAAAGAGGATTTCTTCTATCCAAATTTCCACTTAGTAGCAAATTATTCTACAGAAGTTCTGAAGTTGAGATTAAATCAAAATGCTTCTTTCGGATCTGGCTGCATTGTTTTCGAATTCACCCGGAATCAGTGATTGCAAATTTTTTTAAAACTATGCATGTAAATCTTCCGAATTTTTACAAAGCGTGGCAGTAAGTGGCGTGTTCGAAGCGCACATAATACCGTTAAACCGCGCGATCTAAAGTTGCTTATCTACCCGTGCCATACCTTCGACGGTGCTGAGTTGTTAGCCGCCAAGCCATTGCTGCCACACAATCGTAGTTTGCGCACAGCAACTGCAACAATGCAATTATCCAATTGAGAGGCAACTTAGTGCTGTTGCACTTCAACAGACAGACTGGGATTACTTCATTGATGAAGAGGATAATAATGACAATGTGGATGGCTTCTCTGCCGCCGGTGAAATTCGTGAAGGAGGATAATGAAGCTGCTGATGATAATTACGTGAATTTCAGACGCTATATACGTATGTATGCATGTATGTACATATGTATATGGACACACACACCGGTACACGAACAAAGGAAAGACAATGCGCACACGCGAAATTCAATTAAGCGACACTAACTACAATTCAAATTGTACAAAAACAAAAAAATGCTCAGCAGACAGAGATTACCTATTTACATTAGGGTGGTCCTTGAAACCAAATTAACGATTTTTTTCAGTCTCACCCACTCAATCGGTAATATTTAAATTTTGGTCCCGATTGTAAACGGATAAGGGGTGTCACACAGGGGGAAAAGTTCAGATTAAAATTAATTTTTTTTCCATCTAATACCCAAAATCGATACTAACATATCCAAAGATATCACATACAAATTTTGGTCCCGATTGGAGTCGGTTAAGACGTATTCATAGGGTAATCCAAACTTTGACCCCTGTGCAACACACCTTAACCGACTCCAATCGAGGTCAAAATTTATGTGTGATATTTTCAACTATAGTTGCATCGACTTCGCAGTTGAGGCTTAAGAAATCTGATGTAAAAATTTGCTTCCTACATTTAAGGACCACCCTAATGTACATAAATTCTAGTTAAATACCAGTGAGCTGCACAGAAGAGGGTCATACGAATCGCTCGCTATAAAAGTGCAACAGACGCCTGAAATCGCAGTTCTAAATCTGTTGCAATACAATTGCAAGTGCTGTTGTTGTCCGTCGTCAACGCCGGAGAATTCACGGTGCAGCCACAAAGGCTGGGGTGGAGAAATACATAGTTTTGTCTGGGTTGTTGGTTGCTGGCTGTTAGGCTGGCTGGATGGCTGGCTGGCGTTCGCTTAGCGTGTGCTACTAGAGGCATTAATCGTCGCGCTGCCGTCTAATGTAATTTCCCTATTGCGAAATTTGCGAAAATTGAGTAAATTGCATTTGATGAAATTGCCGCCACCGAACGACTAACCCACCGATCGACCATGCAACGCACCGAACGTTTTCTAACGCGTTGAGAGCTCTGTGGCATGGCAAACACGATGCGGCTGACATTAGAATGCTGCCGAAAAAATGCCAACACCACACACTTTGTCATCGGGTATATGTATTTAGTCGCATTGTGCAGCACACAAATTTTTCACGTGCCAGCCATTTTACGCGATTTCAGGGCTATCATGCAACCGGCCAGTTGTTACTCTGGCTGTGACCATATCTACCCTCAATCGGCGTTTAGTGCAGCGGACGCAAATGCGCCGCTATTCATCATTACATCATTGAAATGCAAATTCAATCAGCGCATGTTTGCCACACTCGCACATTGGCATTCTAATCGAAAGCCTTTTACAACGCACATTTGCGCTCTAACATGGCTTTGTCGAAACTTTCTCCAACAGGTTTGCAACATTTGCGCATAGCGATTTGTTGTTGCTTGTTGCAATGCCATTTAGTGCTTGAAATTGCATTTTGGACAAAAAGCCGCGATTTGTTGGTAAATGTATTAAACAATACATTCTGATGAAAAGCGCGATTGGTGTTCGCAAACTATTTTGCAAGGATATTTTGAGTTTGTAAAAATATGTAGTTTATTGTACTTACTTAGTTGCGTTAAATACTGTGAGTTATAGTCGTTTAGTAGAGGAATGTTCTGAGATAGACCTCGGTTGGGTTGATTTTGACTTACCTCTGAAATCGGTTCTCTTCTTCTTTGATTTTGACTGTCGAAAGCCTAAACCCCTAAACCTTCTACCGCCTGTGTGCCAATATCCACGGTGACTTCTACAGCTGTGTGTGAGTTTTATCGTGAGTACCGGTTGTAAAACAACTTAACCTCACGGTGCCCAGGAGCAAAACGGATTCAAATGCCTTGATCAGCGTCCTGAAATTCAAGCACTTCAGTACCAATTGGCAGTGTGGGGTGGACATACGGGCCGCCTCTGCAGTTCTTTGGGCCCCGGCACCCGGTTGCAATGCAACTCCACATTGAACCATTGCTGATTGTACCCGCATTTGGGTGTTAAACCACAGTCACCAAGAGGGGACGCACCATGAACAGACCGGAGTAATGCTCACCCGCCAGACTAGCTCGACCAGCCAGACTCGTCCAACTTGCTCAACTTGCCCAATTTGCACTTTCCAAACTTGCCTAAACTTGTTTAAATGCACACCTGATGTCTCGCTCCTGGAGACATTTCACCGTTTTTCACCAAGGTGGTCACGAAAGTTACCGGCACAGTGAAATATCCGAAAACTTTACAGCAACCTGAAGTCAGTTAACTCTGCGCGCTTAGATTGTCTTTGCCCTGGACCTTTACTCCAGTGCTTATGGAACTTGTTTATGGCCTCCCTTAAGCGTGCATGGGTGCGCTCACAAAGTGTTCCGGGCCATGGAATATTTTACTAGGCAGCCCGCCTGTTCTTTGCCATCGCGGCCCTCAAGCTCCGGCACCCAGCCCAGTAATACTGTGTTCTTGATACCAAGACCATATAGGGCGCTGAAGCAGTCGTTTACTAGTTTTGATGTTATTGTATGGGACTTCAGCTCTAACAAGGCACCCTGACTTTCCGGCCTAATGCAGACGTTTTTAGAAGCTATGCTCTTCTGAGACCACAGATCTTTATCGCATGAGTCTTTGCTTGGAAAATGGTATGGTAGCCGCACATTGGTACCGATCTTTTAAAATTCGGCCCAAATATACCAGCTCCAGTTATTCCATCTTCATCTACTGGTTTGGTGTAGGGGTTTCCTGTACTCCACATTGCTCGGTCTGTAATAGATAACTTGAAATTCCTAGAAACTACTAACTTTGGAGCTATTCGTCCCTCATTTTTATTATGCGGTCATTTGTGAATTTTATTAAGACCAGCCATATTTCACGTTTTTAATTCGAAAGTATTTAGGAGTCTCAGGGTCTCCTTATCTATTAGGATTGGGAAGGGCGGTATACCCACAAGAGCACTGAGTGTATCACCGTAAACCCCTGTTATGCCAACGCACACCATCCGGTGCAGTTTGCTTAGTTTGGTACTAGCAGTTATTTGTGTAGCTTAAATCCTAAGTTTTCCTAAAAGTCGCGTGTAAGCGAATAAGGCTCTCATTGCCTTGTTGACGGTTGCATACAAATGTGTATTCCAGGTGAGTGTCTTATCCAACCTCATCCCAGGTATTTTGCTTTATTTGAAAGACCTATTCTAGTGCCGCCCGGGTAAACGGAACCGGGTGTGATAAATGGAAAATCCTTTGGTGTGACACCATCTTTGTGCAATGCACTAGGCTTGTTGGAGATTATTTCATCATGCAGCCCCAGGTACGCAGATCACCAGATCGTTTGCATAGGCTCTTCCTTGTTTTTAGCATGGATGATGGGGCTTACGCTCTTGCATAACAAGGCCTCTCTTAAGCATCTGATAACTCAATAAGCCACAAAGAGCTATGTTCTTGGACTCCAGAGCCTTTTCAATTTTCGACATATTATTTGAATAGTGGCATAAGTCACTTCATACCTCTTGTGATCAAAGGACAGTTTTCTTGCAACCGAACTTCTCTATAAATCGTTCTATCGTCATAAACTAATGACAAAACCGTTTACCTTTCATTGATGAATTGAATGAACAACTGACGGGTTGAGATACAAAGAACCGGTCATTTAAGCACAAGAGGTGTGAAGTGACTTATGCCATTTTCAAAATAGACCGCTCAAATTGCAGTCTCAGTGGTTGGTACGCAAGTTGGTTCTTATTCAGTGGTCGTTCCGTTAGGTTGATCCAAGATTTTCTCCATGGCTTTTTGGAGAAAGGAGCTGAGGCTAATGTTCTCTTGATAAAGGTCTATGCTCAGGCTTACCTGCCTTCGGTAAAAATACGACCTTAGGCGTTGACCAGCTACTGGGGGGAATGTGGCACACTTACTTACCATACAAAGAATATTCGATTTTTTTTTTAAATTGAAAAATGCGTAAACGATTTTTTAGTGTACTTTTGACAATAAATTTGAATTCCTCGGTTTACAATCTACATGAAAAGTCTATAAAACCAAAAGCTAATTTTTTTTGTTGGAGCTAATCAGCAAAGTATTCATTTATTTTCGAAAGTTCATTTCTCAAAATTTTTTTGGGGTTTTTTTTTTGATTATAAAATGGCATTATTTTTCCCTTGGGCCATTATGCCAGCTTTTCAACCCATATTTTTCTTAATTTTATCGTATTCCTATCGAGAGTTTTACGATTTTGTCCATCGACATTACCAAATCGTACGCTGTGCGACGAGTCGCGACGATTTAAGGGCTCACGTCTGAGGATCTACATATTTTCGTATTTTAGAAAACAAATTTTGAGAACATCCAGAATTTTTTGAGTTTCTTTTTTTTTAATTAATTGAAATTATTCCCCATAACAACCTATTCCCCATTTCTTTACGCAAACATCGTACTAATGTACATTTTGAAATACGCAATTAATAACTAATGCAATCCTCTAATGAATCGATTAATTTTGAACGCTGAATTAGCTGGAATTTTGATAATTTCAATAATTGCATCTACTCAAATATGAATTTTGCACATAACTGAATACATACAACAAACCACATGCGGATGCACCAAATTCCACAGCTGCTTAATGAATTAATAAACTTTTAATTAGCACAGCAATAAATACGCGCATATGCGTGCACTTCACTCACACACACACACACATATACAAATTTGCCAGCATAAATCTTTTTTGAAAACTAATTTAACATTAGCAACTAAAGTGCACACAATTTTACACTATTAAACTAAGCGAAATGTGCTGTGGCCAAATAGCGTGCGAAATCCCATTGCAACTGCCCTTATATGTAAATATGTACACTTAGCTCTGCTAAATCCCCATTAATATCCGCCCTAAATTAGGCAATGAAATTTTAATTTACTAACTGCATACCGCTGGAGCAGCAACAGCAGCAGCTGCGGCCAGCTTGGTTGAAAGAGTTATGGCAAAGTGAGAGAAGGCAGTGGGGGAAAGAGCAGGCAGTGGCGCAAAAGGTGTGTTGAATGAATTTTCGTTGGGAATTAGGAAAATTTTGCATTTGTATGTAGATACCCTGCAGTGAAAAGCCAAACCAGGCAGTAAAAATACCAGTTAATTAACAAATATGAGCTAAAGCTAAAATCAAAAAAAAAAACTCTTTTTAAAAAAATTTTATTTAAAAATTACAATAAATAAGTATGTTAATAAAAAATACATTAAAAAAGAAAGAACAAAAGCCAAACCAGACAGTAAAAATACAAGTTAATTAACAAATATGAGATAAAGCTTAGTTAAAAAAAAAATTATTTAAAAAAAATTTTATTTAAAAGTTGCAATAAAAAAGTATGTAAATAAAAAATACACGAAAAAAAAGAAAAAAAATATTTTTCCTGTCCGAGGACTTGAACTTGGGCCTCAGGAATGGCACGCTAGTGCTTTTCTCTGTCGGTCATTGCAACGCGCCGGTTAGAGCGCCGCGAGCAAAATGGCATACTTATGCTTTTCTATCGATTTTTGAAAAAAAAAATGTGCTCATATTAACGACTTTTAATGTAACCTCATATATTGATGATGGCATTTATGGTATTTTTAAGGGCTTTTTGAGGTTAGGTTTATATGGCAGGTATGCTTTAAAAGAAATCGATCGCGCCAATAATTCGTTTTTTTCTTGATTTATATCCATAAGTATTGTATGCGGAAAATTGAGTTCTACGCAGACTTTCTCTATTTTTTTTCAAAAATATTTATAGGTCTGTACCACCGTGCGCCATGTTAAAAATACCAGTCGCTAACATTAATAAAGAAGAGAACGCCAACTAGTGGGGCTGAAACGCAAACTGGTAACATTCTAGTGCGCAACTACATAGTAGCTTTTCCTGCAGGGTAGGTATGCACATACATACATATTTGTGGTATGTGTTTTCAGCTGTGTACTTAAGCGTTTGTGTAACTAAATATTACATTAACTAACTACATACTACCTACCGGTGCTTGTGTAAACTATTTACGTATGGCTACATCCTCGTTAGTTAGTCAGCGCGGCGAGTCATCGAATGAGTTGTAGCCCAACCGCAAACGTCTGCACTTTTGGGGTCACAGCTGCGGCTATGCCGTGCCATGGTCCTTTTTAGCAATTTGAGGCGACTCGATATGGGAAATTTTCCATTTGCTAAATGAAATTTTGCGGACACTTCACTTCAAATGCGTATCTACAGGCAATTATGCAGAATTACAAATGCTCACAATTTTAAATGGATACCACACACTGCTCCACGCTTCACACCATTGCATTGTTTTGTTGTTGTCGCCCATGGAGCGTTAAATGTTCCACAGCCACCCAGCCAGCCCACCAATTTGTGAATTAGTTAGTTGTATGGACCGGACCACACACACGCACGGCCGGGCACTTTGAAAAAGTGAAATAAAAAAGCGGAAAATTAACTGCAATGCTTTTATTGGCTGCTGACTTTTGTGTCCTGTGTGTGTATGTGTGTGTTGTTGTTGTTGCTATTCTTGGCAGTTAAATGAAAATTTATGGCATCCAATGCGCCATTGTGGCGGCAGCGCCTATGACAACACCTTCTCTTCTCACATCTCCTGCTGCACCACTGTTTGCTGTTTGCTGTAACTTCAGTGGATGTATGCAGATGTTTGTGTGTGTGCGACTGTACCAGCGTAATTGGTCGCAGGTGCGTGCTGTTGCGCCATTAAATATGCAATTTTGCGTGTTTAAATTAGTTGGTCGCATTGGTCCGCGTGTCGCATTTGTAATCTGATACTTTGGCAGTGGCGCGTGCAGTAGTGTGTGCTGTAATAAATAAAAGCCGAAAATGTTAGCTTGAATTTTAATTTTACGCAGACCAATCGATTTTAATTTACATTATGGAAAATATAAAACTTGTATTTAATTTATTAAGTTATCTTTTTAATTTCAATGGGGCCTATATGGAAAATCTACGGCCTATGAATCCATTTCCAACTCCTTTCCTGGGAAGGGTATCTACTACACACTATATTGCCTATAATTCCACTGCCAAGAAAATCACATTTTCTGTTTTCTAACTGAACGCATTTCGCCTTCATTAAAACCTTTCGCTTACCCATATCATGGAGATACTTTCACCACTACCCAGTAGGCCGCCAGGTAGTGCTCTCCACCTCACTATTCATAACCACTTCCATGACCATCCCTCATGCCTAACGCACAGCGATGGCCGCCTTCGCATGAATGACTTTGTGTAGTATAAAAAGCAATAGAGTGAAGTCGTTCGAATTCGCTTGTTCATCGCATCTGATAAACAGCACCTACAACTTAAGATGCTGAGTTCATAGCTGCTCACTACTGAACTTTGTTATCTACTCGCTTCGTATCAATTTATTATTTCGGCTTCTGCTACTTTACACCTACTTTAGTTAGTTGCAAATTCAGCTACTCAAAATACACATGACTAGGAAACACATTTTTGTAGTAACTGCGGTCAAACTAACAAAAGCATATATGCTGGCATGAATAACATTAGGATCACCTAACAAAATGGCCTAGTGGGTAGCGATAGAACGTCCAAGTTATGGTAAAGCTTTTCGAAAGTCAGTCCAAAGTAGCACTTTTTGGAAAGGGTGATTCTCGGTTGGATTTCGAAATTATAACTCTCAGCAATGGCGTAGGTGCCGAGGCGCGAACGCTCGCGAAGCAGAACCGATTTCGCATTTTTGGTTACCGCTGATGTCGGTGAAGTCGACAAATAGATAATGCGTGTCAGACACCCACTCGCGGATCTTTCCTAAACTTTAGCGTGTGCTGAATACCAGGTCTTTGGTGGATTTACGAGTGCTAAAGTCACACTGAGAAGGCCCAATCAGTTAGTTGGCGGTGGACTGCAGTCTTTCACACCGAAACGTCATATTAAGAAGGATGCTAACACGGTAGTCGACGCATATGGCGGTATGAGCTTTCTTGTGGATTAAGCAGAGCACACTTCGGACTCTCACTGGAGTATAGTGAGTGGTATCACTACTTTTCTGCACACTTTTAACTAGCTATCCAGCTTTTACGGCTCGCACTTTTAACCAACCATGAATAACTTTGATAATTGCCGTATTCGTTACTTCGTAATTGGCTCTCGGCGTTTCTTGATAGAATTATTGATAACACTTAAGATTACGTAGTATTACAAAGGACAATATTCACGATGTTCCTGAATAGTTTAACTTTGTAAGCGGCTATTTAAAATATATCGAAAGTTTTAAAAGCTTGTTCCGCGGTAATGCTGTTTGATGAAAGTCAAACTATTGGTATCCAGTACTGATTAAATTTGTACATGTGTGCGTATTTGAGCTATACAAAAGATTAGGTCAGATCTTTACCCTTCCTTGCGGTGATGATGCAAAGACGTTTCGCTTCTTTTGAGAGTTTCGCAATTTCAAAGAAAATACCAACAATCCTTTTACGTTTTTTTTTTGTAGGTTATCTATCTAATCCCTGCACTCAGAAAGGTGGATAACCTTTTCGAGTGAAAGCGTGAGGTCTTCAGCTAAGATTGGGTTTGGTTGGCGTTTTTTATCTAGATTTCACTCTTACGTTCGTAGACTTTTGAGAATGAACTTTTAGAATCTCCTAACCTATGGTTTGACGCGATACTTGGACATCGAGAGACAACTGGCGAACTTCTGTAGTTCATCAACCGTTTTCCTTTTTAAACTCGCCCATAGTCGTCCATAGAGTAGTTACAGACTTCTTAGACACGTCATTGATTTCAACACCCACTTGTTACAGGTAAGTTATTTATCTTACTTAGTGGATCAAAAATTGGAACTTGTAAAGATATAAATACATATCTTTCATGCTGATTAGAATTTTCAAATTGTGTTTGGCCGTTTCGTCCGTACTTTCCTATGTTACTGATGCAACAAAATATGACTGTGACGCGACCCAGTGCAGCCACAATGTCAAGAAATAACTCTCATTCATTTTATTTCCCCACTCGAGTCTAGACTAAAAAGGACCTGGACCTTACCGTTTGAAACTTGAAACCTTGACCACCAATTGCTCTGGCGCTGTGATAGATCCTTTCTCCGTACTCTAGTTTGCATCGCCGTCTCTCGAATAATAAATAATGGCCTCGGAATGCAATAAATTGTGGACGTAACTCTGTCTTTTAGGCTCGCCTGTTTATGTTTGTTATATCGATTACGAAGATCTATGTTTGAAAAGTAGGGTACCCCATTGGTCTAGAGGACATTCAAACTGTTAAGAATCGCAGGAAGGCAGAGGAAGACTTTTGGAAATATCGCAGTCGGAACGTGTAGGGGACTCTCTTCCAATGTGAATATATGTATAGAAAAGTTGTATTAATTACAGACCGACAACTTTCAACCCGTCTTGCCTGCAACTAGATAGCGTAAAGAATCAGCAGTTGTTCTCTGCTCTTTAAAAGTTGAAAAAAACTAAATTTAGCTGCAGAACCCCTAATACTTTCCGAAAACATGCAATGCCTTCTCAATGACACTTAAGTGACATCGTCGTAGACGCATGGGTGGCGCACCCATATAGAATGTCTACATTCACACATAACCTAACTTTATGTTATTCTCTTCTCTTAACCGAACAAATCGAATTGAATTGATTTCAATGGAATGTCATAAAAATCGAAAAGCATTGCATCGTTTGAAATTGGTCGCCATTCGATTGCAATGGATAATATGGAAATGCATACACACCACAACAGAGTTGCATTTGCAGCGGCAAATAAACGAACAACAAGCGAAGGAACGAACGAGGATCTCATGAACGAGTAATGGTAATTGTCTCTAATTGAATCGAATTAAAGGTGCAATTGACAATGTTAACGCAGCGGCAATGCAACGGCGCCAACGCCACTATGGAATTTTGCGAGATGCCATGCGCATGGCTACAATGCGGCAAGCGGCGACAAGCTAAACGACAGAACAGTGCATTTGTTTGTGTATGCTGTGTTATTCATACTTCAAAGATTGATAATTTACATCAATTGAATTGAATTCAAATTATTCGTTCAATCGAATGCGTGATTGAAATTTTTAATTTATGTTCATACATATGCGCAGTAAATTCAATTGTACGAATAGATGCGAGTATGTACATACTTACTATGCTGTGGTGTGAGAAATACAAATGTAAATTGGCAGCAGTGTGTATATTTGTAAATAAATATCTGCATATGTACATTCATGGCATATATGACATTGAGCTAGGCGTATCTTGATTGCTTGCAACTGATTATCTTTTGGGTCATACGTGCCAATAAAATATTCCCCCAAGCCTTGATCTGCATATCTTGAATCTTGACTGATTTTTCATTAATTTTAAATGCATATTTTTAATGTATGTATATGAAATGCATTTGTACATTAGGGTGCACCACTTTCCATACAAAAAAAAAGGCGGCACTGTTTTTCCATCGGAATTGTAAAATCTTTTGTAGTCTAAAACTCCCTCCAAAATATTCCGGCAAAGTATGGAGACTTACTTGCGATTGAGCGATTTGACAATACCTCAAAAAATATGTGACCTGGTCTACAAAAAGGGAGCTTACGTGCGAAAACTAGTTTTCTGTGAAAAAGCTGTTAAAAGTAAGCAACTCGTTTCGTCAGTTTCTCATTATCTCGTTAATTGTTCTCCGCGCATTATTATTTTTGGCCCATAATACGTTTTTCTAGTGTATAATCATGTCTTTATAGCTTATAATTCAATGTATTTTGTTCATTACCAATAAATTATATTTTGTCGTATTTTTACTCTTCTTTCTCTACATTTTTAGTACACTTCTAAGCAAGTTAGGATTTTCTGCTTTTCACCACGTGAAAAAGCATCTAATCTTCCATCCGAATCAACCAAAAAGTGAAAATTGATTTTTTGACACCTAAGCCCCCTTTCCGTAGACCAGATCACATATAGTTTTTTTACAAATAAAATGTGTATAAAAAAATATTTTTATTCCAAAAATTTAACTTCAATAATAAAAGAGTTTAAGCTTCGAAGACCTGCATAAAAATGTTTTAAAATTTTATCAACGGAATCAAAATATGTAATTTGATTTTTTGAGGCATTTTCAAATCTGCCCAGCTTCCGTAAGTCTTAATATTTTTCTGAAATATTTTGGCTGAGGTCTTAAATATAATAAATTTTTTTTAATTCCGCTTCGACAACTGCAACCTTTTTTTGGTGAGGCACCCTAATGTACACTCTAAAAAAATTTTAGAGCAAAATTGCACATAAAATGTTTAAAATTGCATAAATGTGAGCACTTAATGTTTATTAATAGTAAAAACATGTATTTTTACTTCCAAAATGTTTGCAACTTTAAATTGTATAATTTAAACATCTCATGTTCAAAATCAAATCTTGAACATCTGGTTGAAAAATATGTATGAGTGCAAGTCGTAGTAATTTTCTCTTATTTACATATATCTAATTTTTATTTTCACACTCATCTCTTTTTCAGCTTGGTCCTGCTGCTGCGGGAAGAGGTATGTTTTGCTATCAGTGCCCGCCATCGTTGCATCCATGTGGACCGCATCCATCACGTTTGCCTACGCTGGATTATCCGTTTGCTGCTACGCATCCTTGTAAGTTGAACAAATATATATATTTACGGGAAATACACACAATAGTACGGCTCACGTTCATTGATAGGCCAGTTGACAGCTGTCAACTTTCTAACATTCAATTTGACATACAATGCTAATTCCCAGGGAACTAGACAAGTCCCGCCTTACTGCTGTGGGTGAAATGAGTCGAAATATTTATTTAATACCTCAAAATACATAGACCCGCACATTTCTTTGATCAAGAAAACATGGGTGACATATTCTAATTTACATCCAGTTGCGCATTTGTAAGCTCATACCTACTTTACACGCGTCTATATACAACTTTTTCCTCCCATTTCATCCCCTTCCACATGATTATCTCTGTCACTCATCTTATTTGTAGATTATCCGTAATGAAATTAGTAAATAACTGTAAGAGTACAGCGTCTATACTCTAAATAAGCCATTACAACAAAAAAAAGAGCAGCAAAACGTATACGCATAAATTTTGTTAAAATGCGAAAAAAAGGAATATTGAATGAATACTCTCACCCGTTATCAGAGATGAGATAAAAAGCCATTGATAGCGCGCTTGTGTGCTAAACTAATTTCAAACAATTTTCGACGCAAAAGCAAATGGGTAGATAAGCATCTTGAAAACAAAAAGCAAAAAACAATATGTAGGCATATTTTATGCACATAAGTACGGCTATGTATAAGTATACAGGAGGATAGGCAAACGTAGTATAATCTTTATTTTTTCTTGCCACACAGCGAAGTTGGCAAACGCCCAGCTCATCTGCGGCAGCTCACTCCATATGCACTGCTTGAATATCTATCTGCTATCTTTCCAAGTGGCTGTGACTTTCCTCCTCTCATATGTATGCACTGTTTCCTTTCGCTTTGCCATTCGTTGCTTCCCCCTCTCCAACCGACGACCGCCGTGCCATGCATGTCCTTCAAATGCATTAACGAATTATTCTATTAGCCTTTGCGTACTTCATTCAAAGTATCGAATTACCAATAACAGCCACATGCAACCAGCAACTTTTCGCATGCGCAGGGTTACACTTTTTTCCCCGATTTTTGTTTTCACTGCTTTGCTCTTCCGATATTTCGCAATGGCTTTGGCATTCTTTACTTCCTAATAGCCTTCGTTTTATTGGCACTTTTCACATTTGGCTGTCGATTTTCGCTTTTTTGACAGCACATTTTTTGATCTTTTTTGCTTTCTTCTTATATTTTTTTTTTTTTGCTATGCGGCATTCGCGTAAATTGAATCACAAGAATTTGTGTAGCAATCGATTCGATTATGGTTCGAAAATTTTCTGATCAAATTAATGGTCATTGGAGATTCATCAAGTTATTTAATCAAGCATTGCGGCGAAAGTAGTTTGAATGTATTGACAGATGATGATGATGATGGTTTGATGGGTGTACTTTTTTTCTTTTTTAGTTTGAGCAAAGGAGCTAATGGACATGTGGGTATGAGTATGCACATCTAACTTATATGCCTTTATCCTAGGATTAAGCAAAAAATTACACATACTTTATATCACCGCATACGTTTTTTTAATCCTCAATCCTTGTGAATTTAAAGCTCTTTTCCTTAGCTTATCAAATCTCTGATTAACTCTTCTGCGAACGAATAGATAACCTTCTCCTTTTTTGAAGTCAGGTACCTTTGAAGTGGAAAACTCTGATACAGTTCATTTGTATTCAACAATTTAATCCAATGACGACCAAAACTTGCTTTGTGTGTGCAGAGGAGACCTTACTCATCCTCTGCTACCAGCATCGCGACCGGAGTTTAATACTTTCGAAGCTAAACCGTCGGTGTCCAAGCCAGCCAAGCCAAGCCAGCGGAGCCGCTGAATTTTAATTCGCTGCACTATGCCTATATCATTGTAAAGCTCATACAGCTCATCGTTAAATCGTCTGCGGTATTCGCCATCGCCAGCACGCAGAATCTGTCTCTCGAAAACTCCAAGAGCCGCTTTATCAGATGTTTCAGGTCCTCGCCGCCATACTTGAATAGTTCAGCTAGCAGGCTGTCATCTCCAGCAGCCTTGTTGTTTTTCAGCCCCATAATCGCTATTCGTACCTCGTCATAGTCAGACGGTGGAAAATTGACTCCATGATCATCGACCATGATCCTCCACCACCTTCAGTGCTACTGCCATTCAATAGGGTGGCAAAGTGTTACCTCCATAATTTAAGTACGTTGTGGACATTGGTCACTAGGTCGCCATGGTTGTTCTTACGGGAGTTCGCCCTGGTCTTGAAACTTTCCGTAAGTCGTCTAACTCTCTGATAAAATTTTAGAGCGTTTTTTCGGGTGGCCAACATTTTAAGCTCTTCGCGCTCACGTATTTCAGCCTCTCTCTTCTTATTGCGGCAAATACGTCTCTCTTTCTTATTTAGTTCCCTATAACGGTCCCGCATGGCTCGCGTTGCGCCCGATCGCAGCGTGGCCCTGTAGGCGGCAACTTTTTTCTCTGCAGCTTCTTGACATTCCTCATCGCACCAGTTGTTCTTTCGGGCGCGCTGATCTCTACTGACTACTTCGTCGGCGGCGGTGCGTGATGAGCGGGAAATCTGGTTCGACTGTTCGCACATGTCGGTTTGTTGAAGAGTGGTCTCTGAGAGCAGGTATTCGACTCTCATACCGCGAATAAATTGGCCGTGTGTTGTGATTGTAGCAATTCGACGTTAAGCTTTCCTTGCATTTTTGGGCGCACATTTTTTGCTGCACCGAGGCGGATGTTTATCTTGGCTGCAACAATATAGTGGTCCAAGTAGATGTTTGGCCCTCGCATTGCACGTACATACAATACTGGAAACGTGTTTTCTCATCTTTCGATCTGGAAACAACCATGTAGCTTGATATATCTTTTTATGCGGAAACCTAGTACTGTATAATACCATGTTTCGGCCCCGGCGAGGTGGAGGCTGAATCACTCGACAGTGGTGATCCCTTCCCTACGCACCTTGGCATTGAAGTTCCCAAGCATGATTTTGATATCGTGTCGGGGCAGCGTTCGTATGTGCGCTCCAAGCGCTCATAGAAGCTATCCTTGGACACTTCGTCCTTTTCTTATGTCGGCGGAATGGACGCAAATGAGTGAGATGCTGTAGAAGCTCGCTTTGATGCGGATTGTGGCGAGACGTTCGTCCACCGCGGTGAATGACAGTACTCGGTGACGTAGGCTCTATATCACCACAAATCTAACGCCGAATTTGCGCTCTTTTAAGCAGCAACTGTAGTAGACGTCGCAAGGCTCCACGCTTACCCTTCCTTGCCCCGTCCTTTGTCTTTCCGAGGACATCAACAAGCCGGGCAGAGCCACCTCCCCATTAAGGATCCGTACATTCCAGGTGCATACCTTCAAATCAAAGTCCTTTGTACGTTTGCAGTGGTCGTCATCAATAGAAGGGGTCTCATCTGAGGCCTTTTGCTTTTTCATTGGGCGTGGTTTTTACGTGGCGGGACCCAAACCCAGCGCACGCGATATTTTACGCCTTCTCACTTTAGCTCGCACCAAAACGAGTGTTTGGTCGCTACCCAGAGGACGTCGTGGGCTGTGATTTGAAGCATACGAAAAATAATCACTTCTGGCCACTTCCATGTGAATGGCAGTCAGAAGCTTTTCGCACTTACCATACGGAACCATCCTACACATTTCGAGCTTACGTCTTACAGTATTTCAAAATTTTGTGTACGAAAATTTTGATTTAATGGTTTTGCAATCAGTCGCTGTCACCTCTCTCTCGGTGTGTAGCAAAATTACATTTTCTCCAAGGCCAAACTGCACTACTGCATGCCATTATATCCACATTGTCCGCCAACAAGCTACAAAATCGAATTGACTTCGATTTATTCGATTTGAGTTGAGAATTGAGTGTCGCCAAGGTATTGAAATTGCGGCTAAAGGACAACGACACCAAGGAGTGGCAGGCAGCGCGGCGCTGTCAAAGGCAGCAGAGTAAAAATCAATTTATCTTAATTCAGCAATTATCGGCATAACTTTGATTGCAGTGGATGGATGTAAGAATGCGAAGGTGGAAAAATGCCAGACACTTGTAGGGTGTTAATTTTATTGGAATGTGTATACTCATACATAACTATGCAAATTGATGGTTGACAACGGAAGGAGAACCAATCCATATATATACAGTGGCGGCAGAAATAATACAATCGTCTTACTTTGAAGAATTGTGGCTATATTTCTTTGGTTTATTTTATGTTTAATATTTTTTTTATAAAAGCCTGGCTAGATATACAACATATACCATATAAATGCGCTTTTCAAACTTTGAACAAAAAATTATAAAAATTCGACAAATTTTCCAACTTTTTTTATGATTTTTTAGAAAAATTTTTGGTATGCAGTTTTGTAGTGTTAAAGTGTGAGTTTTAAGTGGCTAGAAGATACCGCTGATATTTGACAATTTTTTTTTGTTGACGATGCTAGGCATTCCCTTCTATATAAAAAAATTTTCGAGAAAAAAAATTCTTAAAAATCAACCGTATTTTGTAGTAAATTAAAATTTACACTTTATTATACTAAAACTGAATGGGCTACAAAACTGCTTACCAAAAATTTTTCTAAAAATTCTGAATAAAAAGTTTGAAAATTTGGTGAAAATTTGTCGAATTTTTATAATTTTTGTTCAAAGTTTGAAAAGCGGATTTATATGATGTTTGTTGTATAACTACCTAGGCTTTTATAAAAAAAAAATATTAAACATAAAATATACTAAAGAAATATAGCCAAAACTCTTCAAAGTACGACGAGTCTATAATTTCTGCCGCCAGTGTACATACATACATATGTATTGGTATGCTGACAGCAAAGAAAAATCAATAGCTGCTGCATAAATAATGCATGTTGTAGGTACATATGTGTATGTACTCGTAGTGTTGTAATAAATTACATTGTCGCCAGTGTTGCGCAGTGGGGCGAAAGTTCCAACGTTGCACTGTTGCTGCCAAAAGCAACGTTCAAAATTTGCACAGCGGTTTTTCTTCAAAGCCAAAAAGCGGCTTCCATTGAACTGCACTCAAATCAGAGCAAAGTGATTTTCGGTTACGAAAATCGTTCATTCAAACAAACAATCAAACAAACACTCAATCCTCAATCAATCAATCAGTCAATCAATCAAGCGGCGGCACATCAAGTGCTGCACTCGCGCTGCCAAAAAAAAAATGAAACAATAAACAAATATCAAACCACTACATGCAAATAAGCATCGATTATTTAAGCATCGAACACAAACACCTGAGTCAAATGTGGATCCATGGCTTGATGCCGCCACTGCACTGGTGTGCCGCTGTGAATTTGAGTGAGTGCGCTAAGGCGCGGGCACACGCTGCTGCTCTGTGATTATTGCATCTGTGATTATTGAATTTGCATTGATAAATTTGCATATTTGAGTGCAAATTTCGTCGATTGGATTCGAAATTTCGGTGATGCCATGGTTATGCTATGCCCTGCTATGCTAAACTCTTGCGTCTGTGAAATCGAAAAAGGCACCGCGCACTTATCTACATACCTACATAAATATGTAGCTCGGCGAGTGTTGATTCCATTTTGAGGTGCTAATGATGCCGCCGCCGCTGCCGCCACCATGCCATGCCATGCCATTTGAAAGTGGAGTTGATTTCGGTTTGCGAATAGTGATAGACTAAATAAATACATCTATACTCGCATCCTACTTTTTGGCGGATGTCAGTTATGCCGCCAATAGTTTCGAAATTTATGCGGGGAAATTGCTTTGGTGTTGTGATTTCGGCTGAATTTGTAATTTTGCAAATTTTCATAAAAGCCACCGCCGTCAATTTGCAAATAACGTTGATATGAAATAAGTAGACAAAGCTGTTAGTTGGTAAATGGATATGGGAATTTATTTGCATATCTATGTAGGTATGTATTTTATAAAATATTTATGCTCGTATGGCTATAGGTACCTACAAATCAGTCTAGTGGCTATGGGTTAGTTTAAAAGTTTTGATGTAAAAGCTTCAAAAAGCTTCACGCTTTTAATGCTTGTCGTCAGAAAAGAAAATCGTCGTTTAATAATTACCGTATTTGTGTATAGTTGTTGTTGCAACCTGTTCAATTTAAAGGCAAGTATGCAACCCTCAAGAAAAGCAAAAACTCTATATAAAATGACGTACAAGAAATGGCTAAGAAATTTTCTTGAGCCGCTACGCAGTTCTTAAGAAATTTGCTACGCTTTCTACTACGGTTTTTTTTTTAATTTTTTTGTGAAAAAAGAGCACAAGGAAACGCATGCTTGCAACAGAAATCTATAAAGGCCCGTTCCATTGTTTCTTGAGGAAAGAGTGAGGCAACAGGCTGTGAAGTATAAGATGTCAAAATTCCTTGGACACTCACGAAATAATGGTAATTTTTTTCTTCACTGTTTTCTTGAGAGCTGCATCCTGGCCTTAAATTATTTTCGAATTTTGTTTTACTTCGTATTTGGGATTTATGAAGGGGTCCAGCTTAACTGATCCTCGGTAAGACTGAAAAATTAAATAAGGGTTGCCTATTAGAAAACTAAATTAGATGAAATATTTTTTTTCTTATTTTTGAATAGAGTTTGAAGTAGTAAAAACTGGAATTTACTGTTCATAATTCACTGGAGCCTTCATTTTTCAACAAATTAAATAATTTTTTTTTTTATGAAACTTATCAAATTAGCACAAGGACAGTTGAGACCGATTTTTGAATTTTTGTTTGTTTATATTAAATTTTTTAGTGCAAAGTGCAGAAAAAGTAGCATTTTTTTAAGAAAATCGGTTCTCTTATTACGGTTAATAAATGCTACATAATAAAAACTAGTTGAAAACAATATTAGGAAAAAAAATTCACAAAAGAAAATTTTTAATGTTATAAAAAAATTTTCACCCAAAAAAAAAATAAAAATTTTTGAGTGTGCAATTTATAGAACATAAAATTTTTGTATAATAAAATACAAGTTGTAAGTGGCTAAGAGTTCGGTTGATTTTTCATTTAAACAATAAATAATCAAATTGAGTGAGAAGGCTCCAGTGAATTTTGAACAGTAAATGCCATTTTTGAACCACTCTGCGCTGTCGTTTTATCGTTAGGATCTATGAAGTATCAAATTTAAGGTGAATTAAAAACATTTGCCCGAGTTTGCCCCCTGGTATTCAGTCTTATTTTTGTGACATATGTTAGGATTACAAAGCAAAATTTAGTACATTTTAAAATTTTCAGAAATATTATTGTTTAGAAATTTGGTTCATTTGCATTTGCTAGAAAAAATATAAGAAAATCTGTTTTTGTAAAAAATAAAAAGTAATCGGTACTAAAGTATTTTTTCCCATTTTTTTTGAGGAGGGTTTTAACTGGTAGCGCAGCAAAAATTAAAAAAAAAAAACGTTTACAAAAAAAACGGATTTTGTAATAAGTAGATAACCGGTAACCGCTGTAAAAAATAATAAAAAAGGTTTACTTGGAAATTTATATTTCAAAAGATTAAGAAAATAAATTATAAGAAATGTCAGTAAGTCTTTCTTTTTGAAATATTTTGAAACTACAGAAATTTCCGAAAACCAACCATTGCTCCAATATTTTTACCACCCAAAACTTTATCCAACTAATAACCCTTCCGAATAAAAAAAAGTTTTTAAAATCCCTTCTGTAGATTTGGAACAACATTTTGAAAAATAATCTAATAGGTAATTATTGTGCGTTACATTTATTTGATTGGAGACACGATCTAATTCAAGACGCTGGCTCGCAGGTATTAATTCTGGTTTTGATCGTTCCTAGTATTCTGTATTACCAAGAAGCTCAGAAACCTCGACTATACATACATTGAAATTTGAATGGATTTTATGCAAGCTGAGAAAATCCATAAAGTCTACGAGGCCATTCGATGTTAACTACAACTCTTCCCCCAGCTCTTGTGATTATTTTCGTCAACATTTTGCTAACCGAAATTTGCTTCAAATTAGCCATTTTAATAAAACACATAAGGAAGTGCAGTACGCAAGTTTAAGTTCGGAAATTCTCCAACATAATCACCGCATATTTTAACTGTATAAACATTTTACTTAGCTACTTACAAGATACTTAAGCGATAATAAGATTATTTGACGACTTATGAGCACATTACAGCGAAGATTTTAACTACTAGACAAAATCTAAGCACTTATCTATGTATGTATGTAGGTATGACAGCGCCAACTACTACGAAGTTACTCAACTCTACACACTTAAATTTTTATATACATACGTGCATATGTACATATGTACATAATATCAAACAAATGTACTAATATATAGATATAAGTTTGTGTAAATATATGAAGCTAATTCAGCTCCAAGGCAAAGTAAGCATACGAAGATAATTTGATATACTTAGTAAGTGTTTAAACATATGTACATATGTAGGTACGTATGCCGATGCCATCATAGCTATAGCCAGACCTAAATACGAGTATATGTACATATGTTATGAACGTGCATCTAAATAGCATCGATATTTGATAGTCGTCAGACACGACGTTCTTCATGAAATTACATAAAAGCGCATACACATGTGTGTGCATTAGGGTGGCCCAAAAATGCATGTAAAAACAAGTCAAGTCGGAATTTTTATGCTCTCACCCCCTAAGATTGTTCTATACCGAAAAAAGTATACCCTTATTATACCTTTCATGAGCATGAAATGGTATTATAACTTTGGTCCGATGTTTGTAAGTACCAGAACAAAAAGAGATAGACCCATTAAAATGTATACTTTTATGATCAGAACGTCGAGCTGAGTTGATTTAGCCATGTCCGTCTGTCCGTCTGTCCGTCTGTCTGTCTGTTTGTATGCAATCTAGTCTCTCAGTTTTCGAGATATCCGGATCAAATTTGGTAGGTGGGTGTATTTTTATAATGTATTAATCATTTGTCGGAACCGGAAGAATCGGACCACTATAACATATAGCTCCCATACAACTGATTGTTCAGATATGAGATTTTTCGTTATAACTTCTCCATTTATGCAGCTACGAACATGAAATTTTGCAGCCCTTGCACCCATTATCAACAGAATTCTTACAGTGAAAATTACAAAGATCGGGTCACTATAACCTATAGCTCCCATACAACTGATTGTTCAGATATAAAATTTTTCGTTATATCTCTTCCATTTATATAGCTGGGAACAGGAAATTCCGCACAGTTTTCAATAATTATCAACAGAAAACTTACAGTGAAAATTAAAAAGATCGGATAACTAAAACCTATAGCTCCCATACAACTGATTGTTCAGATATGAGATTTTGCGTTGTAATTCATCCATTTATGTAGCTAGGACCATGAAATTTCGCGCTGTTTTCACTCATTATCAGCAGAAGACTTACAGTGAAAATAACGAAGATCGGGTCACTATAACCTGCAGCCCCCATACAACTGATTGTTCAGATATGAGGTCTTTTATCATATCTCCTCCATTTATGCAGTTAGGAACATGAAATTTCGCACCATTTTCACTCATTAACAGAATACTTACAGTGAAAATAACAAGGATCGGGTGACTACAACATATATCTTCCATACATCTGATTGTTCAGATATGGGATTTTACTGTAAAACTCCTTTATTTGAACAGCTAAAACCGATAAATTTCGTAAGATATTTTATAAATAATAATACAAAGTCTACTGAGAAAATCGTCAAAATCTATGCTGTATAAGCTTTATCTCCTATAGCACTGATTGTTCAGATACCAGTTTTTGCGATATATCTCCTTTATGTAGGAAACTAAACCCAATAAATTGTGTTACCGGTTTACATACCGATCACATAGCAGTGAAAATCACTTAGATTGGTGCCATATAAAGTATATCTTCCATACCTCTGATTGTTTAGATGCGATTTTTTATATAAGTATGTAACTCCTCTATCGATGTATCAAAATCAGTAATCTGTCAAACTAAAATTTGCAGATGTTCATGAAAGGTATGAAGCCTTCGGCATAGCCGAAGACAGCGCTGCTCACTTGTTTTTTATTTTGAAATCAAAATATATTTAGAGGTCGCTCAAAGCGCCCAAAGTTAACCATGTATTTTATATGGGGAAAAACAACTGGTATAGAATAGTTAAAAATCAATATTTTTTACCAGAAAACACTTTTCATCTGCAGGAGATTCCCAATAATAATACCCAATTATTTAGTTA
The DNA here is from genome assembly GCF_013731165.1 of Rhagoletis pomonella. Classification (NCBI taxonomy): domain Eukaryota; kingdom Metazoa; phylum Arthropoda; class Insecta; order Diptera; family Tephritidae; genus Rhagoletis; species Rhagoletis pomonella. The sequence goes on from NW_023458560.1 coordinate 48,862,282, forward strand.
ACCATTTTTCATCGCAACTATAATTTATAGGTCCGCCAAAAACCCACAAAAACCCCGAAAAATGCAATGGCGCGACCAATAAAAAATCGTTAGTATTAAAAAATGGTTAAATAAACAATTTGGTATTATTATTGAAAGTCTACTGAAGAGAACCAGAGTTTTCCGTTCGAAAAATATTGATTTTCATTTCTGCGAAAAAATTAATTTTTCCCATATAAAATACATGGAAATCTTTGAGCGCTTTGAGCGACCTCTTAATATTTTTTGATTTCAAATTAAAAATAGGGGTATATAACAATCCTAGGGGGGCGGTCTTTGGACCACCCTAATGTACATACTTACTTACTTACTTACAAACACTTACATTCACTTATGTATTTTCCCCCTTGTCCTGTGCTGTACTCATGCACTTAAGCATGTTTGTAAGCATATTCTCTTCACTTAAGTAAATATTCACCATTCGCCCTTAGGTGTTCTAATGTGATTTCATATTCCAAGCAGCGAATTTGGATTAGATTGCAAGCAGGTGTCTCGTTGTCCTTAAGCTATTTCATAGTGAATATGTTAAGGAGCTGTATAGCGTATGACTATATAATTAAGTTATCTGAAAGCTAGGTTATAATAAGTGTCAAAATAAATATACATACATATAATTTATTAATGGCTATCAAATTTTATGTTTAAGTGTTGGGTGTGATAAAATAATTTCGTAAATGCATAGTGTAATAAAATTAATTGATTCAGTTGACAGATGCATAATTCTGGATCATTTATTTATTTGCAACTTCATTGCGTTTTTTTCTTGGATCAGAAAACCCGCAAAAGTATTTTTTGTAGAGAATTGATTAACAAACAAACTCTCATTTGGCTATTTTGAGAATCTTCTCTGAACGCCACCGGTTTACTCGATGTCAGACGGATGCATCCGCCTTGTACGCTAAAGTTTTCGCTTAGTCTCAACTTTGCACAATTACCTATACGTTCAGTGCCCATGCGTAAAGCACATGTCCCCAAAGGAAACCATACACTCGCATTACCCGGCGTCGACACCCTGAGAGTGCCTTTTCTTGTTAGCTTGACCATAGCTCTGACCATTTTTGCGTGTATCATCCACGAAACGCGGACTTCCAGCCCCTGGTTATCGTAGCCCTAAAAATTTAATATGTGAAGACTTGTTTGTTTGGATTTTGGAATGATTAGCTGCTAAAAGCGTAAAAAGTGCTGGATGTACATTCTTAAATTTCTACGCACAGATAAACCTGGAATCGAAGATAGAACTCTTTTTATTCTAGGAAAATATGTGAGGAGCGTAGTAGCATCTTTATGGAGAGAATGATTAATAAACTTTAACTTATGAACCTTAAGTCACAAAACATAGATATTAAGAAAGTGTGGTTACATTAAATACTAATGTAATGTAAGAATTGGAATATAGATGCAAGGAACTTGACCCCTTCATTACTGTGAGAAACTCCGGTGACTGGTGGCGGCTTGCTAACTCTTTAAAACGCCGTTCTAAGGGGGTGAGTTTTAGCCTGTCACTGCAGGATTTTTACAATCATTTTAAAACTTGGTTGTCTAGTAGTCTCATTTTGAACTCCGCGAGCTCCAGATTGCAAAGGCCTTCATGGCCCCTGGTCAATACCGAATCGGCTATGAATTCTATACGAGTATATCGAAACCTAAGTGGAAGATCGACCTACCTTGGCAGCCAGTTCGAAAATGCCCTATATCAGAAAACTTTTCAAGAACGCACTATTTCAGAATTCGCTTGAAGAACTTCCTATCTCAGAATTTCACTGAAGAACGCCCCATCTCCGCCAAACGCCTTATCTCAGCTGCCGTTTCAAAAACGTCCTGTCTCAGCACATTTTCACTAAATTTTCAAGTAAGATAGGGCGTTCTTGAACCGAATTCTGAGATTGGGCGAAATTTAACCAAATTCTAAGATAGGGTGTTTTTCCATAAAATTCTGAAGTAAGGCGATCTTCAATAAAATTCTTTTCGATTTAAAATTGTCGCTGGGTTGAGGCTTTCCCTAGAACTATTCAACAATTGGCAATCTGTTCAATTTAACTAGTAATGTACACTCAAACTCTGGGCGAAGAAAAATTTTAAGTATGTTTTATTTGTAGATTTTTCATGTGCCTTTGACACAGTTGCACGGAATATGCCTTTCCACAAGTTAGCCCATCTCGATCATTCTAGTCACATTCTACTGACTTTATGCCTAATTTATGAAGATGTATCTAGTCAGGTAAGTTTGGATGAAGTGTTTTCTGATCCGTTTACTGTTAATCAGGGCGCACAGCAAGTTTGTTTGTTGAGTCGAACTCTTTTCTCATTATATATTAATAATCACTTAAGTCACAGCCTCCCTTTCGGTGTAAAAGTTTCTGCCACTATATTAAAAGTTCTTACGACGACGATATCGTGCTTTTAGCAGACTCTGCCGTAGATTTACAGAAAATGATAGACGAGCCTTACGTACGATTTAAGAAAGGCGTGAGTACCAGGTACTCACAAAATTTGTTGTATAAGCATCTGTGGCGGCTTGACAAATCATCAATCAATTATTGAAACATTAGTTTCATTTAATTTTATTCATTTTGCTGGAACGAGTACATTAATTTTTCATAACCACTTCGGGAATAATTCAAATATATTTCAGAATCATTTCGTGACTAATTTCGAAATACCCCCAAAATTAACCCGAACTAGTCAAAAAAATGTCCTGAAATGGTACAGAAAAGTCATGAATTTCTACAGAAATGCTACAGAGCTCTTATGGTAACTATTTTATTAAAAGTTTCAAAAGAAATAAGGATACTTTTTTCAAATAAGTTTTTTGTAAAAATTTCCTCTTAAGATTTATTCGGTTATGATTTGGCAAGCCACGTCGGGTATCTGCTACTAGTTTAATTTCATTAAAATCAAAGTACTCAAACAAATGAAATATTTATTCAAATGAGCTTGTGATTTAAATCTACATTTTTCACCTTTCTAAGCCCATCTGTTTTCCAAAAATATCTTAGATATCACAACTCATTCTCGTCAAATTAACTGACACCAAATAGCACAACCGAATCTATCAAAACCAAGAAGCTTTGCAGCGATGGTATTTTTTCGCACTTCAGGATTGTTCAACAAGATACATAGAGAATAATGCTACATCCATCTGCACAATCATATATATACATGCATACATATGTACGTACGTACCATGAATAAAAATCACAAATCAAGTTGAAATCATTGAAAATCCAGTTTATAAAGAAAGTATCAATTTGCATTCGTAATTCAATTGAATTCAATTTTCGAAAAACTCTTCGTGCAAATCTGTAAGCATTTTGTGTTAACCAAATGACAATTTGTTGTTGTATGCTGACATACAAACATGAATACAGCATGTATCTGCTTATCTCGTACTATGAACTTTTTTCCACACTTAAAATTCAAAGACAAATTTTGCTTAAAAAAAAAAACAACAACAAAAATCAAATAACATCAGGCTTATTGAAATTCCCCAAGGCACTAATGCCAGTGACAATTACAAGCACAACGCAAATAATGTCATGGATAAAGGACACCAAGCATTGGTGACAAACAGCTGAGGCAATTTGCTTTCACTCCTATAGGTAAGTGATATGTATGATATGATATGATATGCAATGCTATTGAGGATATTACAGTGGGGTAATTGTGCTGATGATAAGTTTTTGTTGCTGTGGTTGTTGCTAAATGTGTTATGGTATGCTATTATTGGCGTTGACGGTGATGGTTTGACCTTAGATGTGGCGCTGCCGTTTGAGGTGCCAGAGATAATTTATAGATGGTGCTTTTGTAAATGAGCTCTAGAAGGTTTCTGAATAACACTAAATATTGATGAATTTTAAAAAATGCACTAGTCATACATATACAGGGTGTTCTAAACCACCCGTCCACCCCCTCTAAAATGGAGGAAAATGTTTTTTTATTTAATTTAAAAGTTTCACCTAAAAAATCGGGGATGCTCTATATTTTGGTGATATTAGCGACCTGCGGTTTCGATCGGAAGTGAGTTAAACTGCCCGGAAGTCCTTTTCTTTAATTAGATATACAGGTTTTTACTACAGATTCGGATCTTGAGGATAAAAATACCTAACTTTTGTTCCAAGCTTTTTTTATCGGAAGTGCCTTTTTCAACCTGAAAATGAGCTTCGAACTTCATAGTACCGGCTTAAGGTTTCGACTGAAAGTGTGTTAAACTGATTGCAAGTCCATTTCTTCTTTCCCTTCTCAGTGTCCTCTATTGTCATATTGTTTGCCTTGACCTGAAGAGCTTGTGTTGCGTCGGTGACTGTTTCTAGTCCGAGTACTTTTTCTAACTACCCTGCCTCAAGGGTGTTGCGTTCCCGTCCTTTGTGTGACGCTTTTTGAGCTGCAGGCTGTTTGGCCGATGGTTTTCTCTTGTCCGCAGACAGGTGCCTTTTATTTTCCTTTATTCTATTGATGAAGGCAGGATGTGGCGTCGCAAACCTTGAGATACGCGAAAAGTTCTCCTGTGCTTTCGTGAGCGTCTCCGACGCCTTTTCCAGCTCCACCAGCTACTTAGACGAAAGTGTGAACTTGCTACCTAAGCGAAGTTATATTCTTACTGCCGCTTTATACTGGACAAAAGCTGTTTGGCCCTTCTTACTAGGCTTATTCCATTGCGAAACCCTATTAGGGCGTCGATGGCTGACACAGAAGCGCTAGGAGATTTCAGAATCTCTTCCTCGTCCACTGTGTCGAAGGTTGCCCCCCTGCTTACGCTGTCGGGGTTTGAATTTCATTCGATGCCAGCATCTCTAGCTATCCGTTTTTACTCGGGTCTTGCAGGCGCATTTCCTTTGCTGGGGCCTAAGATCTCCTTTGAAGAGATGTGAAAATTGGCGACACGCTGAGGAGAATCGCCCATATGCTTTACCCTGAGTGACAGAGTGTCCGGAATCTTAGCTCCCATAATAAGTAGGCAATAACCCGACGGTCCCTCCTTTACAGCTCCTCAAGGACATCGTTGATAATGAGGATGTGAACGTTTTTTTCCTGGGACGACGCCCGTGAAGAAGGAAACTGTCATGAGTACTACTATACCGGCATATCAGCATGCACGACTTGCAGTCCCACAGCTGCACCAAAATTCTAAAACCTCTTCACAAACCACTCACCCCGTGGCACTGCCATTCAAGGTACTACTTCATGGGGTTGGTTGGCTCAAAGACTTCTTACGTATCTTGACGGCTACTTAGATGCTCAGCTCGTTTTAGATATACATGGATGTTTGTGCCGTGGTCGAAAGAAACTTGGTTAAATGAAAACTAGAATCTCCATGAGACCTATATATTAAGCCGTTTTCCAACGTTGGGGATGAGCTTGCGGGTCCATCTCCCACTTTCTGAGGCATCCCTTCGTTTCTGCTAGATTTCCATAGAGCAACGGTCAAGCCCTTATATACTTTTCATCTCTTGTGCGAGAATATCTACTGGCATCAGTCCGTCGATTACAAAGGACTCTTCATCAGAAATTGTGCGGAATCCTCAAACAGTTCTCAGTGCACTTAAGCGATGCTCAGTTGTTGGTGTCTTTGCGTAACACTTTCATTGTTTCGGCCCAAATCGGAGCAGAATTCTTCTATAATGTTTAGGAACACCATTACTAGGTATAATTCTTGACAGGTATGGTTGAAAATTCGAAGCCCTTTTGGAAGCATACTCGAGGCGGGTCTTAAAACTTAGTCGACCAACAATAATAATGCCCTGATATTTTTTTGCGGACTTGGCTGTAATGTATTCGTAAACGGTGAGGGAACGTCTCTTTGTGGAGTACTTCTACTGACCGTATCCTAATCGGGAGTATCTTATTTTATTCGTTTAGTAAGTCTTGGGTGATGAGTAAGAATATATACTTTTCTGTGAATCAATATCCTTAACCTCATTTTCTTCTACTGCTTTCCTTTAATTATAGGCTCATTGTCTTTATATATTTTCGCCCGTTACCGCATTTCGAAAATGGCACTCAAATACTCAACTACCTCCGTTAAGGTTTTTTGATACGTTTTGTTTATTTCAACTTCTTTAATGTACCTAATTCAACTCACTGTAATTCTTAAACACTTCATGCATATATGTATATCAATAAGTAGAGAGCGTATTGAAGGGACCACTAGTGAACTTATGAAACACATCGATAACCGAAGAGCGATAGTTCAAGATTCGAAAATACACTACGCTCCAAAAATACACATACAAAAGCCAGAAACGTATTGGCGCTTGTAAAAGAAAAAAAATACTGAGACAAATACTCGAACTCAAGCCAAATCGCACACAAACGTTGGAGTAAATAAAGCAACGAACATGAACAGAATTTGCGCTCGTTTGTTGGGGTGACGAAACAGCTTAACGAATGACAGATATTGGTTGGAACGAAGTGTCTGTTGCGCACAAGGGTGTCTTGATGCTCGCTAGCGCTACACTAAAGCTACTCTCGATTAGGCTACTAAAGGAGGATGATGTTGTTGGCAAAAGGCAGGACGGTGTTGGTTTTGTTGTTGTAGTTGCTGGTGATATGGCTTGATGCAGTATGCGAACGAGTAAATCCTTTAATGATGGTTTTTGCCGTTATACCAACTGTCTGAAAATTGAATTATCTCCATTATGTGCATCTAACGAGCAAACGATGTAAAATGCTACTCTGTAGAGAAGGCAATAAACGCGCACACACTCGCAGTCATGAACGTAGACTCAGTGAGGGTTAAGTGAAGACAAAAAAAAAGGGGATAAAGGAAGTGATGAGTATGAAGAGGTGTTTTGTTGCTGGTTATGGTAATATTGCGCTGCTGACTCCTGACTACTGACTGACGATTACTGACTGCTGCATCCTTTTCGACTGTTGTTGTTGATGTTCGATATTTCAGTCGATAGAAAAAGCGCTCTACTTTGGCTCTGCGGATATGCTTACCTCACTCAGTGCTTATGTACCACTCCCTGGGCGCTTGGGTGATTACGTGGTGTCTGTCAACGCTGTTGACCCCTCTCGCAGGCTTCATGCCAGTAAATTGTTGTTGATGATGATGATGTTGATGAGGCGTTGGCTACAGTTGCAGCTCGAATTAAGGACGACGCTGACGAGATAGAAGTAAAATTATACAAGCAAGGCAAATAAGAAGTAATAGAAGGAAAAATTGTCAGATGTACATAGGAGGAACGAAAATTGGTTTGCAAATTTCTATGTGTGGAGTAAATGTTACCGTTTTTGCTATTATGGCTGGCTATGAAGGTATTTGTGAATGTATGTGTGTTTTTTGTGTGTGTGTCCCCCTTAAATCGTTGCTAGCACATTTGAATCAATTTGCAATAAGGATTTGTTAATCCTGTCTCTTGACAAGTGCGGTTAGTTTACCGTCAATCTGGTGGGTGGAGGGGCAGTGCTATTTCCATTTAGCGAATGGCGTAGTGAAAGAGAAAGGAATGACAGAGCAGAGTACTGATTTTGATGTTTGTTTGCCACAGCTTAAGCTGGGGCGTCAATAGTTGTCGGCTCATTGAGCTCAGGAGTGCGTACAAATAAGGTTATACGGCGTCGTGTTATGTTGATGGGTGTAGTTGCTTTACTGCAAATTTGTATATACATACAAACATGCATATTTATATACTTAGGTAGGTACTTGCGTTGATGTTGCACTTCTGCAGCAGCTTTGAGTGCAGTGTGAATTAGCGCTGAGTGCTTTGGTATCTTGATGAGGTTATGAAGTTTGCAACACCCACACATAAGTATGTAAGTATGCACATTACGGTGCATCACCAAAAAAAAAGTTGCGGTTATCCGCCGCAATGGATAATAAAATTTATTATATTTTAAGACCTCCGCCAAAATATTTCGGAAAAATATTAAGATTAACACGAGCTACATATACCGATTTGAAAATGCCTCCAAAACTCTTATTATTTTGATTCCGTCGAAAACATGTTTAAACATGCACACTTCTATCATATCGAACCCTAACCGCCAAAAAGATGTAAGCGAATTTTTTTTTTAATTTTAGTTTTGATGCAGAAACCCATCTTAATGCTTTAGGAACATTGCTGCATCAAAAAGAAAAAAAAATGTTTAAACTAATTTTAATTATAAAACACCTATGAAAAAAGTACCGATTTTTGATTTTTTTTTTTTGAGAGTGACGCACCCTAATGTACATACATGTATGCCTAAGATTTTACTTTGCCATTGGATTTCTTTCTTTTACTCTTTTGTTGTTGGTTTTTGTTGTATTGGCGCATTCGACAAAGTCGTTGTGGGATTTGCACTCAAAACTTAATTTGTGCTAATTGACATTTGGTTCGTCAGGTTAAATGTGCTATACAGACATATATATATATGTACATACGTCGAACAGTGTACGATTTTGGCAAATTGGGACAAAATCAAATACATCAAGAGCGAGAAGAGATAACCGAGATTAACCGACTTAAAAAAAAGGAGGAGGTTATCAATTTGTCGGAATATATTTATATTCTTAAGTACATATTACCGCATAAATTTGGACCCCGTGAACCGTGAATTTGGTTTAGATCCGATCATTGGATCATGAAGAAATTAACGGTGCTCATACATTTTTATGTGAGAATTGAAGTCGGTTGTGTTGTTTGCTTAAAAATTACTTTTTTTGACCCAAAAAACACGCAATGAACTTCTAAAAAAAATGTTAAGGCTTTTTTCGGTTCACATGACCATTCAGATGTATTTTTTGATGCAAGAACAGCAGAGATATGGGTTTAAAACTTAGAAAAAAGTTTTGCTAACTGGTTTCAGGTCAAAAAAAAAGATCATTTCAATTAACAAGGTAACACTTTTATACAACGAGACTATTTTTCCTGAATTATGCATCTGAAAACTAAAGAAAAAATTGTCGACATCTCATCTCGATCTCGTGATATTTGCTATTGTGCCTTTTTCCAAAATCGAACACTGTGCGTCGTGCGTGTAGGCTTACGCAAATTTTATCTATAAGGTTCACTTTGTCGTTGTAGTTATTTGCATTTTACCTGATTAATGAAGGCCTTGATTGTGTTGCTGCTTTCCCGATGGGAATTTCAGTGTCTATTAGAATTTATTGCAGATGTTTTTCAAATTTTAGTGTCCTTCAAGCTTCAGAGTTGCATTTGATAATAAATAATTAAATATAGGTAGAAATTTGCATATAAAAGGCACTAAGTTAATAAAATATTCTAATGCAAACGAATGATTTACGCATTGCAGCAACTTTCGGTATACCATTTGACTTGGATTTGAAATAAAAATCACTGAAATTTCGATTGTTCATCGATTCTATTTAACAGCAATTAATTTTCTTAATTCAGTTACTGTGTAACTTTTTGGTTTGCATAAGTTTCTTGATATTTGTAATTTAAAATTACCCTGGTCATAAGGCCGGATCCACAACATAGTCCCAATAAAGGTACGCTCCCGGTCCGCATTCTCTCCGGTAAAATATGTAAAAGCAATTAACCCGCTAGGAAGAGCCAACAGGCCTAACTACTGCATCGCATCTCGGGTGGTGTCTTAGCGTTCATTAATATTTTCTCTTGCCCCTTTTGACTGCTGTAAGTAGTTCAATTCGGATGGTGTGTATTCAGTGGTACTAAAATGTGGAGGAGACAAACATTTTAGTACACTTATATGCATCTTCACAAATGTTGGTAATCTTTCGAACATTGCCGAAAAATTTGGGTCGTCTTCATTACTTACCCGTTAGGAAAAAGCTCACTTACTTTCCATAATAAATATCTAATGTGATGCGCAATGCGAAAATCATATTTTTATTCAAATAGCAAAATGGTGCCAAAAGCAAATTTCAACAACTTAACAAATTTAATTTCAAAGCAGACGCAAATCGAGTAAGAAGAAGAGCAACAAGCAGAGCAGTCAGCAATGAGTTTTGCTGCGAGTAAAAAGTTGGCAAAATTATTTTCTAATTGAATTTTCTTTTCGACGCCATTTTGTGGACATAGCTGGCAAGAGTATAGTCGCTGGCAAGCAACATACCACCACTCACTCTGTGCTACTTTGTGTGCCGAGTCGTTAAGTCGTAAAGTGAATAGCTGAAAACCTTTTTCGACACAACAACACGCCACAGTCAAAATAAACCGCACACTTGACCCTCAAGGCACTGAGGAATTACGCAGCCTCCCTCCCTCTCTCGACACAACAAACGCGCATTGCTTATGGAAACTTTTCTGCTGCTTCTCATTTTTGCTGAGAATCCGCTTCCGTTGCCTCGCTTCCGGTCGCCGTGTAGCCGCTTATGGGTGTGCTCTGAACTTTTTGTGCGCCGCTACAGCCAACGCTCGACGAAATTAATTTTCAATTTGTTTTAAATAAATAATTAGCTAGCAAATTGTAAAATTTAATTTCTGAATATGCCACACAAGTACAAGTGCAAGTATTGGGTACAAATGCGTAGGCAGCAGCAAGCAAAGCTGAGAAAGGATGCTAGGTAGGTCGGTTGGTTAATAAAGCAAAGGCTGTCGGTTGTCGGTTGTGTTGACTTTTTTGTTGTCGTTGTTGGCGCCATGACCAATTTCAACGAACGATAATCGGATTAGGAATATTGCGCCGGAAAACATTTTCCACTCCAGCGTGCCACCGAATCGAAAGCCTGTCTACGCGCACCTGCTTTAACTTGGCAGCTTACCTACGTTGCTTTTTATTGGAATATTTAAGTAATAACATGTGCTTGTAGATGATACATATGTATGTACATTTGTATTACGTTTCCTTCTTTATCTATGCACATAAATTCACCCGTACATACATACATACAGTCAGATTTAAATATTTCTGCAAGTCGCTTAACATTTGCCAAGTTAAGTCTCGGGGGAGCTGCTTAATGCGTAGTAATGTTATTTCGTGCCGACAGCTGTTTGTTTGTTCGTCCATCTTGGCAGCCATTTTAATTTTTTGTTTTTGTTGGCTTACAGCAGGAAAGGTTAACTAAATAATTACTAAATTTATGTGTGCGTGTAACATTTGTGTGGTTGCTTGTGGTCGACTCAGTACACACCAGCTTCACTTGTAAAAGTTGCCTCTTGCTAGCTGCGCCAAAAAGTATGCTATATCATTTACATGCTAATTAATATTTAATTTGTTGTACAAAGCCATTTGTTTGTAAGTTTACTGTGCTAACTAAATATTTGCTTAGGAGCTCGCGAATGCTAAAGGGTAGATAATTATGAAGGAAATGTATCAAAATGTATGCGTAATCGTAAGAAATATTTATCTTCTAATACGATAAACTCCGACTCAGAAGAACAGGTTGAGTTATCATGTTTGAGATGGCATGTGATTGACGACTATCAGCTCTTTGGCGAACCTAACGCTAAAGGTCATCAGCGACTTGGTTAGAATAGTGCTTGATAGGTGAAAAAGGCCACAAAGGCTCTATACCATTGGATTTCAAAACTATTGTTAAGTCCATACTATTCGACGGCCAATACCGACAACGTTGACTTTATGCCTCGGATCAGCTTGGATTCGAAGCATATGGTCACAGTAGTACATATAGAGTTCTCTGACAAATTGAATAACCTATAGTATATTAACCGGAACCTAAAGGGTCTAAAGGACCCTTCGACTAAAAATTGAGAGATTGAAGGTATGCTCAGGGATCGGGATATTTCTTTTTTTTATGTAGAGGTGGCAAAAAGCGAAGGGCGACTATCGTAACTCTTGCGTTGATCTGCTCCATTGGGCACAAATTTTGGTGTACGAATAGTTATCTTAGACTTATGGCGCACCGCCGGAGTGAGTAAGATTCCGAGCAGCCCGGTCGCTGGTATTTGCATTGAGCAGGCATTCAAAGGTGACGAGTTTCCGGGATCCGCTTTGGCGGTTGGAATCGCCTAGGCTCCAATCGGCGTCTACGCTTCGGTTGCATGCCTTTCAAAGCCCCACTGACTAGGCGGTTGGAACGGTCGAAGTTCAAATCCGCTCCTACGATTTGCCTTTCCGAGGCTCAAAATCGCACTGCTTTGGTGGGTGGAAGGGCCTTTGAGTGTACGGGGTTCAAAGTCGCACTATTTCGGCGGTTGCAGCGGTCGAGGTTCCAATCCGTCCTACACGAGGCTCAAAGGTCGGGATATTGGAAACAGATAATGCGACGCACATTTTCACTGACTTTTCCAATTTAAGGATTTACTGCTCGGAACCGGAAATTTTGCAGGTCATTTAAGCTATCGTACCATTATAGTATTTTTTAGCTGAAATTTTGGCGATAAATCAAAGCGTAAATAAATCCGCTGAATGAGCGTATAAACATTTATGTGTATTGACAGTCAACTAGCCATTAGACTCTGATTTCATATATTACCTCCTCGCTGTAGATTCTAAGGAGGCAATAGGGAGCTTAGCCATAGCCTAATCCATCCACCTATATTGGATCCCAGAACACAAAGGTGTTGAAGGCAATGAAAGTAATTATGAGCTAGCTAGAGACGGCATTCCTTATAACAATTCTTCAAGTCAAAAGGTCTTAATAGCTAGAGAATTTTTTTACAACTAAGGTCTTAGATAAAGCACTAGGTATGAGCTTAATAAAAGTATAAGGTGTAATTATAAGCCAATTTTTTATATTTTTTCCTGCTTCTTGGTTCACGGAGTCAATGGTTATGAACTTAACTTAAATTTCCTAAAAGCAGTTCCGCTTTTCAACGAACATAAAATTATATGAATTTGACCCAACATCCCAATTTTAATTATTTTTTTTTCAATCAAAACTTAAGATTTTGGGGGTGTTTTTGAAATGCTGCTAATTCCAAAAATATATTTTATACCTGCTCTACCATCTCTACTACATGACATAAAAAGTACATGCAACTATTTTTTTTTTTCGTAGCACCGTGTTGTATGTGAGCCTACCGATGTTGATACGGTCAACTTCCCACATCTTGCGACTGGGTAGTTGACTTTTTCAAGCCTTTCAAGTCCTCTGTACCGGATAGAATTATTCCTGTGCAGTTGTAAAATGCTGTGGAGGTCTCATGTCGCTGGCTCACTCCCATCTATGCGAGCTGCTTAGAAAAAGGGTATATCCTGGGAGCTTAGAGTAGTAGAGTAGAGTAGTGTGATTGTTACGTTTATCCCCAAAGCTGGAAAAAGCCCTCACATTTCTTCGAGGGACTTCAGACCAATAAGCCTATCTTCTTTCTTATGGAAAACTTTTGAGAGACTGGTCGACCTGCATATAAGAATGAGGATTCCTTGAGAGAGGTTTATTGGAAATCGCAAAAATATTTACTACAAAGTCGGGCATGCTCTATCTTTTCATCGTATTACCGAATACGAGTTTCAACTGAAAGTGGGTTTCCGACAAAATGTATGCATTTTTTCCACCGAAACCGAATCTTTGGTAAAAACATATATATATGTCCCATTTAAAAAATTAACTTCCGGTAAGCTTGTCGCACTTCCGGTCAAAACGGTCGAAATCGTAAATCGGCAAAACAACCAGAAAAGACAATGCATCCCGTACTTGGTAGTTCATATTCTTGCGTCTTCCAATAAAAACATTTTCCTCCATTTTAGATGGAATGGACGGATAGTCTAGGATACCCTGCATATGTGTGTATGTATGATTTCTGAAAAGTGAGCAACACAAACTTCTGAATAATTTTCTTCAAAATGGCTTTTAACTCTTCTATTTTATTAATTTGGCACTAATTCCCTACGAGTCCACTGCGCTTACGTGCTTATCACAGCTTAAGAACGCTGCAGGCGAAGTGTTGCTGCAGCGCTTCAATTATGCCAGCTAATTCACTCACAGCAGAAATATGTATTTCTATATACATATATGTAGGTAAAAGTACACATATAAATACATAAAATATCTACAGCAATATTTATATATAACTACACACATATGTAGTTGGGTAGTAATTTATCTAATGCTTTTCGAGCATCTTCTTAATTTCAACTTTTTTTCTTACTTTCTCCTCTTTCTATGTTCTTCGTGTTTTTTGCCTTGCTTTACGGACTAATCGCGCCTTCAGATGCAAGCTACTCCTACCATCCTTCCATACATGATGAGACTTTCGTGCGGCGGAAGCAGCGGCGTAATCGCACCACGTTCACGTTGCAACAGGTAAGTGAGTGGATGGGCTGTGTAACTTGCTAAGTATTTAACTATTTGGGATTTGAAATTCTTTGTTTTTCCATTTTACTTTGTTTTAATTTCTTTTCTAATTTTGCTGCTATTCGCTTTTGATGTAATTTTCTTCCTTTTAATCATCCTTCATTCCTTTCCGTTCGCCTTGCAGCTGGAAGAGCTGGAGACTGCCTTTGCGCAAACCCATTATCCGGATGTGTTCACACGCGAGGATCTGGCGATGAAAATAAATCTGACGGAAGCGCGCGTTCAGGTGAGAAAAACTTAACGCTTGACGAATTTGTTGCTGCTGCCTGCCGCTGTTGCTAAGATGTAGAGTGTATAAATAAAATTATGCTTCCTTTTGTTTGGCTAAATTGTAATGAAGGTTGCTACATATGTATGTATTTCTTGTTTTGCTACAGAATATTTAAATGAAATCAAGTCGGGTTGGATGAAAATTTCTGTGGCAGGGGATAAAAGGTTAGACAATTTAGAGGAAAATTGTGATAAGTGTGCGCGCTAACGTACATATTTTCATACATAATTTCGTAGGGATTTGCTAACAAAAAATTCATAAATCGTATCAAATTTCACTCACTCAACCAGTTTGCTAGGCAGTGAGGCGGCCACGCATTGCCAGGCGGCTGCCAACAGTTACTCATTCATTCAGCCATTCTTCCTTCAGGCGTTCATTGAGCCCACCAGTTATGTAAGCGACTCTACCCCTGTCGTTGCTCAATTATTTTGCCTTTTTGGCTCTTCGCCTTCTCAGTTACGCCTTGTGATCAAAGGCGTCTGTCATACATACACACATACATACATTAGTGTGCCGTGCGTATCTTAGATTTCTGTCCTAAATTTGCCCCTTCTGGCCGATTTTCACTTTTACTCTTAAAAGTCCGTACATTCGTGTGGCAACTTATCCGCTGTCTGTTGTTCATTAATAATGTATGCGTTCGGATATTAATTTTTTTTTTTTATAATTTCAAAAAATGAAGAAATATCTACGAAATAAATCCTAACTATGCGTAAAGAATTACACAGAGAAAAAAATCTAAGGACACTTAAAGTCAAGTAAGGCAATAAAAAAATAAATATTTGGCGCTCACACATTTGCTTGTGCTTGGCCGAGCTTTTACTCCGATTTGTGTGCGCCTTGATGTTGTCACACAAAGAGGAGGGCCTACACAGAGAAATGGGTAAAAGTGGCCTAAGTTATTGCTTGAGTATTTAAACGTGAAAAAATTACAACAAAAAAAAAAAAATTGTGACATAGCTTAACATCCAAGTTATCAGAATCAGTGGTGTTTCAAAAAGTACGAGATGCTTATAATTATCTATAAAAAATCCCAAATGGCGTGTATTTTGACCATGTTGAAGTTTTAACAGCTTAACGGATTTATTTCTTTTCTCCTATTTTAATCGGTATTTTCTGTAGAACATTTCTGGAATAAAATTCAAAATAGGGTTGCCAGATATTTGGAAATTTAAAATTATTTAAAGGCTCAACAGCATAAGGTTTCTATACTAAAACAAAAACCTTTTGAAGAAATAAAAAAAAAATTGGTGTGGGGTTGCCACCTTTATAAAAAGTTGCAATTAACTTTATTAAAAACTGTATTGAGGTTTATATCACAATATGGGTGTCAAAAGGAAGGTGTTTTAATCTAGATACATATATATATAAACTAACGCCTATGCACCAGTTTTTATTTCTAAATCTGAATGCTTGTGATTCGAATCTAGAAGCACATATGTACATATACATAGAGCCAGTTTTATTTTACTATCTATTATTGACGAGAAGCCGCATCTTCCAATTTTTTGGTAACTGCGTCCATCTAAATACTACCGTCTTTAAAGGCACCAACCTACCGCAATATTCGCCTTATAAATATTTCATTTGCAAAGTTACTAACACATTTTTCTGCCAGTGTAACATTTGTGGCTCATAAAAAAATGATGCTTCAAATGGTTGATTTCTCACAAAGAAATCCCCTTAAGTGTTTTTTCTCTTCTTTTGC
>NW_023458560.1:48883466-48884752 GCF_013731165.1 Rhagoletis pomonella
TATAATTAGGATTAGGAGTGTAAAAATCATGACTTATTTTGTAATGTAATTTAGATAATTATTGCGAATGCGAATCTTCTCTTTTTATGACACCATGAAACTAAGTTACGATAATACATAAATAAATTATTCTTGTTGCTTGACTAGAGTTTGACTATTACCCAAAGTAATTTAGATAATTATTGCGAATGCGAATCTTCTCTTTTTATGACACCATGAAACTAAGTTACGATAATACATAAATAAATTATTCTTGTTGCTTGACTAGAGTTTGACTATTACCCAAAGTAAAATGTTAGCTAATTGCGGGGTAAACTCAATTATCAACGTAATTTTATGTCATATTTTCGTTTAAAAATCAGACCAAATTTTTTTTTTCAATAATCTCACCTTTCGTCCTCATACATACAGTGGCGGTCAAAAAAGAATGAATGGTGTTTAGTTTTTAATATTTGCTATGTTTAGCTCCCCTTAGCCTGTAGCACCCTAATGGTGCCCATTGCTTCCGATGAAGCGGCGCTTTAACGAGAAACTCTTTTTGTCTAGTCGGGACCCCTTTTCCCTGGCAATACCGGTCGGTTTTGGTTGTCGGGCAGTGGTGGTGTTTGTCGGCTTGAACGCCACGTCTTTTTGTCGCCCAATGGCGGCGGCATTCAAGTGCACTTCTGTTTGTATTTATCTGAGGGGGTAACCCAGCACTACCGCAACCGATTCACCCGAACAAACTCCCGCTTTCGCTACTTCGTCTGCTTGCTCTTTACATTCCTATTATCGGGAACCCAGACAAGAGATTCGCTGAGACGCTCAGCGTAGCTCCATCTTGCATTCTTTGACTTGATTAGACTTGGTATCAAGAGATGAAATACGTAGCTAGCAGCGTCGCATATTGCAAAAAAGGGTTGCTTTGGACAAATGAATTTTGAGAGCCCAAATATGAACCAATTTCAAGTTTCTTTTTTTTTTTGAATAAAAGATAATTAAATTTCGCGTCTATCTATCGGTGACGATTTTTTAAAAAAGCTCTGGGTTTTTATTTATTTATGTTGAAAAATGAAAGAAAATAAATTTCACGTTTGAATGCCTCCACTTTTTTGGAAAATACTTGAAATTAATTTCAAATGTCTGCAATTCCTTAAAAAAAAATTCACAAAACATTTTTCCATAGGATACATTTAATTAAAAAAATGTATTTCATTCGATATCTATACTAATACATATATATTTTGAAAGCCGTTTATTTCGCTTTTTTCTAATCGAAAAACTCGAGAACAGCTGTACCGATATTA
>NW_023458560.1:48884852-48907687 GCF_013731165.1 Rhagoletis pomonella
ATTACGGTCACCATCCGTTCTGTTTTTTGTAGGACCGTACTGTTTTTCAAAGGTCGGTCCTGCGTAGTTTTTCAAATCTGAAAAACCTGAAAATGTACTGATTTTTTCCAAGTGTCCTGCATTTGTCCCGCATTTTATTCGTTATTTTAAAATTATTTAATGGATTAAAAAAAAAAAGTGTTTTTTGATACTTTTCGTAGCTTTTCTTCAATATCTCATGAAAAAATCTGCAAATTAACGTAAGCGACTTACAGCTCGAAGGGTATTGATGTGCCTCTTACCAAAATATATAACTTGTGGCGACTTCAATGAAAATTATTAGTGCTACAGGCGAAAAAAGTGAGATTTTCAATCAAATACGCAGTTTCATTTGATTATGTTTTTTCATTATTTAAAAAATTCGATAAAGTAGATATATCATTACAGTAAACTTTGAGCCAATGATAATCAAAATCGGATTAGAAATGTAGATGCTATGGAGCGCAATCTGCACAAATTATATATTTTTGTAAAGGGCATTTTGTAACTCGTCATTTACGTCGATTCATTACGTCGATTTTTGACAAATAACTGCGAAAAGTACCAAAAAAAAACAAAAAAAGAAGGGTATTGTTTTCGTTTTGAACGACTCAAAATTTGCATATAAAATAATCTTTTAAAGATTTTCACTTTTCGTGTAAGCTATTGTAATTATAATATGTTTTACTATACTTTTATAAATATTCATGTAAAAAAAGATTATTGTCAATGAAGAAAAAGTGATTCATTTTTAAAGTTTAAAATGTATTAAGAATTTAGAATCATAAATACTCTTTTGATATTTTTATACTACGTAAATATATGCAGGCATATTTTTGAAAAATTGTCAATTCATTTTGAATCCATATTTATGGTCACCGTAACGATAATAGAGGAAAAATGATTTCTATAAATCAAGGGGGCGTGGCACCTCCCATACAAACTGAAGTTTTCACACAACATATCTCTGGAAGTATTCATTGTAGAGTGCTGCAACTTAGTACAGAGATATATGTATGTATAATATCAACGCCAAACTCATGGAAAAAAATGGAAGGGGGCGTGGCACCGCCCATACAAACTTAATTTCTCACACCACATACACATTCTAATGTGAATCCAGCAGTGTAGATACAAATGGCTTCCTTATCATCAGCTTGGCCCCTTCTCAATTCCCTTATGTATGGAAACCGCACCAGTAAAATCAATCCAAAATCCTCGCTCGATACCATGTAGTCCGTGGTCGGGCCAAGGCTTAAGACCAATGCACAATAAGACTATGCACAAAGTTCTTCGTTTTCCACAGCCCCGACACCCTGAATCGCCATTTCCTTTAGGTATAGATCAATCGGAATCATATTGAGGACGACATTCAGTACCTCTGAGGGGTAGGATCTCAATGCCCCAAAGATCGCCGAACATGCCGCTCTTTGTAAGCTACTTAGTCTTTTGACATTGTGTTATATTGTATTTGGGCTTATATGGTTTTTGTTAGATAATGCGCTTTATTTTTATAATAAAGAAATATCTTATATCCATAAGGTTCTCGAAAATGGCTCCAACGATTTGGATGAAATTTCGCATACAGATAATGTTTTACATTTTAAGGTTATCTAAATAGGTACTATCTCCGAGAAGACTCGATTAAGGTTGCCACCTGTTCGAAATTATTTACAAATTAATTAAAACATCATAATATTGGTATCAAATGAAAGGTATTTTAAAAAGCCCTAATTCAGAAATATTTGTAATAGGGTTGCCACTTATTTTGAATCGCATATTTATTTGATTTCTTGTTTAGAAAATAAATTTGCAATATTACTATTCATGGGTAATAAGAGAAGGTTAGACAATGCTTTCCCTATATACAGAGTGTTATCCCTTAGGATAATAGTATATGGTTGCCACTTATTTTCGATTCTACACAATTTATCTAAAACATAGCAAAATGGATATCAAATGAAAGGTATTGGCGAGAACTTTCATTCGAAAATATTTTCGATTGGGTTGCCATGTTTCTATGTAATAAATATTTTATTTTGTTAATTTCAATCAGCATTTTTTTTTGTTGTATGTATACACAGTACATATACTCTCAAGACATATACGCAAGTACATATACGTACTATTCATTCCAGCGTATTTTTAAATAGGGTTGCCAACTAAATTTAAATTAAGATATCTACTTGCTTTATAGATATCAAAATCCAATTTTTTTTTTAAGTTTATTTCCAAAATATTTTTTTAAAGCTATCGAAATGACTAGTATTTGATACCAAAACCTTGAAAAATTTAAAAAGTATATGCACTCCGAGCAAAGCTCGGTCAACCTGTTACTTAAACATTAAACAAAGAAAACAAAAATAGCCAAAATTGGTCAAAACGTCGTGCCGCTATTATTTTTCCCATGACTAGATATATAAAAAGGTTAGTAAATTGCCGCACTGAGGGCTCTTTTCCAATCTTTTCTTGTTTTTTTTGTTTGCAATTATAGCCATTTGCGTCATCCGATCACAATTAGCACAAATTATATGTTACACCTACATTTTACGCGTATTAACACGTACGAAGTTATGTAGGTAGACTAATTGCACATAATATGCATGTCTGCGTGTGTGTGTGTGTGTGTGTGTTCGGAGTAATTGCAGTTTACTGTGCCTTAATCAAACTCATTGTCATCACACTTGGCAATTACCAGCGATAATCGCTCATTTGCGTTGCTAATTTATTTAGATCGCGCACATTTGCCAAGTGTCGTAGGTGGATATGGCCGGCGAGCATGCAAACACTTTCATACATATGTACGTAGTATATGCAAAAGCTCTATAATATGCTTGGACGGATTAATGGACAGCGTTGCAGAGATTTGGATGCAATTTGGCGATGAATTAGAATTCAAGGTTTCAAGACATTAAGACGTCACTGAGACGCGAGATTACGAACGACGAGTTCATGTGGCACACTCGGGCCGGCGACACAGCTTAGCCAATGCTTTGACTAGGTTGGGTTGTAGGTGTGCCGCAATGCTGTGTGGCTATAAGTGTATGCGTATGTGTGTGTGTATCTCACTCAGCGCTTTGCCTATGCGCCTGTGTCTGCTTACTGTCTAAACTTAGATTTCCTCAATTTTCCACAGCACTCTAAAGCCTACAGCTGCTGGTTAGTAGCAACTTGACGAAAGGCTTGTAATTGTATGCGAGCTTAAGCGGCACTCACACTCACACAACTACTCGTACATATAGTATATGTATGCATCTATGTGCCTTCAATGCATTACACATTGCAGCATTTCTGTGTTTATTGCAGTGCGGAAACTTGCCAATTAGTGGCTTGCCGATGGCGCTTCCAGCCACTCGCAGCACGCTCAAGTGTTTGTTGTGTCGGTTGTAGCAGTTTGGTCACAACAAAATTTTTTTTTCACTTGCAAGTCCGCTGAGTCTATGTAACTGTCAATTTGTTAATCAGTGCATTTGTGTAGCCGTAAGTATGTATGTATTTACATACATACATTGGCATTAGTAGGTCTCACTTAACACTTAGCGCGTGGCAAATAGGCGACACTCATGCACGAACGGAAGCACCGCGCGGCTGCCGCTTTTTTTGTTTTTATTACATCAGCCGCATATACAATATTTGCAGATAAATAGCCGCTGCACCGGATCCCAACTTGAGCGGCTCGAGCGCTAATGAGGCGTTTATTTATACACAGATATGTAGCATCAGTACGTTTTTGTCGCGTGCTCTCGACGTCTCATAGTAAATGCTGTTATCTAATGTTTTGTGCTTGTGCGGTGCAATTTGTTGCAAGTGTTGCCATTAATGCCACTGATGAAAACGACGCTGAATCGCCTACTAATTGTGGTTATGCTAATGAGGTTTTTTTCGTTTTTCGTCTGAATTATAGCTCCTTATAAGCATCTGATTCCGTGCCAATTACCAAGTCAAGTTTGCCCATTTTTCTTAACTATTTTTTTATTTTTTTTTTTCTTAACATAAAAGCCTTTCGCTTCCGTCGACTTTAACACGTTTTGCAACTTCCTAGCGCAAAATATACTGCTATGACTTCTTAGAAAGTAAGCTTTGCGCTTGTTGAGCATAAATATCTGGTACAGACTATGTCCAATTAGTAGCGGAAATCTTTTAGTAGATATATATACTTATGCCGATATTCTACTCTAAAAACGCGACAATAACAACAATACAATAGGAAATGAACCTAAATACTTTAATATAACACAAATTAAATAGGATTTAGCAGCTGCAACCCAGCAAGCAAAATTCTTAAGAAATTGGCGCATACAAAAAAAAAAATTAACTCCACTGCCCGAGGACTTGAACCTCCTTACTTATTCGCCTCCATTTGGAACATACTATCAGCTCTGTCGTTGCTTTCGCCACACATTTTTGGTGAACTTTTTGTGACTTTCTCTTACTTAATATCCAAATCGTCTCAAGTCACAAAAAAGTCACTAATTTAGGTAAAGGTTCTTAGTCTCATATTTACAGCACAATTCTGGCGTAGATAGTTAAAGTCTTTTGTAAGACAATTGAAAGACAGTAGGCAAAATAGTTTGACAGATTTTGTTTATGCTGGCACTAAAATCGTACAAACAAAAGCTACCTTGCCAACTTTCATGGTGAAAAGCTCTTTTGACAGAAGGCACTTGTTTATCATTTTGCTTCGAGAGATCCGAGGCGAATCTTCGGACAGGTGATTTTTTTAATTATTTCAATATATTTTTTATTAAATTTTCTTTTAATGATTAGATTTAATTGTTTAAAAAAGAAACATATCTTTTTTGTTTTCACCTAATTTTTAGAAACATATATTTTTTCCTCTTTTCCCATAATTTTTTTATTTATTTAATTTTCTTTTGATTTTTAGATTGTTTAAAAAATCATATTTTTCTAATGTCATTTAGTTTTAGGAACTTATTTTATTTTTTTGCTTATTTATTTAAATTTTCTTTTGATTTTTAGATTATTAATTTTTAATTAATTGCATCTAACTTGTTCTTTGATTTTTCTTTTGTTTATTTATTTTTTCATATTTTAAATATTTTTTATGTCTTTTAAATATATATTTCTCTTTTTTAATTTGATCTTCTTTGAGTTTCTAAATTTGTTTGAGTGACATTTAATTTTATTTCAATACCATTTACTTTTTAAAACTTATTTTATAAATTTTTCCGTTTTAAATATAATTTTCTTTCAATTTTAAGGGCCAATTTCAGATGAATTTTTAAACGGCAGTTAAGTTTAACTTGGCTTATTATTTAAATGTCATTTAGCTTTCGTTGTTTTTCAGATCAACTTTATTTGCCAATTAATTTCAACTTGCCAATTAAATGGCAACACTCTTGCTCGTTAGTTGAAATTGTTGTTGCATTTTTTTGTTTATGCTTTGTGCTGAACAGCTGTTGTTTGGAAAGATTGACAAAACAACCTATCTATCAATTTTGGTTGTTTGGTACAAACATAGAGTTGCATATCTTATATTTAATTAGCCAATAATAGTCACTTAAGGGCAGATTGAATGTATGATCTGAAAATTGATGTTTGAAGTTCATCAACAATCTCTACTTAAATAGGCCATCTGAAATTGGACCTAAATTCTTAGTACCATGTTAAACGAGCGTTGCTCTGAGTGATATGCTTTTTAAAGTTTTCAAGTTTTGGGTATCAAATACTGGTCATTTGGAATAGCTTTGAAAATTCGGGAATTAATTTAAAAAAAATTTATTTGTTAATATCCTATAACTTAAAAAACTAGATGGCAACCCTATTTAGAAAGACGCTAGAATTTATAGTAAACATATTGAGCGTATATAAAAAACAAAAAAAGTTGTTTTCTATTAGCGATCGCCCTCGGCAGGCAATGGCCAACCTCCGAGTGTATTTCTGCCATGAAAAACAGCTTCTCATGAAAATACAATCGCCGTTCGGGGTCGGCGTAGAATTGTAGGTTGATTAAGAAAATACAAATTTGTATTACAAAAAAAAACGTGGCAACCCTCATCAAAAATATTTTCTGACTAAAGTTCTCGCCAATACCTTTCATTTAAAATCCATATTGGGATGCTCTAGTTAAATTTTTTACAATCGAAAATAAGTGGCAACCTAACACTAGTATCCGCTTTGCCTCTCATTGCGTGGCCTCGGCCTTCGTACTTTGCATTAAAGGTAAAACCAATTTTTTTTGTTTAAATCCCGTAATGAGTATAACAAAATATGAACGTTTTACTCGAAAAAACCCCATACTTTTCTATTTATTAATTTAAATTAGTTCTCGCGAGCGTAAAAACAATTTAACCAAAGGTAAACAAAAAGTAAGCAAACAACTTCGAAAGGTAAACAAATAACTGTTTCGTATAAAATTAGCTGAGATTATGGGCAAACAATTTATCGATGTGCATGTGTGTGTGCGGCTGTGTATAAGCATGTGTGTGTGTTGTACTCGAATTGAGACAAAAGGAAACATTTGTAACAATTACCAGGCAAATGCTGCCAAATGGTGAACGCCGCTGGCACTGGCGCTGCTCCTGTCTAAGCCACAAACACCGGCGCCTCTTCGAGGTGGCAGTTACATACATACATCACTTCGAGTCAACCGCATCAGTGCATACGTATTGTTAAAGGTGTGTGTCTGTATGTAGTAGATACATTTACATACAACACAAAAGAAAATATTGTTACAACCAACAATAATTACAACAAGTGCGCACCATTAGCTTTGGCAAACAATTTACCATCCCCCCGCCTTCTTGGCTTTGCTCGCTTTCCCAATAGTTTGCGGTTGCAAGAAATAAAGAAAGCAAGCAAGCTTGGAAAAAAAAACACTACAACAAATTGAGAAGAAATAAAACTAATAAAAAACGCATACAAAAACAAACATACTCACAGTAGGTAGCTTAAGTAAACAGCAGCAAAGTGCAAACACTTCAACGCTCACCCAGCCAACGCAGTTCAAGTGGAATGAATGAACAGATGTGTTAATACTAAGCGCATTTGGCGAACCCTTCCGCTGTGCGTGTGTGTGTTGGGCGACCGCAATTACCGCCACCCCTTTTTTCTTTTTCGTTTTTCGTTTTTTTGGCTGCCCAACAGCATCAGCAACAGCAGTAGCAGCAGATCAGGCGCGCCTCAGGCAGCAGTCACTGCAATGTACCACCAACTATACCGGTGAGGTAGTAGTGAGTAAATAGTAGCGCTTCGTTGCAACCTCAACATCCAGCCATCAACTTACATCAGCATTAAAGGATTATTCGACCAAATGCAATTATCCGAATGTGGCAACCCCTTTCGCCCGAGGCGCAATATTGGTTGCATGCATACATATCGAACGAACAAACGCAAGAATGAATGAATATGTATGAATGCCAGAGCCCAAAGAGCGCGTAACCAAACACCAGCCTATTGAAAATTAGGTTGAAAGGGGTTGTCATTTGTTACCCAACAAACCTAAATATGTTAGATAGATAGAATTTAGGTTACTTTGGACTGGTAACGAAAAAAATTGGTATCCAAATGAAAGACACATGGCAAAATAGTTCGAAAGACTTGTGTTATTCTAGCGCAAAAGCCTTAGAAAAAAAGCTCTCTCATTCACCACTCGGGGTAAACAGCTATTTTAGGAGAAAACATTTATACATTGCAGCTCGCGTCATTCCAACTGTCGCAATGGCCGAGTGGGCATGGCCTAGGCGTGCCAATCGAGAGATCAGAGTTCGAGTCCCAGCGCAGCTGAATTTTTTCTTTTTTGTTTTTAATCTACATTTTGTTCCGAATTTTTTTTTAAGTATATATGTACGTATAGAAATACGTTTGTTAATTTAACTAGTTTTTTAGAAACTTTATTTTTTATTTAATTTTCTTTAATGGTTTGGTCGTTATTGTTTTAGAAAGTATATATATTTTTTTAATTTCATTTAATGTTTATGAACCTGTTTTTTTTATTAATTTTTTAGATTTTATTGTGTAAAAAAGAAAAATATATTTTTTTTCATTTTATTTACCTTTTAAAAATTTATTTATTCTTTTAATTTATAATTTTTTAACTCATTTAATTTTTAATAATTCTTTTTTTTCTAAATAAAAACATTTTTACTCAAAGTTGTGGTAACATTTTTTTCTCCTTCTAATTAGATTTTTGGAATTCATTTTTAAAAAATATATACATTTTCATTTAATTTAATTTTTAAGAATATTTTTTGCTTTATTTTCATTTAAAATATTTTATTTTATTTTATTTTCTCTCATCTATTAGTTTTTATTGTTTTAAAAAGAAAAAAATACATATTTTTTAATTTAATTATGAAAGCATTTGTGGTTACCAGGCTGTCGGAGAAAATGGCGGAGCACTCGCCTAGATGGTGGCGTAAATATCAAATATGGCCTAGATATCCGCAAAGCCGGATAGATGGATTGATGGATCCTAATAACAGGGATTCCGAGAAAGTGTCTTCTCCAAATCTGCGTTCCCGTGTTGGAGCCACCAGATGATGTATCCATTTGGAGGTATTAAATACTCTATCGCAGTCGGCTCTTGATGGATGAGGGGTCCCGAACTAGGCAATCGGCCATATGACAATACTATTTATGTCCGTTAGCTCTTGTTTTCATACCGGCCACATTGAATAGGTGAACATTATGCGAAGGTCTACAGGAAATCGATTTGTAATAAAATTAATGCTGCAGGGAGAAGGGTGCATTTCCTTTAAAAGTTTTAAGTGATGCATTTTTTCGTACTTACAGGAGGAAAAATTTTTTAATCGCATGGTTCTGTTAACATTTCCTAAAAAATCTCTGAAGAGGTGCAAAAGTCGTACATAATTTTGGAAAAGGATCAAAAAATCAAAATTTTCAAAAAGTCGGGTCAAAGGGTAGTGGCGTTTAAAAAGGGTCAAATTGCCCCTTTAGAGCAGAAATTGCGGACATAGAAGAAGTTTCTTAGATCTGACAATCAATCAATCGATTCCTTGGTTCTGCTGAGACTCGGAGAACTTTGAAGGATGGCGAGCATGAGATAATATAAATAGCTGGCTGCATTTAATCCAGCGCTCATTTTCATATTAAGAGCATAGACGAAAGGTTTTCGAAAATGCAGGGAAAAATTTAATCCAATGCAAGGAGTAGTCTTATATTTTGTCCTCTTCTATACTTTCGCAGATCATCTCTTAAGAGTACTTCTTTGTTGACCAGATTCAGGTTTATCCCATTATGTCCTGCCAGGAAACTTTGAAATGTCTTGCAACATTGTATTGTGAATCTAAACATTGTTCAGCGCGCTCTCGTTTGTGTATTTATACCAGAAATTTGCTATATTTTACTATTCCCAATTAAACTTTAAAGCTACCTCGCATCTAAATAAAAATTCTTAAACCCAATGAAATCGACCATCTTCATTTCTACGAATTCTCAAAGAACACGTGTTTACTGGGTACACCGTCGTCCCCGCTATGTTTCACTATGCCATATGGGGTGTGGATTAGCGTACATACAAAGTGGCACATATTATACACTTTCTGTTGTATAACAATTATCGGGCGGATAATATCTTCATTCTAACTCAGTTATGTTCTACAAGCTATTATTACTCTCAATATGCATATATTAGTTTTATATTTTCTTACCCACACTCGTCGCGGTAAGGATATTTCTTTGTAAAGTTTAAGCATCCAACAATACATCGCTTTTGCTATTAGTTTCTTTATTCAAAAAGTGCACATATTCGGGCGTATAATCATAAAATTATAATCAATTTTATAGGGCCAACCCATGAAATTTATGCAAATAAGCACGTGTGGTATAAAGTGCTTAGCATTGATATTACAAAAAAGTATCATGAGAAAAGTTTGTAATGAGATTTTTATTAGGCTGCAACATTTTTATTTGTTTTTAGTTTAATTCGAATGTAGTTGCACTTCTCCTTTGATATGCCATCACTTTAATGTTGTCTTGAATAAAGGAAATATGCCTGTGATGAAGTTCGTCTGTTGCACCGGTACGCAAGTTTTACTTTTAGACCAGTTGCTTTAGGCCAGTAGTCCGGAGTAAATCAAACCATATTTTGGGCGACCCACAGTGCGCCGAAGTCCAAAAGTGCGGCCGAAAGCGAAAAAACAAGGTTTTTTGATATGACTTTTTCATAATTGAGTTAGCTATAGAAATCCTCTAAGAAGCGAAAACCGTTCACAGTAACGGCCTGTACCCTAAGTCCCCTCTATTTTAAGTCGAAATGTGGTCTTCGCACAAGCACAACATTATTGTAGATTTAAAGGGAAAAGTTATAAACGTGCAAAAGTTCTTTGAGTAAAGGAAATCCATCAAAACCAAATAGATTTTACGTCTAAAGGTTAGTAAAATGTGTACGAGAAAATTTTTTTGAATATCAATACTGTAAACGAAATGAAAGAGTAGTAACCGGCTATCGGATGTTGCCTTAAACCTTATTCGACGTTACTTAGGAAAGTATTCAGCTTCCAAAATCTGCCCCTGCAATTTAACTGTATTATTTTTTTTGAGCACGCTTTTTTAGCTTCACCTGTATGTAAAAATTTCGAGCTTTTTAATGAGATTTCTTAGGGTACGTTCACACAGAAAGCGCAGCCGAGCCGATCGAAGTCGTTACGAGCTGAGTGAAGATTTCAAATTGCTGTAGCTATATCAACGTGTTCATACAGCAAGCTTTTTCATGAGCTTTTTGGAGCTGAAAGCAAAGCAGTTTTTGATTTTGAATTTTCTATTTAATTTTTCAGCTTCAAGACGCTGCTGTAAACAAAATAGGAAAATATTCAAATAAAAACGAATTTTACAACTAATCTTTTGATTAAAATTTAGCAAATATTTTTGCCGCTTTTCATTGACGGTAAGTTTTGTGATACCTTTGCAGCCGAGTATATGAGAAAAGCTCCGCTTCGCTTCGTTCAGTGTGAACACCAGCAGCTTCGCTTTGTTCCGCCTTGCTTTGTTCGGCGTCGCTCGACTTTCTGTGTGAACGCGCCGTTAGAAAGATTTCGAGTATGCAGCCCACTCAATTTTAATATAATAACGTGCAAGTTTAAAGTAGCTGGGGATAACCGTTGATTTTTGGCATTTATATTTATTTTATTGTTGAAGGTGTTGCTCATTTTCTCTATATAAAAAAATTGCCTTCGTATGGAAGAAAATCGCTGACAACGTCAAGAAAAAAATTACTACATAATTCTCGAGCTGTAACCTATACACTTCAGAGAAAAGGCTAGGATGTCGTTGCCAATGGGAAGATAACCGAGCACTTTCAGCCAAAAGTTAACACCAGCAGTCTGTGTGCAGAGGTAAATAAACCTGATCAGTAACTATCACAACGAGAGAATTGTCATCCCCATCTTCTGTGATATCAGGCGGCACTTTGGGTCTTCCTTTTTTCTTAGTGATTTCATGGCTAGTTTTCGAGTGCATAGAGAAACTTAACTTTCTTGCAAATTAAATTAACATCCTTATGATATGAGCTCCAGGGCACAAGGAAATAGAGGAAAATTTGCTAACGGACAGGCTAGCCAGATCGTTTTTTTTTACACGATATCTGGTTTGTGGAAATGACCCTTCTGTCTACAGTGTCCTGGCAGTTTTTTTTACAAGTTGGAAACTTGTCCATCTCCCAAGTATTTAAGCATTTTATCTGGCGTTGGCTGATTGGTTGGTAGAAGCGTCGCCTAACGACATGCCCAGGACCCAGTTAGTGTTGATAGCACCATTTTGATACGCTTTCTCTGCGATCCTAAATTTTATCTGCTTTAATGATTCTCCGGTTTCGTCAAACTATTTAGATGAATCTATTTAGGTTAGTAATGGTGCATTTGGAGATCTCCCTAAGATTTTGCATGGAAAAACTCCCGAGTGTGTTATGCCTTATTCGTGCCAATGTTGAGCGGTCGCAAATGTAGTGTAGGCTCGTTTCCTTACTTTCATAAAGATTACAGATACGGCACCGATTGCAAGTTCGCCAATGGGCCAATGTCCCGTTATCGTGGCTGTTAACTTGACTAGAAGTTCTTTTGCCTTTGGCTTGTCATAATGCGGCCATATGTTCCTCACAGTTTTGCAGGTTGGAATGATGTTCCTATGTGCAGCAGCCATACGTACGAATTGCAGTTGTAGTTCCGTTTTTCTGAGTCTGAGTGGAAGTTTATTGTCTCTGCTTCATCAAAAGATGCTCCGGCCTTAGCCAACTCATCAGCCCTCTCATTCCCGTGCTATGGCCGCGAACCAAAATGAGAGAGATATGTATTAACTCGGAAGTCGAGCTTAATGCACATTTGCAATCTCTGACTGTTTTAGATTTTTATTTCCGGTGAGGCAAGTGCCAGAAGTGCCGCTGGGCTATCTGAGAAAATGTATGATTTTCGTACTCCTGCGCTGTTCCTCTATAATTCCTCACAGGCCCACAGGAAGATGTTTCAGAGAATACCCGCGCACTCACACCGAAGTCCCTTTTGGACCCGTCAGTTTAGATTTTCATTACTGAGCTCTTCTTTGATCTTATTTGAACGTGTTGAGTCGAATACAATTCTATTTCGGAGAGACACCCAAAACCTAGGAGCACTGCCACACCTTGCCCAATTAAGCTCATTTGAACATTATTCGAGCCTTGGGTTTAACAGCAGAGGACCCCACTCTCCGGCCCAGTTTCGCACTGCCATTTGGGTACGAGCGACTATTTTAGGTTTATAATTTTAATTTCATGCAAGTTTCAAACCTAATACACTTTGCTATATAATAAATATTTTATCCAAGCAAAAATAATCTGCTGGGTATTCAAATAATTTCTACATCAAATTATCTTAACGCACTTACTTTGTTTCTAATCGAAAAATGAAATTCACTTAACTTTTTCGCAAATTACGAACAACAGCAAAAAGGGAGAAAAGAGGCAGACTAATATTTCTACAGTGCAGTAAAAGCGCGACGTGGCGGCGTACCAGCTAACAAAAGACTCCCAAAGGGATGACAATTGGGAGGTGGTGCCAGAGCATTAAGAAAGAATATCTAGCGAAAAATGGGGAGCCATTACGGGCAACTGCAACAACAACGACAACGACAACAAAAGTAGCAAGCAAAGCAATCACCACAACCACCATAAAACACAAAACGCCATTTGTGCTATTGCTATGGTTGTTGGTGTTGTTGTAGTGCGCTATAATGTGCTTATAAAATAAATATTGTATGAAGCAAGTGGTGGGCGTCACTGAAGCCAACTAAATAGATGGCCGGAAGGATAAAAAGTGGCAACAAAAAGTGGGATCAGCAACAGCAAAGGCTGTTGGTTTGTCTAACTAAGTGTGTATCGGTGTGTGTGTGTGTGTGTGCTTGTATCTATATGAGCACGTGCTTGTGTACTTGCCACAGTGGTGGTTGACAGAGAGAGAATAGAGCGCAAAATTGGAAGCGGCGACTGCGCAGCTAAAAGCAAAGCACAAAGTCCAAAAATACGAGGAAATATGTATCAATACTGAATAAACAGCTCACCCTACTCACCACCCCTCTTCACCATACAACAATAAGAACAAAAGCAAAAGGGGCGGAGAGGTGGCCTGAACTGTACAATCAAGCCAATCCGAAATGATTCAAGTTAATATACAAGTAGAATGCCTGGCTTTATTGTGTTACCACTTACAATGTTAAACCGAAAAAAAGGAGAAAAAAAAGTGAAAATAAAATGGAAAATCAGCAGGATCAGTGGAAGAGGAGCGCGTGGTGGAGGGCGGTGGGCACTAAAACATACTCAAATTGGCTTTGTTGCCAAAAGCCAAGCAAGCATTCCCTGCAGGGAAACCGCGGACTGGTGAATCAAATTTCTAGTTCCGTACTAGGTCTTTATCGCCAAAAACGAACTAGGCCGATAGGAACTAGATCCCCACCAGTCCAAAATCGGCGAAAAGTGGTACTTTTAAAATACTAATTTTTTTAGTTTTTTTCACTAGAAATCTATATCTAAAGTTACGAATTTAGAAATAGTTCGGAACTATAGAAAAAGGAATGCAGAACGACCTAGATCTTATTTGTCGAATTTAGAACCAGTTCGGAACTATCGAAAAAGGGACGCAGCGGGGGGCTTGTTTACTTTACATAGATATGTGTTCGGCGGCTTTTTCGTTCAAATACGCTTCTATTCTGTGCTTCGCAGATGCTTTTTCATAGCTTGGTAATACAAAACTAAAATTTGTGTTAACATTTCAACATCTTGGGACCGTCTGGAATATAAGAAATAACAGCGAGCACCTCTGCAAACTCAGCTACAGCTAAAGGTATGTAAATGTACATTTCTTCATTCAAACGAATTTAATTTCAAATTGAAAACACATTTCTTCCAAAATAACTTAAAATCGTGCCACGGATGAACCAAAAAGATTGAAAAATCATGATACTTTTTTCTTTCGTCTGTCGATTTTCGAACTGGTTCGGAACTATCGAAAAAGGGATGCAGCGGGGGGCAATTGACACTTCCTAGGACATCGCCATGTTAAATTCGCCAGTTGCTTGCATGCAAAAGAGATTTATCGCGAACCAGTACTGGGTCTAAATGTACTAGAAGCGCACCAGTTCAGAACTAGAGATTTTCCCCACAGGGTTTCAATGTCTACTCCGACCACACACACATACCTGCACTTTGACTTGCACATAGTCCCTAGCAGAGCAGCGAAGCGGTAGCCGAACATACACAGTGCGCTTTGAAGCTGTGCAATACTGTGAACCTCCTCAATCCATTTGTCTGCTTCGTATTTATGCCTTGCGGCGTGTGGCAATTGAAATCGTTACGACTGTTGTGGTATGGATTACACAATGAAAACAGTGGCGTACGGCATACGCTGTCGCCATTGCAGCAAAGTCTGTGTCTTCTGTGTGTCTCATGCGCTCCTTGGAGGTAACCCCAACTACCAACCCAACCAACCATCCATCCATATATGTATCTAGTATGTGTGTAGTTGACGTTGACGTCATTCGCCAAATTTTCATTTTCGGCTAACAAGTCAAGCAGAAATTTTGTGAAGCATCTAATTTGAATTTTGATTAGAAAACTTACTTACTTACTTACTTACTTATCCAATCTACAAACGACATAGTACATATATGCGAGTATATGTTTATCAGTCCACCTTCAGTTGCCATCGCGCCACTGAAGGCTGCCAAGCTGGCGTCATCTGCTACCTACATATTATTCATACCTTTAATGCCTTAGCTTCTCACCTCCTTGCTTAGTTGCCGCCCGCTTCTTCTCAACTGCCTCACTATGTATGTATGTTGTGTCGGCATGCAATTGTCTCTAACAAATCCCATTAGACTGCCACGAATCAGCGAAAATCGGAAATAAAACAATTGCGGAAGGATATTGCGAATAGGAGGAGAATGAGCGCTCAGCTGCATATAAGCTGTAGGTAAATATACATACATGAGTACATACTTCCATGCCTACATATAACATAAGTAAATTGGATTGTTTTATTGAAATGAATAGCTGATTGTTTCATTAAACTTTGAGCAGAATCTTTAGCATGAATGTGGGGTAGACATGCACGTAGATTAGATTCGGTTACGGCGGTTCCCTCTCCGCGCAGTCAAGCAAAGAGGCACACTCAGATCCATTGCGATGCCACTACTAGCGAGCTCTTTGTTTCTTCCCATATTTTTTTTAATTTTTTGCACAGGTTGCAACCCTCTTTGAAAAATAAAACCTTACTGCAAATCGGAAGGTCAAGCCTTTTCCTTTGACACCTCATTTTTTTTTTAATTTAATGAACTGTGCAAATCTAATGTCATTAACAAAAAGTGCCCACGCGTATTATACATACATAATTTTGAAATAGGTGGCAACCACAATCAAACAAAAAATAAAAACATATTGCACATGCAGAGATCATTTCCTCTCACTTGGAACCTCAGTTTTTAGTCCAACAAACGGTGAAGATCTTATAATTTTTAAAAAGTGGCAACCCTACTCAAAAAGTAATACATTATTGAACATCTAAAAGCCGAACCCTTTTATATGACACCTCATTTCTTGTAATCCAACGAACAGTGCGGATCTAATAATTTTTTAGACAGGTGGCATCCCTATAAGAATTTAATTTACTAAATATAATATTAATATTGATACAGATTATACTTAAAAAATCTCGTGTAAATCTGTTCAGTAGTTATTGAGAAAAAATATCTCGACTTTCCTTTATACTATGTATTGAAGATAGTAATTTTTAAATAGGTGGCAACCCTATTAAAAAAAATTAAAGCTTTTGCACATGCGAAGGCCAGGACCAATCATTTGGTATCTGATTTTGTAATCCAACGAACGAAATTCTTGTAACTTTTTAATAGGTGGCAACCCTACTCAGAATAATAATACATTATTGCACATGTAGAGGCTAAGTCTTTGTGTTTGACAGTGACGGTGCAGAACTGATGCCTACGCTTATTACGATTGTAAAGTAATTTTATTAACAGGTGGCAACCCTATTGAAAACATATTATTGGTTTTCTAGAGGCCAATCCCTTTCATTTGACACCTCATCTTTTGTAATCCAACGAACAGTGCGGATCTAATAGTTTTTTTGGACAGGTGGAAACCCTATTAAAATTCTAAGTATAAAAGGTCACTCTCCTGTAGATGCAGGGTATACCAGAGAAAATCTTGTCAAAATCCGTTCAGTAGTTTTCGAGATTACCGCGTACAAAAAATCTCGACTTTCTTTTATACTATGTAAAGATACATAGATAACAAAATGTGATCTTACCAGAGCTGGGCAGTGGCAGAGACAGTGCTCTACACTCTACAACTTCCCCTTGTCCCTGTAGCCACTAGAGTGATCGGGATAGCCCACTCGCTTAACTTGCGCTCCCATTAAGCAGTATCCTATAATGATACCGTCTACTACGCTAATAATCCATACGTATGAAAGTTTTAGATCTTTTTTTCTTTCATAAGTACTTGGCCAGATCTGCTTAAATAGTAACGGAACAGGTTGATTCCTTCACAGATTGGCTGCCAGAATAAATGGTAACGGACCGTAGACAAGTTACGGTGCCATTAAGCCAAAGGGCGGCCTCTCTAATGGCTGCTAGTTCAGCCTGGAAAACGCTACAGTGGTCAGGAAGCCGCAAGCTGCGGCTTAGTGAGAGGTCTTTAGAGTAAATTCCGCTACCAACCTTGTGGTCGAGCTTTGACCCAGATGGCAGTAGACCTTGCATACATGTACGGGTGCTTTACCCAGTCGCTTCTGTCTGAAAACCTTATAAAAACCTATTGTCGAAGCAAAAAATTGAGCTCGTATAATCCAGCTTGCATAGGGTTGCTCTAATGGTGCCCAGAATTTTTGACCGACCGAATCTGAGGTCTGTCCAAGTGTCCGGTTTTCAATCTGGTTACGGGGCAGCTGGCTTGATATCCAGCGTAAAGGTCGATAGGAATAAGATTTAATACAGTTTCGAAGGCCTTTCTGGGGGTAGACGGCATGTGATAAACATGGTTGCACCTATCCATACGTTGATTCCGTTGAAAATAATGGGTCAAACAACCGCCGTCTACATCTAGTGTATTTAATACATTATGTGTATTATGTGTGGTCTTAGACCGCATCGCTTCCCGATCGCTGCATTACAGATTTAGATGGCGGTTATGGCTTTCCTGGATCGCTCCGTAAGGTTCCGTTTCCAGTCCAACTTCCTGTCGAGAATTATACCGAGCTGTGTAACCTTGCTGGAGGGTTTAAGCACTACACCATTTCAAGACGGTTAAGATACTCGGAACCCATGGGAAAACGTATGTCCATTTTCCAGGTTGAAACATACGTGATATAAATATGCGCGTACTTTAATATCAAGTGAAACTACCGGAAGTAGAACATCGCGATCTTGACTGACAGCCAAACGGCTATCAAGGCCCTTAGATATCACCAGCTAACATCTAAACTGGTGATAGAGTATCTCGACAACCTGAATACTCTTGGTATAACCAATAGAGTTTGGGTTCTCTGGATTCCGGAACATATTGGTATTAAAGGAAACGAGATTGCCGATTAACTAGCGAAGAAAGGAGCATCGACTCCTTTCACTGGCCCAGAGCCCTTCTGCGGCCTAGGAATAGGGGTATCTCTGCCCTTTGTCTTAGAGCATTAGATCACTTTATT
Organism: Rhagoletis pomonella; assembly: GCF_013731165.1. Classification (NCBI taxonomy): domain Eukaryota; kingdom Metazoa; phylum Arthropoda; class Insecta; order Diptera; family Tephritidae; genus Rhagoletis; species Rhagoletis pomonella. The sequence goes on from NW_023458560.1 coordinate 48,903,029, forward strand.
TTTTATTATTGATCGAATAAATAAAATTTCAAAAATAACGATTAAATTTGATAAGAAAAAGATAAATGCAATATTAAAGGTTGAATTAGGATTTCTATTATAAAGATCATAACCGTAACGGTGCTTGAATCGAGTTACTAGTTAGTTCGAACTAAATTTAGTCGTAGAAAGGCTTGTATTGATTCTCAATAAGAGCATTGACCAGATGCTGGGCATCGCCTACCTTGATTTACATATGTATATGTATGTATGTAGAAGCTGCTGAAACAAAATCATGTAGAAAACAGAAGAACACTTTTTATTGAAGACATATGGCATTAATGAGAGACCGGAATTCTGTAGCAGGAGCATGTGAGCTCTTATCGTTAAAAAACTTTCAATTAATCGAGCTACTTTATTTCATCATAGGCAAAATAGGCAGAAACCTAGTTGGTGATTGGTTTTCGGGAGCTTCCAAAGCTTTCGATAAATCCAGTCATTCTCTCCAACTGAGATAGTTTCCAGTATAAGTACTAGCAAGTTCTTCGAAAAATATTGCTTTCAGAAATTCAAAGCCTACTTAATTAACTATAGGGAGTTTGCACAATAAGTCTGGAGGAGATACTATTTCTCTATGAAGTCTAAACAGTCCTCAGAAGTCATTACAACCAACCAAATGTTAAAAACTTCGTCAAGAAGTTCGATATGCTCCTCCGGCAGTAGAAAAAGCGAGCACCAGAAAGAGGTTCCAGTTAGGACCATGAATACATTGTCGAAGGAAAAGATTTCAGTCTGAGAAAATACCATTGCGGCTTTCTGAGTAAAAAAATCTTAGAAATAATGTTGGACTACTAGGACGCAGAGGATGAAGCTGCAGACTAGCCAAAACACGGCGGCACCTCGGACTGCGACTGGATGTCTTCTGATGCCGCCCCAACACACCTGCACAACGAGGCCCAGATGCTCCCCATTAAGGAGCATAACACAATGCTCTACAAGCAGTTCCTAGTAGAGTGCCACAGACGTGGGCAGGCAGGAGGACGGACGGAGTCCAGAGGTTCATGAAACAACCTCTGGACCCAACTGCATACCGATATTCCCTAAACGGCATTCACATGGAGTCGGTCACGAGTTATATATACTCTCGACCTGTGAATGCCGTTTTGGGCACACAACCACCTGACATGGACGGAACAGAACTTTGCCTGCCTCGGGAGACCTGCACCACAATAGCCCAACTTCGCCCTGGCTATTGCAGAAGGCTAAACTCATACCAGAATAGAATAGAATAGAATAGAATGAAGATGCGCCCAATCAGTGTCGTGCCCGGCATGCGGAGAGACATCTCCTTGCATACCCCGAAAACCCGGAACAGCTAACGCACGTGTCCCTATGGACAGCCCTTGTTGAAGTCGCGCACTTCCTGGGCCTTCCCTTATATGAACAAGACGACAACGCAGAAGGATGAGCTGACTCGAACGGGGTTTAGTAGCCGCTACAACAACAACAACATTGGAATCCTGAATCCCTTGTTAGAAGTTAGAACCGTATGAAGCTCCAACGTTCGTGTCTCAAGGCGATGGATATCACGCCTTTTGCGAAATCGCCTCAACCCCACAAAAAATTTTCTAATTCAAATTGAAGAACTTTTATTTACCGAATTTCTTGTTTGCTAAATTTTATTACCCAGATTATTGTGTGAGTAAATTGAAAACAAGATTTTGTTTGTTCCTCACGAAACTCACTCATTCTTGCCACTTCCACATTTCTCACTTAAATTTGAGGATTCACTGTCTAAACAATGGAAATGATTGGCTAAATTAATGGCATTGTCTGCATGTAAGCGCCACAACAACCATATCTACCCACCAATGCAAGCCGATGTCTCTGTGTTCATCTGCATTCCTGCCACTTTTCCAATTTTCCTTTGCACCAAACCATTGTTTGTTGTGTTTTGTTGTTGTTTGCATTGTTAATATTAATTTATTTTTGATTGCAATAGAGGTATAAACAAGAATAAATGAAAGTAGCAAGGAGTTAGCCGAGTTGGCATACAGCCTTCCTCATTTTCGTAAGCCACATTCTTCCACAGAGTTAACTGACTAACGAGCCTGCAGGATGTGTGCGCATGTGGGCATATAATAAATAAATTGATAAAGTTTCTGAGGTGGAAAATTGGGTTTATTGTTTGTATGATATGCATTTATACTTTGCTTTTTATTCTTCTTCGTCCTTTATTCTTGTCTGTTTGAGTGTATGTGTGTGTATGTGTGGGAGTATGCGCCTCTGAAGCAGAAAACTTTTCCAATTTCAATTTTCACATCCACGCCCGCTGGCTAACTTCTAAGCCGCACACAGTCGCAGTGGTGATATATAAAATTATTGTAAATTGTCTTTGGACATCCCTTCGCTGGGAGTCATGCCATACACAATGCACTCAAGTGGAATTTACGCCATTTTTATTATTGCAGGTTTGGTTTCAGAATCGCCGCGCAAAATGGCGCAAAGCCGAACGCCTTAAGGATGAGCAACGCAAGCGCGAGAATGGCGAGAGTAGCGGTTCGCTGGATAAGGTGGGTAGGCTACGAACAAAATTCCACTTCAAATGACTTTTTTGTTTTACATACGTAACGTATTTAACTAAAATTGTTCCCCCTTTTTCCTCTTCCCCTCAGCTTCACGACAGTCGCGAATCATCGCCTGACATTACGGGCGAAATTGACGATGACGAACCTTCGCTGCGTCGCTCTCACAGCCCTGGTCCCCCATCGGCCAGTCCGCATGCCATGGACTCGGATAATGAACGTCCGCTTTCTTCCACGCAACTAACCACTCAATCGGCTTCACAGTCTCTTGGCTCGATTAGCGCTGGTTCGCCGTCGCCTAGCGCGCGTGCCACGCCTCAACAATGTCCCAATAGCCCGACTTCGAATTCGCGCCACACCGATTCACCGATCGAGGTTGGCGGTCCGATTTCGTTGACTTCGCGTACATCGTCCGGCACCACGCCCACATCGGCGCTGCATAGCACGCCTACTTCATTTGGTAGTCATATCTTCGGCAATTTTGGCGTCGATAGGTAAGTGAATGATGTATTTGTAATTCGTTTTAAAGGCATTGTGAGATTAAAGTGTTGAAAAGTATTTTTTTAAGAAATGTGATGGTCATTAGTATTTGAAGAGTCTGAATATAAGTAGTTATTTGGCGTCAGCAAATTTAGGAATTTAAAGCGGCCTCAATAACTTTGGTGCTGGAGCATTTGCGTTCATTCATAACGCATAACCTAATCAGAATGAAGCCTAAGTCTACTGCAGAATCTTTCTCCCGAATACTCTGATCCCTGTACCATGACGGGCTTGTTAAGATGTCTCGAACGGCGTGTCTACTGTTTCCCAAATGCTCATTCAATGGGACAAAGCGAACTCGTTTTTGCATTGCATGGTCAATCGGCAATGAAAAATAGTTTGAAGCGCAAGAAGACGTACGTTAAGCACGGCGAAGCCGGATCATCGGTGCTAAAGCCAAATATCCATGGCAGCAAGGTAATACTCTGCAGTTGATGGTACCAGAAAGGAATCCTATATCATGGACTCTCTACAGAAAACAATTGAAGTGATTGATGTAAGCTATTCCAGGTAAATGGCCGGAAATAGCAACCAGGCATACGTCATTGATCTTCCACTATGGCATTGCTCGGCCGTATGGTATCGGATGGGAAGTCCTAATCCAACCGTCTTGTAATCCAGCTCTTACACCATGAGACTACCATTTGCTTCGGTCGTTCAGAGCGCCCTTAATGAAGAACGATTGTTTCAGTTGCAGGTACTAAAAATTGACTTAATACTTTCTTGGTCTCCAAAGACGAGCGAGCCAAAAAGTAAGAGAAGTCACAAAAGTGTAAGGTCACAGTGCGTACTTCTTCTTTATATTTGTCAATCAATCTATCCAGTTCTTCACCCAAGCTGAACACCTTGCAATGACTTGTAGGAAAGTCTAGAAATACTGCGACTATTCAAATACCACTGAAGCTTAGACACTTTTCGAACTTTCTAGCTGATATTTCCGGTATGAAGGTTTTGGCCTCTCGGTTATCCAAATAAAGTAGTTTTGAAGAGTTCTAAATCACTGGGCTGCCTCTTTACTGAGACAATATCTATGACTTCCTTCGATGCTATTATGCTCGATTTTGGAGTCGTCGGTGTACCAGATATGACTGTGCTTCCAATATTTAGAAAGATCTTCTTTCCAAACGATTCCGCTAGGTAAAAGTGACTTTAAACTTTTGTTTATAGTCAAACCTCGGAAATCATTAATTCACAACGCTTGCACCTAGTCCTTTCCTGGTACTGTGAAAGTGAATGGTGTAGCCGCCTTTTACACTTCAAAATTTATTCTGAGGTGAATATTTCTTGCGTAGTGAAGAGAGAGCAACCACTCATACTTCGCTTCAGTCTAGTTAGTGCCTTCTTGGAAGGCTATTGAATGAAATTATTGATTTATGTAGTACACAATTTTGCCTTAAAAAGATCTCTCCCACACGATCTTATCTCCTCTTATGTTTCTCATTACGAATAAACTGAGATATCGAGAAAACGAAATCAAATTTTGTTTATATTTATTCCAACATCAATGAAGGCGGTAAATATCGTTTAAATGTATGTCACGTGCAAGCAATTCCAA
>NW_023458560.1:48907697-48945800 GCF_013731165.1 Rhagoletis pomonella
CAGTGCATGCAGTTTCCGGGCACAACAACACAGCGAGACGTGAAAGACTTTAAGGGTACACATAAGGTTGGGCCTTATAAACATCAACTTCTCAAATTTGTATGGCGCACCCTTCCCTGAAAGTTACAAAAAAAAAATAATAATTTTTTTTTAAATCGCAAAAACTCCAAAAAAAGCTACTCAATATTTGATGAATTTGGTATATTATTGAAACTTATATGAAATAAATTCATAAACTCGCTGAGTTATAGCTGGTCAAAACCAAAATTTTATCGAATTTTTGCGATAAGAAAAAACAATTTTTACAAAATTTTTTTTTTGCTTTGAAATTTTCGGGGATGGGTTATTTTGTACGTAGCACATTATGTTTATATTTTAAGCACGACCCTAGCATACATATGTATGTATGAATATGTATAAATAAGAGGCTGCAGGGTGTCCACAAAGACGCTGGGGCGCGCGCACTGATAGGCACAGACGAGTCAGCATAAAGGCAACACCGGAAATCATGTTTTGGTAAATGACCAAAATTCTTTAGTAACGGTGGTAAACGTACCGAAACACGTTTCCGCGATTGGAGTAAAGGACAGTGTTGCCAGAAGTGTAGATTTATCTTCAAAATGAAGACTTATCTAAAAAAATATTACTAAAAAAAAATTCAATGAAGTTATTAAAATGAAACCAAAATTCCAGATAAACAAAGCTTCAGTATGGAGAGTTCTGACAGTACTTGAAGATTTTCTATGTGATTCTTACAGCAAAATTGGAAAGCAGATTAGTTTTAAGAAAAGAAAAATTGGTAACAAGATGGACACCAAAAAATTAAAATGGCATGCTTTTCACAAAAATTGACTCAAAAATAATGAAATACGAGTACCACAAAAATTTTTTCAAATGTAAATTGAGAAATATTTAGACATTTTAAAGCTATAATTTACAAGTCGTAAATAATTTGTAAATATATAAAGAGCATTCTTGTGGGAAATTTTTTTTTCGTAAACGATGCGTCTAGTCAAAAAATCGCTAAGTAGGCCTTTTCCTCGAAATCGTATCCAGTATATATCAAAATTTTTTATTTTTCGAAATTTTGTATTTTTGGAGGTTTCGTGGTTTGTACAGTACCAAGGAAATACACAAATGCCGAATATTTACGAACTATTTTCTCAGAAGCTATGCGTCTCATCAGAAAAGTACTAAATACACTTTTAAAGCAAAATTATTCATAGAATATGATGACATTTTTATTTTTTTTTTGTAATTTTGAAATTTCATATTTCTGGTTCGCCAGTTAGATTTCATGAAATTGCCATACGGCATTCAAAATTAGATGCAATAAGCTTTCAATTCCAAATAAATTTTGGGTATTATTATAAAGTCTGCCGTCCAAAAATTATGCATCATAATTTTTACATTGATCATTTTCAATATCTACAACTTGCAACTTTTTGCAATTTTTATGTTAGCATGACATTCGTAAAAATTGCAGGTAAATTGTACCTGTTTGGCGGGATTAAAATTTACTTAGATTTTGTTTGTTTATAACGGTGTGCGACAGTCAATTTCACACATACACAAATCAATATGTTCGCGAAACTACAGGTACAAAATGGTAAAATTGCGTTTTTAGTTTTTCTCTCCGAAGTCAAAATTTTCTTTAAAAGGACTTTGAAGTTTGAAAAATATAAAAAAAGAATATAAAAATGTAGTGCAATAAAAAAAGGGGTATCAAATTAAAAAAAAAAACAAAAATCTCTAGAACTAAAGCAAATTAAGTTTTTTGGTTCCTTTAAAATGTTGTCATTAAATATCCTTGAAATTTTGCAATAATAGTTTTTGAAAAAATTATAAATTAAGGACTAAGAAAATTAATTAAAAGAGCATTTTTAGTAGCTATTCGTCCTTGTGAACCAAAACAAATTTTTTTTTTAATTCTTCAGGATTTGATAGGCATATTGTTATTCTATACTGCACAGAATTTTTTAAATCATATTTTTGATATTTAAAAGTCCTTCTAAAAAATTCCCTCATCAGAGAGAAGTTTTAAAAGCGCAGTTTTACCATATTTCGTAGTTGACTGTTTCGTGTGTATTGATTTTTTTTTGTCCCACGGTGTTAAACTTTATGTTTCTGAGATATAAACTAAATTTAATTTGATTTTAGCTTAACATTTCTAAAAAAGTATTTCTTTCGCAAAGTTTTTGTTGGAATTTTTTTTAATATTTTCCGATTTTTGAAGATTTACAGCCAATTGAAGAAAAGCAAGTGAAAAATGATTTTAATTTTTCGACTTTTTTATGGAAATTTACAGAAAATAAAAAATCATTTTCCATTTAAATTGCTAGTGAAATCGGCTATTAATCTTCACTTGGCAAATTTTTCACGAAAAAATTACTGGCAACACTGGTGAATAAAATTGTATGAGAGTTGTTTCTGAAAGTGATATTTTCGAAGCATACGTTTGGGCGCGTAGCAAAGTTTTTGCGTGGAAAGCATCAATCCTCAACATTTATTGAAGAAAACGTGTGTACCCTTACTGGTGGGGGTTTATTCCGAGATTCATTACCTCTTTTTTTGCAATATTTACACTTTTCTCCTAGCGAAATTAAATTCGCCTTAATTGCACCATTTTAGTTCAGCTTTCCGCTTACCTTTGTTTTCTTCATCAACTTTGTTTACGTTTCGAGTGGCACTCCAGCATGTTTGTTTTTGTTTTTGTTTGTTTTTTTTTTTTTTTTTACATTTGAGCGACTAGTCACATCCTTCATCATAATCAATTGCTAATTTAACCATTGCCACATAGCAATTACACTCCCATTTGCAGCACTGCGCCCTTACACCCGCTGTTCACAGCTACATACATACTCAACGTGCCAACGAACTGGTTCTGGTAGCACACACACCGACTGCTGAGCACTCAGCGGCATAATCACTTACAAACATATCATTTAGTATGTTTACATTGCCAGAATGCGAGGGGTGACATTGATTGTCGCAGATTTGTTGGTAGAGTCTGCGTCGACTGAGGCTCTACTATGATCCGCTGTTTGTACACAAAATACGCGCGCACGCACCCATTTGCCACTACGAAGGAGGGATGTTTAATGTCAGCCTGCTTCCAGTCCACCTCTTACCATCCCTTCCCTTACGGCCCCCTTTATATCCTTGTCCTTGTTTTAGCTACTTTGTTTGCCTGCTACATCCTTCCTTCAACTTCAACTTCACTTTGTTCTGCGTTGCTGCTGCTGCTTCTGCTCCTTTTCCTGTTTGTTGTCAAACAGTTCCTGGTAATTCCTTTTTTCCAATTTCTTTCAACAGCATTATGCCTTACTCTTTGTTGTTTTTGTTATACTGTTGGTGCAGCGCCGCTGTTTCATCAAATTGTCGGGCACAAAAATGCGACACTTGCTTGCAATAAATTTGTTTGTTTGTTTGCTTAATTTTAAGTGGCTTAATGACACGGACGCAATTAGCAAATCGTTAGAACATAGCTTTAGTGGGCTACTTAACCGTAGTTGTTGTTGTACTTGTTGTTGTTGTTGTTGTTACTTTTGTTGGCGGAGGGGTAGTTATTTACAAATTCATGACAATTAAAATGTCTGGAATGAGATTTTCGTAGCACTGATGACGTTAACAACGACAAACATAACAACAAAAACAAGCAGAAAAACAACAACAGCTGTAATGGCAACAGCGCGCAAAAACAGGAAAGTCTTCGTACAATGACAACCAACTCTTCAAGGAAGTGTAATATATTTTACTAAGTGGGCGGCTGGAAATGTATGTAGACAAAAGTGTATAAGTTCACAAAACACAGACACAAACGAAAATTTCCACAAAGCCTGCCAACTGTGATTTAATGAAGCGGTCTTTAGAAAATAGTCATGTTGACGTAAATGTGATTAATTTATGGTCATTGCTTGGATGAGCTTTCACTCTGTTGGTTGTTGCTTGCTTAAGAAAATTTATGCATAAGCCAAGCTTTGGAATATTTCCTATTGCCTCCACACAACTGGTTATTCAGAGATATGGGATTTTACTTTAACAGGTCTATTCTGCACGTTACCGAAAATTTTGTAACCGGAAATTTTTATTACCAAAAAATGTTACCAGCTCTTGTCACCGCGATTCTAGGTACGTTGGTAATGCAGTTAAAACATTCAGCAATTCAGCTATGAGGAATTTTGCAAATTCTGGCATTGCATATTTCACGAGGCAACACTTTGTTACCAGCTTATGAGATGGTAACAAAATTTACCGGTTACAAGAGTACACAGAATCCGAAAAGGGTTTAAAAATTGACAGGAACTTTATTTACCGGTTACAAACTTTTTATTACCAGCGCAGAATAGACCTGTAAAACTACTTTATTTGGACAGCAAAAGCCAAGAGGATTCATGAGCTATATTCTAAATAATCATATAAAGTCTACTAAGAAAATCGTCAAGATGAGTGCTGCTATATCTTCCGCTCCATACCACTGTTTGTTAAGACATGATTTCTTTATATACATATGTAACTACTCTTTCTATGTGTGCTGTGAATATAAAAATTTTGTTTAGCTCCCAAACGTAAAATTTTCTGATGTTCAAAAAAAAGTATAAAGCTTTCGACACTGCTCTTAGTTGTTTTTGGGTATTTCTGAGCGGTTTCTTGAAATCTACATTTTCCGAACATCCAAAAAACCGGGTTTTTGTTATCGATTAAACCGGGTTTTTCACGTGATTTAGTTAGTGCATGCGAGCATCTTAAAATTAACTGCAAATACTTATATTTTACTTTATTGAAAATTTTCATTGAAGCTTCAATTTCAAAATCTGTAAAAATATCAAAAAAATAAGTAAATGTTCCTTTTTGGCCGGTCTTCTGATCTAATTTTTTATGCGTCTTGATGTTGCAGCACAAATGGTTTATCCGGTTTTTTTCTTAATTTCTTAAATTTCTTAAAATTTGGGTATCGTTTTTTTTTTAATTGACATTTTTTTGAAAAACTTAAAAATCGGCTTAAGTCGAATAATTGAACGCCCTGCTGCATACCCACGCTCGCTCTGTTTTCAAAACGTAGGTGAAATCGACTCCAAGGTAGTTATAAAGGGCAACTGGTAATTGGAATCTTTCTTATCCTCGGGATGTTTCGGTGGGAACCCATCGCCCATGATTTTTGCAAACGTTCACTTATAGGCAGGGGTCCCCAGAGAGGAATGTCTCCCTCTCTCTCTTTCTCTTCCGGCAAAGTAACTAAATTTTTCAGAAGTAGCTAAACAGGCCGTTATAGATCGCGGCAGAAAGGACGGCGAACCCTACAGGGAAGAGTGTAAATGGGTCTCGTGGTGACAAATTGGAGTTTACTACTCAAACTAGTTCACAGCTTCTTTTTCTAACCGATTTGATTAATATTTCTAAGACAAAATTTTTTGAGACTTAGAAAAGATTTGTCGATTGTGAAGGAAATCGATTCTCCCGTTCCTATTAATGAATTTTCCATAAGAAAAAGTAGTTAAACACAATTATAGGGTTGCCCCAAAATGAAAAACGAAAATGAAGTATTATAAAAAAATGTTACCAAAATACAATTTTTATTTTCCTTTTTAGAAAAATTTTAGATATGTAATTTTACAGCCCATTAAATTTTAATATAATGAAGTGCATGTTTCAAGTCGGAGAAGTTCGTGTTAATTTCTAATACTTTATTTACGGAGCTGTTAGGAGCTTTCCTTTACCCTTGAAAAAAATATTGCTGCCGTACCTGACTTAATTTTTTCGTAGCCGCTTGTATGGAGCAGCGATGGACCAATTACGTAAAAAAAAAATAGTGACGTTAAAATTGTGCCGTCATCGATGCAAGTAAAAGCTGTAGAAACTGCGAATCACCAAATGTTTCTAGAAAAATTTTGAAGCCCTTATGAAGTGTAGATTTAGTTTTATTCCTACACCGAATAGTTTTGTAAGAGAGCTGAAAAAATACATACCTAGCTACAGAAGAAGTACTCAACTTCTTCCTCATCTCTTCAACTTCTGCGGTATTCATGGGAGAATATTCCTAGTCTCGAAGCTTAGCTACCAAATAGCCAATGACATTCTTCGGTTTTTTTCCTATCAATTTGCAGGTTGCCATTGGTATCTCAATCTTACCTCTGATTTTACACAGTGAAAGATTGGTACCTTTCCTGGCTAGCTCATTGTCTCTAGAATTTCCCTCAATATCTCTATGGCTCGGCACCCATATGAGGCTGACCTTGCAGGCGCTGTTAATATCATTTTGAGCTTTCATAAATTCCAGTGCAACCCTTGATCTTAGCATTATCGCGCTCACTAATTTGATGGCCGCTTGGCTATCCAAAAAGATATTAATCTTAGTCTTCGTTACGGCATGTGTGTTAAGGTATCTGCTTGATAAACGGTATAGTGGTCCGGAATTCGGACGGATAATTCCAGTCCCAGTTCTTTAGAAAAATACTCCGTAGCCAACTCCGTTGTCTAGCTTCTCCTCGGTCTTGGTATCGCGCAGTCAGACGAAGCCGTCATTCTCCGAGCAAAATATGCACAGTAGATTATGGCCGGTAATAAGTTTTATCCGCGTTCGTTACTCTCTCCAGCTCTGCCGGAAAAAGAATTTCCCATCTTTATGTCTGGACTTTTCAGTAAAAACTTGGTAGTTTTGCCGATGCCTGCTTTGCACCAACAAGGTTCATGAGAACTCTTATAGGGTCAGGCGTGGTGGGAACTATTCATAGGCTCCGATCCAATTGAACGATTCAAAGAACCGCAATTCGACAACTAGTCTACCTAAGTAATATGATTTTAAAATTTTTGATGCCAAATTAGTTTTGATAATACTGAAAGACCTGAAATACGCTGTCAACTGTCAAAATACTGCATATTTTCTAAACCCACTTTTTTTATCACGCAACCACCACCCCACCTTCTTCTCACCACACACAATACGCTTCGTGGCGCTGGTTTAGCGGGTGCTGGCTGGTGGTATTGCCACTTGCAGATTTAATTGGGCGTAAGTAAGGGTGTTTCGAGTTCATTAAAAAAACAAACGCTGCGGCATGCAAAAGCGTATGTCGCTTCCTGTACAAAAGAATCAGCACTTGAGCGGGCATATGGACGATGCGTTTTTGGAAAGAGCACGCGAAAAACAGGCAGACAGACGAACAGCGAAGCTGATAGATTTCCAAAAAGCTGGCAAAAAAAAAGCGGGCCACATGCAGCGCATTATTGCCAACTTCTCGCCTTTTGCTGCGCGCCAGGATGTCTCATCAGCGCAGCCACTAAAAAACAGCCTAACCACAGGAGGTTGCATCCGGGGAGCGCATACATACATAATTCTTAGTAGCTACAAAAACAACACAAACAAAGGACATTCGCAGTGACATATCAATGTGACAAAAGGATACTACTGTATAATGTGCTATAACAGCAATTGAGCATGATTTGACAATTGTCGGCGTTCAAGTGGAAATAGCAACCACAACAACAAGTAACAAGCATAACAATGAAATGTCGCATAAGTTGTTGCACTGCAGCACATGCTGTGCTTGATATTTATTGCATTTGTTTTTTTTATTTACTTACTTTTTTACAAACTCACCGCCCGCCCTTGTGTTCTTTTGCTAAATAATCTTATACAGAAATACAAGTTACTTTTCAGAGGGTGTCTGTCACCCTAATTGTGTAGTGTATAATATCATCATTAGCTTGCTACAATTATGCACTCGGTATTTGCTTGCCAATTCAGCAAATTTTCATGATTTTTTGAATTTGGAATTCATCATTTATTCAGCTAGACAGTTGTCATCTTGGCTTGGCGATTTTCGGATGGCTGTTTTTTTTTTGTACTTAGGCGTTGAATTGCCTTAAATGCTCACAATTACTGAACCATTTCGGATTATGGACATTGATGTTTTTTGTTATGCAAATACGGTTGGAATATTTTTCTTTAACGCTTCGTAGACTTCACTCTTACGCTGAGCATCTACGGACATCCGTTTGACTAGCTTATTCTACTATGGAATATTTTCATGTCATAAGTGTGAATTGATGAGACAACAACAATCCATTAATCATGTAATGAGCGTTGTTTTATGAGAAAAAAAAATTTTTACGGCTTAGTTATAGAGAAAATGTAGCCAATGCCGGAAAATCAGGGGCCAATCCAGTGCATGTGAGTGCACTAGTAAGCAAATTGGTGTTGGCCAAATGATTCTGCAATACGGTTCAGCCTCTCCTTACCAATTCAACGACGTCCTTGTGACCGTGTTTCTGCCTGCTAAGAGAGTAAAAATTTTGGGTTAAGAGGTTCTAGAATATTATTCACCGGAAAATTTCAATAGAGGTATCCTCAGACAAAATCTTTATACCTACAAAGAACGTATAAGTCCAAGGAAAATAAGAAAAGCAAATATGCCCAATTAGCCAAATCGTCCTTACTTATAGGTGGAGCTCCGATTCTTATGTTAAAAAATAAGCCTAAAAATATGTACTATAATAACTTTAAGCAAAGTGTATATACAGTCAGTATCAAAAATATGTATATACACCCTGACGTTTTAACAATTTTATTTGTTTCTATTTTCCATACAAATTTTACTTATTTTTTTTTTATAAAAATATAGTTCACTCAACAGCATCAATATTTCTTTTTTTTGATTTCATACAGGACTCGGCAAAAATTGCAAGAAATACCAAAAATAAGGTTATAAAAATTTTAAATTTTTTTATTCGGTTTTGTAGCCCATTAAATTTTTTGGGCTATAAAGTGTAAGTTTAAAGTCGCTAAAAATTGCCGTTGATTTATGTAATTTTTTTGTCGCGGTGGTTGCGCATTTTTTTCCATATAAAAAGAGATTTTTTTCATACGTTAGATGGAAGAAAATGCGCGACAGCCTCGACAAACAAATTTTACAAAAATAATCGGTAATTTTTATCTACTTGAAACTTTACAAATTTGCATGCTTAAACTTTTTCTAAGAAATCGAGTTGAAAAATTTTAAATTTTGATGAAAATATTTTGGTATTTCTCGCATTTTCTCGAGTTCAGTATGAAATTGAAAAAGTTGATTCTTGTGGTTTTTGCTGCTAAATGAATTATATTTGTAATGAAAAATATAAATAAATAAAATCGTCAAAACGTCGGGGTTTTAATTTTTTTGACGCTGAGTGTATTTTGTTACAGTTATGATGGCACATATTTTTAGGCTTTTTTTTCATAGAAATCCGACCTCTACTCAAAAGTAATTGTGAGGCACAATTGTCAAATTCGCTGAAATCATTTTAATCAACTATTTTATTTTGATGTTCTTAGAGTGGAAAAATATGCAAACTTTATATGTATGTACATGTGTAAGTGCGATGTTTAAATAACCTTTAAAGGCCACTTCTTGCGCTTTCATCTTCATGAAAATTTCAGCCAGTTGCAAAACTTTACTTTTTACATGCAACCGTACTTGTTTACCTTAAGATACATAGTTATACATACATATGTACGTATATAGTTCTGAATGGGAATAACTGCTCTCAACTACTCACACGCTTGTATGCACATTAGGGTGGTCCAAAAAAAAAGTTTAAAATGTTAAGCCCTCACCACCTAGGAATTTTCTAAATGGAACAAAAAGAATTCCCGTATTTTTTGTTAAGAAAAAATAAAATTATGTTTAGAACTGCCACAAATCCATTATAAAATGTATTTTAGGTAAGCTGAACCGCTTTGAAAACAACACCTCCAAAAATTGTGTTTTTGTAAATAAAAAAATTTTTTTGTTTAAGATTTAAGGGTCTGCATAAAAACATTAGAAAACTTTGTCAACGGAATCAAAATAATGAGATTTTTGTAAACATAAATATTTTTCCCGAAATATTTTGATGAAAGTCTTAAAATAGATTTAATTTTAAAATTCCGGTGAAAAACCCCGCAACTTTTTTGGTGATGCGCCCTAATATACGTACATATTTAAATACGTACATATGTATAAATATAGTAATGTATCCAGGCAAGTACTCCAGTGCAACATTCTCCAGCATTTGAGTTGTCAAGAGGCTGCGTCTCGTCAAGCCACTTCATCACATTCTTTCGTAAGTATGTAATATAAGGTACAGTTGAAGCTGCACTACGCCGCTGAACACAGTGATGGCCGACGATGAGCCTCGAGGCATCTCTAGTCGGTGCAAAATAGGAATGTGCACATGGAAAATTTAATTACGACAAAAGGATGAGTTCTTAATTAGACGTAAACATTTAAGTCGTTCACGAGCTGCTGGGTGTGTGAAAAGGGTTGTACGGGTATTGCGAAATATAGAAAAGGAGGAGGAGGATGCGTCAAAAATGGTTGCAAAAGGATCTACTCGAAAGCTTGTGAGTAGGTGAAAAAGATAAGCGACCAGTAGAATGCACGAAAACATTTCGAAAAAGTCATAAAATTAATTTTTGTGCAATAAATTTAAAAAATTGCAGGTATAATTTTCGGCACGAAGTACTTACAGAGCCGATGGTAGTAACTCACAAGATAATGAAAAAGTGATGGAATTAGTTTAAGCTTTTATATTTTTTTCTTATAAAGAAACAAATGTATTTCAACTCCTGCCTATGAGAGACTTATAAGATGACGAATTGCTGTTTATTAGTCTTCTGCCCAGGGAAGAACAGTCAAACTGAAGGTACACCGGCTTCTATTCGCCCTCAAAAGAAATTAGTCATCCTCTCTCTGTGGACAGCTCAACCATGCGAGAATGGAAACTATTAGATAAGGAGTAAATAACCTGATGAAAGCTCTATTAGAAATAAATAGTTATGTATTTCTGACCGTGGGACCATAAGGTAATATCCACTATATTTTCAAAAAAATAAGACCAAAACGATTTATTTCGAAAATATTTTTAAGGTGGTAGCCACCTGGTAAAAAGTAAAAATCGAGTAAATAATAAGTTAACTTAAATATCACAACAATGTGGGTATTAAACTAAAGAAGCATCAAAGTGATTTAGCGCCATAATATTCTTTAGAAAGGTTGCTTCCTGTTCAAGAAGTTAAAACCAATTTCATTAACAAGTTTAACGAAAATTTTCGATATAGGTATCAAATGAGAGTGGGATTAAAAAGTTGTTTCTATGTAAAAAATATTTTTTACAAGGGTTGCCACGTGTTAAGTGATTCAAAATCAGTTTAATTGACAAGTTAAATAAAATATTTTGATATGGTTACGGGTATAATGAAAGTCAAGCTGTATTTATTTCGAAAATATTTTTGTCGAAGGTTGCCACCAGTTTAGGAATTATAAATCAACTTAACTGACAATTTAAGCGAATTCCCGCATATATTATAAAAGTGAAATTTCTTGGGTGAGTGTGTGGTTATGTTTGTTGTTGTTGCTTTGGCTACAATTTGACATACAGATATTTTATGATCCGGATTAACGTATAGCATATTTTTTGTTGAAGGTCGCCACCTAGTTAAAAAGTTAAATTATAAGTTTAACAACATTCTATAATATGGATGCCAAACGCACGAGATTTAAAAAAGCTTTATTGCAAAACACTTTTCCGAGCATTGCCACCTATTTAAAAAAAGTTTATTAATTTTTATTAATAAGTTTAATGAAATATTACAACAGGAGCGAAAATATTTTGCAGAGGGTTGCCACTTGTTTAAAATTAAAATTTTTGTCGAAGGTTGCCACCTACTTAAAAAGTCATTAAAAGTTTAACAATATTCTAGAATACGAATACCAAATGCACGACCTCTAAAAAATCTTTATTACAAAAACGTTTGAAATAGCATTGCCACCTATTTAGAAAATTTAGTTAATTTTCATGAATAAGTTTAATGGAGTATAACAATATGGGTGGCAAACAAATGAGGTGTAAGAAAACTTTACTTTGTAAATATCTTGCAGAGGGTTGCCATTTGTTTTAAAGTCAAAATATTTTCATAAGTTAGATAACTTATTACAATGTGGATATCAATCGAAGCGGGAACAAGAAAGCTTTGTTTCGAACAATTTGGTTTAGATAGGGTTGCCGCCTTTAAAATTAATTAAGTTTCATCAGTTACTTTAATGAAACATTACAATATGGAGCGAAACGCTAAAAAAAGCTTTATTATGAAAACAGTTTTGGCTGTTTAGCTAATCAAATTAAATTTAAGTGAATATTTGAAAAATATTATATTTTTATTCTGACAGAAAGGATTTATCACCTTCCACGCAATGTAAGTTTTCTTTTGGAATTCGGCACATTGACCAGTTCTGAACCTTGAGGCAATAAGAAACTTTTTTAGATAACACTTATAATTTTGGTGGGATAATTTCGGGCCCTAACCGCCAAAAATATTAAAGCGAATTTTTTTTATTTTATTTTACTTTTTTTTTGATGCAGAAATACATCTAGTTGCTCTAGGAATATTTCTACATCAAAAGGAAAATTAAAAAAAAATCTCGCTTACATATTTTTGGCGGGCAGGCTCGATTTATTTTCCTTTTTGCAAAATTTGAATCACTGCAAATAAAGTACCTTATATCAAAAGCATCATAAAGTCAAGGTATGTAAAAAATCAAAAATGCAGAAAAAAATCAGTTAGCAACCAAATTTTTCACTAAAAATTCTGAAAACTAATCAACAGCTGCACCACTAAATTAACCATTTTCCCTTTACACTTAATGTATGTACATATGTACATTTGCAAGTCCTTTAAAACTGGCGAACGCAAAGAGAAATTCATTTATCAAAATCACGAAAATCCACTCAACCGCAGCGACTGAATTTCATTGCTACGCGAAGAGCAAAAAAAAAAAACAAATACGCAAATAAGTAAGCCGCGTTAAAAATGCGCTCCACCAGCTAACCGCGTTAAGGTAAAATATGCTGTCAACCAAAAGCTTTTGGCCAAATAACAGCCAACATCATCAAATCGTGTGACGACCACTAAGACCCACCGACCCACGACACAGGCCCACAGAAAGTCGTGCATATTCGCGCTTACATATTCATATTCAAAAACGACGCCACATACACACACACACAAGTACAACTACAAACACACTCATGCCAACAAATCAAACACGGATTTACATTCCCATTTGCAACCTGTTTCCAAATTTGGCCTGGCCGCATCATGTCGCTAAAAAATTATTAAATTTACATTTCCATTCGCGGTTTCAATTGGCAGTGGCATCAGCGAGCACTTAGGAAAAAAATATTTATTTGTGAAAAATAAATGATAACTCCAAAAAGTAGGAGGAGGAAAAACTCTCGTACTTAAGCTTCATGCACTCACATTTCCGCTTTTGGCAGCACTTTCATGAAAATTCAATTTTACTTCACTGTCCACTGTTGTCTCGTTCGTTCGTTCGTTCGTTTTTTTTCGTTTGCGTTTTCTTTTCCCCCTCCCCACCTGCTTTTGGTGGGTTTGAAAATTTCGAGAAAATTTAATCATTTTTTGCATATTAAATTAAGTTATGCTTCGTTTGCTAACACCGACCGCCGCTGCGCCATTATCAGGCGGAAGGAGGAGTGGGAACATCAAAGTTTATGTAATGCATGGCTGTATATGAAAATGTTGTTAGTGTAAAAGCTTTTGCTAAGTAAATTCTCAATTTAGAATAAATGTTTAAGGCGCTCGCGTTATGTTTTTGTACTCACTTTAATTTCATATATGTTTTTGGTTAGAGAGTGTAGAAATTCACTTAAAAATTACGACTAGCAATATCCACAATTTTGTTTAAATATTCAAATTTGATGCAGCAAAAGCCACTTAATATATTTTTCGAAAAATAGATGAGCGGCAAACGTATTTGGAATCACTTTATTTCCTTTAAAAGTATCAAATTTCTGATAGTTTCCTCCCAGAAAGTGGACATCCAACACGAGATGGCCGGTACTTCATTCTGAACAAATTTTTTTTTTTAATAAATTCGCCTCCTAAAAAATCTTTCGAATACATTCGTGGCTATACATATACTTGAAATATATATGTTCATTTGAGATTGCAAAGTCCAATTGTTCTGCACTTACCTACTTTCAACCTTGCCTTGGTTTCAAGCCCACTGCTATACTCCTAGCCTCCTACCCTCCTACGTATTCATAATAAAGTCTTCAATCATGCTGTGAAATAAATCCAAGACAATTTCATTATTTATTATGAAAACCTCCAAGATAAAAAAAAAAAAACAAAAAATACATATTAAAATCGCGTGGAGCAACTCATTAAAAAAGTGTTAACACAATTTGCATCACTCATACGCCATGTGGTATCAACATAGTCATCGCGTATGTAAAACTTTTCTCAACAAAATTAATTAATTTTACGCATTTCTTCCACCATATGATAAAGCGAGCAAGAAAAAGTGTACTATAGATATGTACGTATATTTCTTTATGTACGTATGTATGTATGTATTTTTTATATACAAGGCGAACGCATCGAAAAGGCCTGACTCCCGTAAAGTGGAACTTCATTCCGAACTAAAACTTCTTGTCTGTCCGCTGTACCGCATATTCCCACCGGTGTTCTTGTTGCTCTTATTGTGGTAACAGCATAAAAATTCCCCAAAGTGTTTTTGGGGTGTGTCGCTGGAGTGACAGTCCTTGGCCAGATCTAAATCCGGGTCGTTCCGGTTACGTAGACCCGACTGTCGCACCGGTACCACTGTTGGGTATTTCGTCGACAAACGGTTTTGAGCTCTTATCTCCAACGTACATTCCTGTCGTAGCGCAGTTCGTCGTAGGCTGCACCTGCTTGGCCCCATCCGTGGGAGTCAAATATCGCAGTAGTTTCAAGAATATCGAAGTTCTGAGGATACCGAAACAGTGTTGAAGATCCTGATTTAGCCACGAGAATTCCGAAAACCTCTAAAATTCCGAAATAGTTCCCAAATTGGAGTTAGGTGTGGTGAGTGTAGATGAAGTGTGGGGAGAATGGATCTGATGAGCTAAGTTGTGGTGAACCAAGGTGGGGTGAATTTAGGTGTGGTAGGATCAGGTTTAGTGAGTTTAGGTGAGGTATGGTGAGTTTTGTCGGCCGCTGTGGTGTAGTGGTAAGCAGTGCGCGCTTCCACTACGCCGGGCCTGGGTTCATCAAGCCCTGGTCCAAAGCAACATCGCAAAAAAAATGTAGAAAAAAGGTTTTTTCTTAACAGCGGTCGCCCCTCGGCAGGCAATGGCAAACCTCTGAGTGTATTTCTGCCATGAAAAACAGCTTCTCATAAAAATACAATCGCCGTTCGGAGTCGGCATAAAACTTTAGGTCCCTCCCATTTGTGTGACAACATCAAGGCGCACGCCACAAATCGGAGGAGAAGCTCGGCCAAACACTAACATATGTGTAAGCGCCCAAACTATTATTATTATGGTGAGTTTTGGTGTGGTGAATTGAAGTGTGGTGAGTCTCTGTCTCTCTATCTGTATACTTTTCTTTATAATTAACTTTATTCCTTTGTCCTTATATAAGCAAAGTGTCTAAATGTTCCTTGATCTTCATCTTTGCCGTTAGCTTTACGCATCTTTACTTTAATTTTTATGTTTACCTTTTTACTGGGACCAAGAGTGGCGTGAAAATTCGCAGATTACACCTTAAGTAAAAGATTCAAGCCCATAAAAAATAAGCCTATGGGCAGATGCAAACTGGAATTTTATACAGAAAGTCGGCTAAGGTTACAATAGAGGGGTCTTAACAGTAACCTTACTATCTAATTACTACGGGTAACTGAGTTGCTGGGGTAAGACGCCGGTTCATTTAATTTTGATGACTGAAATCTTTGCTTGCTTAGAACGGTGTCCCATTCACTGCTTTCGGAAAAGTTTACTTCGAAATTGTTTCCATGGTCTGATAGTATCAACCTTTTTGTTCACCCTTACCAAAATATGCAGAGACATGACAGAGGATGTCACTTCCCCGTGCGCTCTATTATTCTATGCATTCAAATTCGGAGAGATACGTTGGGTGCAATGTTGAGTGTTCCACCTATCTTGCTACTCTCTCTGACACCATATGCGCCTGAGTGTAATTGTCGACGGTATTGTTTTGGTTCGCGGGCACTTAAATTACGCTGAAGTTTTCTTGTGTGCATATTTCATGTGGTTATTGAGGTTTACCCTCTTCTAATATCACATTCTGAGATATTATATAAATAGCTGTCCGAGTTGCAACTACATATGAAATAGTCCACAGGCATGGAAGCCTTCGCAGGTATCTTTTTGCTGAGAGATAAATATTAACTCAGGCGATATTGTTAGCAACGGACCGATCATGGAACCGTGACCAACATTACCAGCGGAATATTCACTGTCCATACTAATAAAGATTTAATGATTAATTTGCTATAATTGCCAGATGCATTAGTAGTGTAGTCCTTTTGGCAGTATTTTTATTTAGCCGTCACGCTGTGCGCTCTCATATAATAAGCTCTTCCCGGGACACAAAATCACTGAAAATTAAATAAATAAATTAAAGTTGCGTAGTTTTAAAATTCAGGCATCGAAAATAATTGGGAACAGGATGCATTAACTACTTAGTTTGATGAGGTTTTCGGGTATATTATGAATCTTTGTTTTCCCTGAGTAATGTCTAATGCACTACTGGGTGTGCATTTTTTGTACATATGAATGTCTATTCCCGCATGTAATATGTATGTATGTATGTATCTCGTATGTTCCTTTATACTTGCCAACATTAAGTGTTAACTCAAGCACGCCACTGATTTAATACTTTTCACAAATTTTTGCTAAATTAAAATCCGATGATCAACACTTTGTCAGCACCAAGTGAGAGTATGAGTCAAAACCGAACAGAAAGGTGCTAATGAAGCGGTTGCTACGCCCATATATATATATACTAGGGTGATTGACTCGGTTTTTTCAAACTGGTTTCAACCAGGGCCCGAATGGCAGCATTCGATGTCGAACGTAACTCGAATCAAAATATGATTTTGAGATCACGGCATTCGATAGCCCGTTTAAATTTTATTGTGGAGAAAATAGCTGCCATTTTATTGCATTTCGAAAGGTGTAATCAGTTGATCACGAATGCCGCGATTCGGAACCAGTTTTTCTTGAATAATTTTAGGCGTCGCGCAGATCCGACGAGTGTTGGCCGTAGGGAGAGGGATGTTAGCTGAGTGCGCAATTTGAATTGGTGGTTAGTGTCATCGGGGCATCTTATTCAAATTGAACTGAGCAGTTTAACCTGCTACAATATCCCGAATACGTGGCGTTCGATTTTCATGAAATCTACGAAACTGCGATCACTGAATCCGAATTTCTACGAACGTATGCATTCAAAGTACATGTGTGCTACGTTCGTAGCTACTTGGATTCAGTGATCGCATTTTCGCGGATTTCGCGAAAATTCGGACTAAGATGAATTCAGTGATAGCCCCGATTGATTTCTAAATTAAACTTAGTCATAACTTGGGACTAACAGTGAATTTTACTGTAAACAAAAAATATGTAAAATAAAACCGATTTATCCGGGTTTTTCTTAATATGAAAATGGGGAGCCGGTTTTTTTTTATAAATTGACATTCGAATACCCTAATACAAATATACATGCAGTGAAAGTTTGCTCGGTTGACAACACGTTGGCTGGTATGCAAGCAAGCTCGGATTACGAAAATTTCTACGAAAATTATTTAATTTTAATTTCCGCCAATGCGAGTCGCAGCTCCATAGCTATGTACATAGTATGTAAGTGGAGAAGTAAATCAAACCTCCTTGTATGCGTGAGTATTACGAATTCGGAGTACATATGTATTACATAGTAGGTAGGTAGCGTAGATGCCGCTATTCCCCATTCGTATCAGCCCTTTCTGAACTGCTTCTTACATATAGTATAGTCACATAATGTGCGCTCATTATTAATTAATTAAAAAAAAAATGCCATTCTCCTAAAGGCACATAGTATGCATGAAGATATGTATTTACATATGTACCACTTACGTCTGCGTTCGAAGACTCCTTAGACGCATTGCTTTAGAATTTCTTAGCCTATGTAAGGTACCTTGAATTGAAGATGTTCACCGTCAACTTTCAATAATAAGGAGCGAATAATTAATCGTGTTGAGGACAAGACATAAACGCCATTGCTTTCTTGCAGCATCACAACGGCTTATTTTAATTGTATGATGAATATTAAAACATTTGCCTTCATTCATTATTAAAGTGCGCAAGTGTGGCATTATTTATGAGCTTAAGTTGTGAATTGCTAAATTAAGTTGTATGCCGCTACTTTTACTTGGACTGGCTGGGACGTAACCGTATAGAGGTGAGAAATAACACACCAGTTAAAAGTGGTTTCTTCCTTTCCGTTGATTTGAACTCTGCAAACTTTTGATACCTGCAGATTATTCAAAGCAGTTTGTGGTGGTATTTGAATGTGTTTATGTACTGTACTTTAATACATATATGTATGTATGTATGAATGTTAGTATGAGGTTTTGGCTGCTTGTGGTAGTAGGTAGGCACACAAATGAGTACTTGTGTATATTAGCCTACTGGTACTCTAACTACATATCGACTGCTGAGTGGAAGATCGACCTAACTCGACAGCCAGTTCGAAAACGCTCTATCTCAAAAAAACTTTTCAAAAACTTCCTATTTCAGAGATTCGTTGAAGAACGTCCTATTTCAGAATTCGTTTCAAAAACGCCCTATCTCAGCTGCCAAATCCAAAACGCCTATATCAGCACATTTTCAATACATTTTGAATGAGATAGGGCATTTTTGAATCGAATTCGGAAATAGGACGTGCTTCAACCAAATTCTGAGATAGAGTGTTTTACAATAAAATTCTGAAATAGAGCGTTCTTGAAAAGTTTTTTGAGATAGGTCGATCTTCCACTCAGCAGTCGATATATTGAAATTAATAAACGTAAAAAACACTTTCTCCAAGAAAACTAGTAAGTAACCTTGAACTTGAGGTTTGGTATAATCGTCCCTTTCTCGCGAGAATGCTTATGAATAGCACATCATTTGAAAGTTTTATTAAATAAATCCGTTTTTTGCGCGCACTTTTTTATTTGTATAGTATTAAAGAATCGACTTATTTAAGATAAGCAGATTTTGCTTTAGAGAGTAAAGTTTTCAATATAATACATATGTCGGAAAATAGGCATTGTCGGTAAGGACTTCAAAGCCCAATAATAAAAATTTTTGTAACAAAGGATTCGTAGCCAGTATTGCTATCAATTTTCATATCGATATATTTGTTAATATCGAATGCCAGACAGTTCTTTGGTGTCCGTAAACATTTTAGTATATTTTTTCTTTTCCACAGCAAGTCGCAAATTGAACTGCTAGATGCGGACTTAGCATTAATTTTGGCAAGACGGAGCTCCTATTTTTCGGCGCGCACTAAATTGGGCCCGATACAATCCAACTTAACACACTCCCTTCAAAGAGGTGAATGAGGGAGGGAATCATAGTTTCAGAAAAATATTCACAAGTAGGTCGACGATAGATGGTAGAGTTGAAGGAGAAGTGGTCTGTCAGGAACTCCTAAGTTTAGGCTTTTAGATTTTCACAGCGTGTCTCAAGCAGTGGTGACCGCTATGAAGCAGGAAGTCGATTGGTTCTGTGCTAGTGCAATACAGTGCTGCTGTTTGCTAATTTTCGAGCGAAGTGAAAAGATACTAACGTCGAAGTGTTTCCGAGTGACTTGGGAGGAAAAGTGAAGTGATTATCGAAGTGACGACTCTCAAGCATAATTAGGGGTGTGGGGTTTTTCGATTAGGTTATTTATCACCTGATTGGTTAATCGATTATTTTTTTATCACTATAAAAGTAATCTCTAACTTTTATTAATTTATAATTTATTGTGTTCTTGTGCAAGTTTAGTGCTGGAATATCTGTAAAATCACAATGTCTCAAACGTAGAGGAAAGAAAAACCAAAATTATAGTTCACTGAGATATTAGCACTAAAATATAATTAATCGATTTTCGATTCACAGAAAAAAAGTCGTCACCAGATACACAGTAACAACGCCATCACGAGATTCACTTAAATGTTTCATTTTTGCTGTAAAATTGAAGATGTATAAAAACTAGAATATAATTTACTAAATAATAATAATATTTACTAAATAATTATAAAACTTTATCCACCCATTAATTTCTGTATATGGTAAAAAAAATTTAAATCAAAATGACTTCTTCCAAATAACCGATGCCAGATCGGATATTTATTAGACGTCTTTTTAGTAGCTGTTTGCGAAAACTTACTTTGCCAAACTTACTACTTACTTAAGAAGAATTTTAGCAAAAGATTGTTGAGTTTGGTTAATTAAATCACATATTTCAAAGAATTTTTTATTTAGTTTGGAGTTAAATCTAATTTGTGGAAAGTGAAGTAAAACGAAGTGAAATGAAGTAACGAAATGAAGGCTTCTAAAGTGAAGTGAAAAACTTCAATTGAAGTAACAGCGGCAGCACTGGCAGTGCAATACTAATTAGGGGGATAAAATTTACTCAGAGAGTCAAGTCATGTCTAGCTGGTGCACTCGGTACGCAGCAAACGCCTCGGTGAGCTGCAATTTAGCCCAATCTAACCTAATCAAACCTACAATTATATCACATGCTGATTTTTGATTGACCAAAAAACTGAGTCATGTCAATATTGTGCTCGTGAACTTGAGCGTGTGAATATTGGATGAATTATGGATCAATTTGGTTTATACTACGTCTAGAATCTTTCACAAAATACACCTAAACAGGTTCTTGTTACATATGCACATGTTGAACAAACTAGTCGATCTGAGAATCTGCCTTCATGAGAACACAACAGAAGACCTCGAAACTCATGCAGTCACAATATGGCGATGATCCTAGGCCTGGTCTTTGTGGCCTTATCACCGCCAATCTTGAGCACCTTGGAGGTCAGACTAACTGTTTCAGCTACCTCGTTGTGTTTTTCGGTTACTTGGGTGATTCACGCAGTGGCATAAATAACAGTCATATTATCGTAGAGTACTCGATTTTAAAACGATCAAAACTGTCGTGTGGTTGCTATGAACTCGCAAAACATTTATAAAAATTATGACATTATGGCAATATGATTAGTAGTATCTACTAGTTTATGACACCTTGTGAGCCACCCAACTATATTGTTACGCATACCTCGCCGAGACTAAGAGGTGGTTTGGAGTTTAGCCGACAACTCCATTATTCTATCTTTGATTACTAATTACAATTACGAAAAAAGTCTCTCTCTGACCAAAGTGAGGCAGCATATTAAAGTCCAACGAAGCTTATAACTAATAAATATTTTTACCTGCTATAAATAGTTTTTGTTTGTGGAGGGTAAGTGAATTATAACCTTAAAGCTGTTTTTCTCGGATTTAAACTCTTTTTTTTTTATGCAACAATCTCGCAGCAAACGTGCAGCGATGTCAATGTATAATTTTATGAATATCAGTAATTCAGAATCTACTTAGCAAAGCTGTAAATTCACTCAGAATATTCATACTATACTATAATTATAGCCATATGTACATACATACACATATACATATACTTAAATACACGCTCGATTATTTTGTGTGTGTTTTATGCTTGGGGTTCAATTCATTTGGCTGACGCTTTCAATTAACGCTTAATTGAAATCAATTAAAACAATTTTTTTGTATAATTGCATTATTATTACTGTTACTACTTCAATTTATATGCTTATGAATATTATACAATACAAATAAAAAAAAAAAATAAAAAATTAAATTAAAATACAAATATGCACATATGTACATACATACCTACATATATGTATCCAAGACCAAAAGCAAACGAGTTGAATGGTGGGTACAAGTGAAACTAGGCAGTCAAACAGTTGGGCCACACAAACCACCCAAGCTTTCTTGTATAAGTAAATACACCCTGCAGGGAAAACACAACCAAATTTCTAGTTCCGTACTAGATCTTTATCATCAAAAACGAAACAGTCCGATAGTCACTAGATCTCCAGCAGTCCAAAGGTAGTGAAATATGGTACGTTTAAGAACACTATTCTATTTTACTTTTTAAAACTACATATCGCTAGCTAAGAGTGAAAAGCAGCTGCTATGTCCACTTTTTCTAAAAAATTATATTTTGATGCAGGAACTATGTACCTTTTTTCTGTCTAACCATTTCTGTTCAGTGATATGCAAATTTGCTTTGGACTTAGCAAGTCCAGTCGCAGAAAATTTGATAAATCCCAAAGACTAAAAAAGAAAACTTTTCATTAGAAACCTATGCCTATCGAATTTAGAACTGGTTAGGAACTATCAAAAAAGGGAGCAGGGGAGGGAGGTTTATTTTAAATTGATATATTTGTTTGGCGGTTTTTTTACCGTTCAAATACGCTCCCATTCTGCACTTCGCAGACGCTTTTTCATAGTCTGGTAATACAAAACAAAATTTTGTGTTAATATTTTAATATCTTGGGACCTCTGCACCTCTGCATACTCAGCTACCATGGGAAAACCGAAAAGACTCTGTTTGAAAATAACATATTTCTTTTTTTTGCCAGCCGACTTTATAACTGGTTCAGAACTATAGAAAAAGGGATGTAAGTATATCCCATCTGTCTAATTTAGTACTGGTTCCGAACTATAAAAAAGGTAATGCAGCGGCGACAATTTCCACTTCCTATGACATCGCAGTGTTAAATTCGCCAGTTGTGTGCATGCATAAGAGATTTACCGCGAACCAGCAGTGGGTCTAGTTGTACTAGAAGCGGACCAGTTCAGAACTAAAGATTTTCCCACAGGGTATGTGCCTAACAATGCATGTATAATATGTATGTGTGGTTTGAGTAGATGTTGGAAAGCATAAATTAATTCATAGCTGGACTGATATATTCGCAGCTGCTGGTGAAAAAATAAATACATATATATAGCTGATCAGCAGAACATTATGACATCATATTTCTGCTACAATGCAGCTTATGTCAACTATGTGTGAATTTGTGTGTTTACATTGATATATGTACATATGTATGTATACGTACGTATGTGTGTGAAAGCCTGGTTTGTTAAAGTACAATATGTTTAAAAGTTTAATTAAATGACATGGATATCGACCATACAGCCATCAACCAATTCATTCATTCATTTAACATCATTTTTTTTTCGTCCGCGATCCCGCGCCTCTTTTGCCTAGCCAAGCATAGATAGAGCTCATAAGTGTCGAATGAATAGCAGTGTGGCGACACGCGATATTCGTACATATTACTTGGCATTATTGTTAATGTAATTTAACTTTAATTGAATGGTGTATAACATTCCACAGAGAATTAATGAATGCGACAAAATTAAGAAGAGTGAAGACAAAATTTGAATGAAATGATAAGAAAAGAAGTACACACGCTTTTCTCAAAAATGTTGAACCAAGTTGAAAAAAAAAATTATTTCATTAGCTGTTAACGCTTATTTGCATAATTTGTTTGCCTCTGATGTGACTTCGCGTATTTCCATTTTTTATTTTGTACATTTTTTATTTAACTCATATATACAATTTCAAATGTTTAATTAAAGTCAAATTGTGTTAATTAAGTGAACGCACGCAAATAAGTTGATGAATCACATTTTACTTGTACGCTGGGTGAGTGTGTTAATGAATTAAGAATATTTAAGGAAATGTAAAAGGCAGACTTTGAATAAACGTTTTACATAATTTTATTAACTTAACAAATATCTTAATACATACAAGTAACGGTTAAAGCATTTTGTTTGGCTTGGGTTGCTTCTGGATGCTGTTGTTTCAAGCTTAACCCTTTGAAGGTCAAATCGAGTATAGTAATTAATCTACCTACATATAAGGAAATTGCGCTTTCATAAATTACAATCTATGTATGTACAATTCAAAATGAATTTTGTTTCTTATGGCCCCGAAAGGGTTAAATATGTGCTTATTCTATCGCAAAGTTTTGTTGGCCTGATGACTTTCCCAAATTTTTCCTAATTTAAAATTTCTAAATTTTTAAATTCCCAAATTCTTAAAGTTAAAAACTGGTTATGACTTTTTGAAAACTGAGTTTTCTTTTAAACGCGGGATTTAAAATTGAAAATTTTACCACAATTTCCACCAACTTTCCGTCGGATAAAAATTGTGTTGTGGCAGCAGCGTACAATTTTGGCGAATGCTACTCGGGTGGTGGTAGTCCTCGGCCAGATACTCAGAACTCACCAGAGGTCAGTTCGGCAGCTCTGCAGTTAGTTAGGGAGCCTGTTTGTATTACCAGACGGGAAGACTCATAAAAGTTTCAGCAGGAGCTCCGAACCCGTCAGCAACATTAAGTTAAGATCCGATTTCTCCTTTGAATCCAACAGAATGTCGATACCCAAGTCGAGCAGACTGTACTCAGTTTGATTAAAGTTAACTCACTTTAAAAAAATTATCAAAAGTGCCTTACTAACTTGAATTCATATATCAGCGATTGTCGTTTTTTGGAAATATTTAGTCCAAATCTAGTCATCTTTTTACGACGGCAGTGTCAGCTTTCGAAAAATAACGGAATTTTAAATCATCAAATCCAATAGCTTCCATTCTTTTATTGCATTCAAATCAGTTGTGATACTAAAGAACATTAATTACATCAATCATAACCTCACTTAATTGCCTAATTTAATTGAAGATCGATCAATTAAGGATTCTGAAATTTTTTAACAAATCTAAACTTTATAGCAATTATGGTACTTTTTCAACACTTTGATTTCGTCGTATTTTTATACGCTTCCCCCATCTACTGCAATCAATTACATTTATATTTTTTAATCTCATATTTTTTATCTTTCACAAATGCACCCTCAATGTTGTTGTTTTTTTTTTCATTTCAGCAATTGCGGCTTTCGTCCCGTACTCAACGACAGCACTGCCAGCGTGGTCGCTTCTGGTGCGGGCACACAACGCACCACTGCACATCCACCACTCTTTCTGCCACCACATTTGGCCTCGCTCAGCTCACAGTTTACGCATCAGCCACTCTTTCCCGGGCTAAAAGGTAAATGCGATTAAATATTGTAAAGAAGAAGAAGAAGAAGAGCGAAACAAGTATTTTTGTTGCATGAAATATTTACTTACTTACCCATACCACAAAGCAGAGTACATCACTGTTACTCGCGCTGAGTTAAAGTTGGTAGTCAATAAGTACGAGTACATAAATCTTGTTGATGAACGACGGTTGTGATCTAACTTATCGATTATTGATGTAAAATAATGTATTTGTAGTTAACCAATTATGGGTAGAGTGGCTGGTGACGCCCCATCGCCCTCATCGTGCCTCAGTCTGGATTTCAATCTGTGACGCTGTACATCAACAGCTCGTCAAGCTTAATGACAAGCCGAGACATTCCATACTCGTACCCCCATAGACCGGCTGTCGATTTATTGATGGCTGCGGCAAAGACAGACTAATACATTTTAATAGAATTAAAGTTTGAAATAAGAGAGCCGGACAGATTTGCATTACATATGTATATGTACATATAAAGATAACTTAAAAGCAAATTTTACTCACCGCACTCATCCCTTTCCCACTCTCTTTCCAGGTGTCTCTCCATTTCCGGGTCTCTGCTCGTGCTGCTCCCTCAAACCACCACCGCCACCACCCAGCGCCTCTTCGGTGGCCGCCGCCGCTGCAGCCGCCGCAGCTGCTGCTGCCGCCTCATCCTCCTGCTCCTCCTCCTCCTCCGTCGCCGTCAGCGCCGCCAACGTGCCCATAACATCTGCCGCTCCCTCCGCCAGCAGTTCGCCTGATTCGCCACCGAACTCTATCTCTTCGATTGGTGGTAGTCAATCAGCAACGCATAACAATCACGATGCACGCTCCAGCTCGGTAGCCGAACTGCGTCGCAAGGCGCAAGAACATTCAGCCGCATTGCTGCAATCGTTGCATGCCGCCGCTGCAGCTGGACTCGCCTTTCCTGGGCTCCATTTGCCGCCGCTCTCATTTCATCATCATTCCGCTGCCGCGTTGAGTAACGCCCACGCTGCTGCTGCAGCAGCTGCCGCCAACAATAACAACAATCACAATAATAATAACAACAACAATGGCGTGCGTCTGAAAAGTGAATTGGCACAGGATATGACCGCAAGCACCATAAATGGCCTAGCAGCTGTGGCAGCGGCAAGTAATCATCACCACAGCATCGCCAGTTTGACGCTGCTCGATGCGCAGAGCGCTGCATATCATCATCATCAGCAGCAGCAACAGCAGCAGCAACAGCAACAACAACAGCAGCATCAGCAACATCAAATGTCACAAGCTGTGTTGCATCTACAGCAGCAGCAACAACAACAACAACAGCAGCAGCAACAACAAAATCAACTATCGCCACCCATAACGCCGACGCATACGCCCACCAACCATCGCCAAGATACGCCGCCAAAGTGTGCGAATGGTGGAGGTGCAGCAACAATTGCTAGTAGCATCATCACGAAGAGCGAATAATAAAGAGAGGAGGAGACATGAGCGTGAAGAGAGTGACTCAAAGATGATGAGCCAAGAATAGAGTAGATACATTTGGAATAATTTGTAAAATATCTGAGCTGATCTGCGTGCTATGCCAATGCATAAGGTTTGATTTGTTTTAATTAAGGTAATTAGTACAGTAGCCTCCGGCTAATTGGGCATGATGAATTGTACAGTTTGGTTAAAGCTTAACGAGGAACCCAATTTACAGGATTCCGTCAAAAGGAAGTCCAATTTTTTGAATGAGTTATTGGTTGACAAAGAGGCAAAATCATGCAAGCGGGAGTCAACTAGCAGAGGCATACTGTACTAAATACTTATAAATACATTAGTAGTGTAAAAAGTAGTTCAGTTTTACATTAGAAATAGAAAGAATGTTAAGGAAGTAGTATTTAAAAGTAAGTAAATATTAAGCACCTAAGCAAAAAA
Organism: Rhagoletis pomonella; assembly: GCF_013731165.1. Classification (NCBI taxonomy): domain Eukaryota; kingdom Metazoa; phylum Arthropoda; class Insecta; order Diptera; family Tephritidae; genus Rhagoletis; species Rhagoletis pomonella. Next base: position 48,934,562 of record NW_023458560.1, read on the forward strand.
ATTAAAAATTAGAATTAATTTCACCGCAATTTATTTAAACGCTTTTTCAATAGTAAAAAATTTAATTTTTCGCCGATTATTCCTGCTTTCTGCCTGCACCCTGATGAACCGCTGCACCAGCATTGTACAAATTTAATTTATCTCGCATCGACGCAGAGCAAATAGCATCCTCACCAAGTTGAAACTCGTTGTACATGTGGTTAGGACTGGGCACTCTAGGCGATAGTTAGATAAGATCAATCACTTCCTATCATCTGGGCGTAAAAAATGTTGGCTTAGTACCCACAATCAATATAAATACTTAGCCATCTTGACAGAATACACTCCCATAGCCGGTATCCTCTCGCGTAGCATTAGCTGCTGCCCCAGATTTTTTGCTGGATCAATCCGAATTTTCTCACAGTATTCCACAAGACTGGCCGCCTTCCTCGGAGGTGGTGACAACAAAGAGTCGTATGGAAATGCGCGGAGGCAACAATGAAGTGTTGCCATCCATTTTGCCCTTGATGCTCAACCTCGCTGTTTTCAAGTTCTGTCAGCAGAACTGTCGAAATTTGGCCCCAGTGAACTGAGGAAACACTACTTGTAAGACCTACTCTCGGTCTGACCGAGTTTTTCCCACGTAAACCACACAGTCCACAGGTTTTTGGTTCGAACACCTAGGGCTCCTGAGCGCTGCAAATTTATCTGAGTAACCGTCACTGGACGCTACCATGAATCTCCTTGATCACTCATTTGCGATGAGGCGCTCGCAAAATAGAGACTCCGGCGATTCCGTTCTCTAATACTTTTCCTTTGTAGTTTCGGATACTCATCTTCCATAGAACAGTTTGTATTACATCCAGCCACGGATTTTTGGAGCCACGTATTTTATGTAAGTGTACCATCTATGAGATTCCAATACAAATCAAGGGTAAGGCGGTGGAGATAGGCGAGAAGTGACCCGCCAACTCATCGTCTTTAAGGCAGGAAGATGAAATAAGGTTGTCAAGTATGTCAAACGTAGTCAGATGTGTTTGTCTGGAAAAGTAACCCGTCAACAGTACCACAAGTTGTCTGTAGTCACATTTGCTCAATGCAAGCAAATACCTAGTTGGACCTTCTGAGATAGAAGGCAACCTGAAGTTTTCCCACCAACATCAGTCCCTCAATGTCTCCCAGTAATTTCTGAGTGGGGTACTTACCAGGTTTTTGTTGTTTCCTACCATGGCCGGAAGTGAGAATGGAATACCTGAGTGGATCACCCTTATAGTGATTTCGTTTCTACCAAAAAAATTTCGCCTTTTGATTGCCCCTTTCACTTTTCGTGTTCGTTTCTAAATTAAAGGCAAAAGGTGAGAAAATTGTGTGTTCGTTTCTTAATATGTCACACTCGTGTAATGCAAAAAAGGCTCATTTTCTGCCCTGTGAAGCTTTGTCAGGGTAGATGGTTGCCCTTAAAATGAGATGGTTGTTTAAAACAACAGCATTACGAAATGTCTGAGCTAGACGAGGGCATGAAGGCCAAAAAATGCTTTCTTACAGGGTTGGGTGTATGTAATATCAAACACATTTAGCAACGAAATCACCATTAGATATTAACTCCAGATCCTTATCGAGAGTCATTTTCAAAGCCATAGGTTAAGATTCAACAAAGTGTAATCACTTCCCCAGTGCTGGATTAAAACCGGCATTTCGGCTCAGGGAATTAACGGTTGAACTGTCTCTTCAGAAGTGGTAATGCGGACGTCCTATTATGGGGCATTGAAAAGCCACTTGTGCCTAGCTCGCTGCCACCAGCAATCTTCGCCTCGTTTCACTCAGTAATACGCAGGCATTTCTTTTAAGTCCACCCCAAGTATAAAGGCATTACGTGATGGTAAGTCTAAGCAGATTTCACACCCTATTTATTGACAGTCTGCTCCGCCATACCACACCCGGAAATCGACTTACATAAAAATAACTTTAATAATAAAGAAACCCCGGTGTTCTACATATATTTAAGCCCCGCTGACCTTACTCAAAGCCCAGGAAGTAAATAGTTAGTCAAGACGTGGCTGCTCTTAAATGAATATTTATAATGCCGTGCAGTCTCCTTGACTTAATGGCTTGAATGAATTTATACCCTGGACGAGACCTTGGCTATCCAATAGGTCACTCAACGCGGTGTGTCACCCTAAAGCTTCTCACGCTTCCGGATTATTAGCGAATGGGGAATGAAGAGAATGAAGAAGTAATCGACTCCTCGCTGGTTCTAGTGCAGTTTTTTCACATTTTCGTTCAAATAGCGAACAAAACTTCTCGAAAAACTCCTCTAAATCTTTTTTTGCTTCCGCATTTGTTATCATCTTTGGACTATACTCCTTTTGGAATTATTTCGACTACGATATTGTTTTTGCTTTCGTTTTTTTCTATAAACTTTTCTCTTTTCTATTAGCAAAACTAATTCAACGAACAAGTCAAGTTACGCGGTACTGAATTGAAAACACCAACAGAGCAATGCTAAAAACCATTAATCTTAAATTCAAAACACGTTTTCACAATGCTAACAATGGATTGCATATAAATGAACGAAGAAATAATTGTAAGCATAAAATATGTAATTAATTACAGGCAATAATGTAAATAATTATTACTGATTTAAAAATTTAAAAAAGCGATACAATAAAAAAGCGGAATCGGCACGAATAAGTGGTATATTGCAAGCTTTTCTTAAGCTTTTATTAAGCTTCACCTGTAAGCTTCACCTGAGTTAGAGACTTGAAACTTCAAAACTGGGTGAGAACCTGATTAGAATGCCATATGAAAGGTGAATTAATCCCCTAGATGGCGCAGATGTCAATATATTTGAAAACCCCGTATTTATAGTCCGATATGGTTCATATGTAGAATGTATATTGCATACATGAAATGAATAACTCCACAAAAGAATTTGCCCAATAGGTGGCGCATGAGTCGAGACGTTTGGAAAAACCGTATTTATGGTTCGATTTGAATCATATTTAAAATATGTGTATTATTAATTAAGTGGAAAGAAATAAATCCATAAAAAATTTGGCCTTTATGTGATGCGGGATAGATTTTTTTAACCACTAATAAAAGCTGGTCTTAAAATTTTTTATTTTTTTTAATTACTTTTTTGTGTATATAAAAATTCGTAAGATTGTATGAGTGTAAATATGTAGGATCATAAATCAAATCAACAGTCAGTAAAGTAATTTTAAGTAAACGCACAATACATCGTCAAGCAGAAATAAGTAATAAATTCAAAATAGTTTTAACTTATCTATTAAAACAAATGGCTTCGGCCAATGGTATCACAACGGGCTTTTCCAGCCCACGTGTGCTCCGCGCTCTGCGCGGGGCTGCCACTCCAACCTAACCTAACCTAACCGATCTATTAAAAAAAAATATATCAACAATGTTAAGATAACTGCATTAATGCTACAAGAAGACATTACAAAAGCAAAAATGTTAAAGTATGGAGTTAAGGTTGGAGCAGGATAACGCCAGAAGACTAAATATTACTGAGTAATTGCAAAATAATTTTGATTAAATAGCCAATAGTAGCGATAAAAGAAATATATAAATAAATAATAGGCGCACTCAAGGGGGGTTTTGGGGTTAAAGCCCCCCTAAATGTTTTTAAACACAAAGTAACGCAAAAAAAACATTTCCGTGAGAACAGTTTGAACGGAAACGAAATGAGAGCAACAGGTTCGGAAACGTTTCTGTAAAGAACAAAATACGAACAATACTCATGGGAACGTTATCAAGAAGAACATAACTAGAACGAAACTTTCGGTAACGTTTTCAATGAGAACGAAAGTCTCCAGGAGGATCAAATAAGAACAAAAGTCTGGGGAACGTTCTGCCGAAGAAAAAATCCAGAACAAAATTTTAAGAACTTAACGTTAAGAATGAGAGGGGCGTCTGCGTGTTAGGATGAAAAATCGCTTCAGTGAGAACCACGGATGTTCATTCTAAGCCAGAGGAAACTGGATCATATCAACCTCCAGATCGTTTATCATTGGCGGCATTGTCCACTTATAGAATAATTTTTCATTTTTTGTGCAAGAAAAGTTCGTGTCTTAAGTCTTTCGTTGACTTAATTTGCACAATTGAATTTTTACTTTAATTTTAATATTCAAACATTTCAAACTATTGGAACGCTATGAGAAAATATTGTTCTCGCTTCCACTCTTCGCGCATAGTTCAGAAAAAAAATTGTTTCCGTTCGTTCTCTGTCAGAAATTTCCTGAGAATTTAGTTCCCAAATGTTTCTTCGAGAGAAAAATCCTTAGACTTTTGTTCCCGTTTTTTTATTATTTTAGAAATATTGCCCAAAGTATTGTGCGCATTTTGTTCTCCTTGGGAACATTCCACAGGGTTTTTTTCTTACATAATTCCCGTTGAGAACGTTCTCGCCACTTTTATTCTCACTTTCGATCTTCTGTAAACATTTCCGAAGATTTTGTTCTCATTTCGGTTTGAGTTTATAAGCGTTCTTGGGAACAAAACTACGAGAACCACATTTCTTTTCGATCACACCTTCTGTTCTCGGTCCGTGTTTTCAATTGCTGTTTTTTGTTTTCAACAATTTATTGAAGTCCGGAATTTCTGGAGGCAGTCTACCAACTTTAATGGCTGGAACAAAATCCTTATTTTTAGAGACTAATCTGTGCTCTTTTTGTCGAAGTCGATTGATGTATTAAATCCCCTTCAAAGAATTTTCTGGATGCGCCACTGAAATACATATGTAAATTGTATTACACATTAAACTAAAGTCGATTCTAAATTTTATTTACAGCCTTTTAACATAATTTTCCATGGGGTATCTGTCAAAAAAACTGCAACTAACTTTAGAATAGACTTTATTTTATTTATAACTATGGGCAAAAATTTAAGTTTAAGATTCCAACTTAGCCAATAATTGGTGCAAGTCAAGCGCTTATCAGCTCACCAATCATTGAAGCTCCAATGCAAAATGAAAAAATAAGTATTTTAAATACATATGTATATTAAAGAACATACATATGTACATATATGTATACCAAAATAAGTACATATGAAAATAAGTAATTATGTACGCGAATTCTATCACAATTAGAAAATTATTAAATGTAAGAAATTATAGCCTTCAAATTATGTATATTTTTAGCATTAGAAGTTTCACCACAAATAAGGCGCATATACATGCATACATACATATGTATATATGTACTATTATGTGTGTATGTAAGTAATATGTATTATATTATATTAATAAAGACAAAGCTAAAATAAATTCAAGTGATAAATTTAAATATTACAAAAGCGGACTTTCATTTTAAGCTGATCAACCATACTTTTATTTTGTGAATTTTTATGAAGGGAAGGCTTTTCGCAGCAAAGTCGATTGGCGGTATGCTGAGCATTTTTTCCAGCACAGCTGTTGAAGTGGTTTTTACATATCTAGTACATTGGGGACCCCCCAGAACTGAAACGTCTTATTTTAAAAGAGGAACGAACATACGCAGGTTGCTCCAAATATCCAATAGTAACGAACATATGTATGTATGTATAAAGCTGACAAGAGGAATATTATTCGGGTGTTCTAAAATATTTATTTCCAAATCAAACTTCCAAGCCTCAAAGCAAGCGGTGGCATTTAAAATTATTGGGCGGAAAATTCTAATATTTAGTTATCAAACTGCTATTTATCTTAATATATTTTTTTTTTATTTTAATTATTGGTTTATAAAAATATAGTATATTCTGTAACAAAAACCATATAATTCCAAGTGTCAATCTTTGTGGAACATTTAAAAAAAAAATCAACAAACTTTCCTAAAAATTCCGAGCTTTATAATTCGATTTTTTAGATAATTTTAGTGTAATAAAATGCAAGTTTGAAGTGACTACAAAATACCGTTGATTTTTGAAAATTCATTCTTGAGTACACAAGAAACCTGTTTTCTATAAATCAGAGGAGTATTGCAGAATACAAGTCGTCAACGTAGTTTGTAACACCGAGAACAAAATGAAGTAAAATGAAGCAAATACATCTAAAATGTGGCAAAATTCATCGGCTACCTTATATACTTATAAAAAGACAAATAACACTGTGGGCCATTTTCTGCTCGCCGACGAATTCGGTCCTCTAATCTCTTCGTAAATACTCGCATATTATTTGCATCACCTGAGCTAAGGAAAATACTTTTATTTCGAAATCACAGACAGGTACATAAACTGCGATGGCACTTCTCCATAGTATCCAACAAAATTATTCAAACTGTGGAAAATATGTAGTGTATCCCTTTATTCCCTGCACTTTTGCTCGCATTCTTCCATTGTACCGAAACGATTGTCGTTCCCTTCACAGCCGTTATAAACAAAAAGCAAACATTCATTTCTGCTGGCATCGTAGGTCCATGAGGGTATATAAGTAGCACACTCGATTAACCCATCACCGTTGGCTTTAGGCGGTTGACCGCAAATGTCTGTTCGAAGTGAAGAAAAATTAATTTTTGATAAATTGGAGACAAATTTTACGAACATAAAATACACTTTTTTCAAACTTACCATCTTTGAGGGCCCGCGTACAGACGATCAGCGCAAAAATAGCCGAAATTGCAATAAAGAATTTCATAACCAAAATTTTATTGCAATCAAATTGTTGCTTGCTTCAAGCTATTACGGAGACTGAATATGCTTCAACAACTGAAGTTTCTCGTAGTTGCCAATTTAAAGTTTTAGTCAATGCAAAATCGTATTTACTTGCGTATTTTTATTACTGTTTGTACACTTAGAGATGTGCTAAGTAATGTTATTTGTTAAGTTAAATATGTACATATCTATATGTACAAAAATATCACAAGCATTCCTGCATTAGGACGAGTCAGTCACTTTTTTATTTTTTTTATTTTTTTCTAAACTTGGAATTTTTTTGTAAGCGAATTCTAGACTGTCAGCATTCGCGAGTCTTAGGTTGCAATTTTTCGGCTCACACTTCCTCACTCACCCACATTGAGGGTGCTCTCCTATAAGTAATCGGCTTGCAGCGTTTCGGCGACTAAGTAATGATCTCTGTGCAGATTTTGACAATCTCCTAAATGTCCAAGTGCGCCCTTTAGCTGAGCCAACCACCAGCAATTAAATAATAACGTAAATATTGGTACTTGGTCGATTGGGATTAACTTGTCAAATAACGTTAAATTTATTTTTCATGCAAATATAGGTTCGAGTATTTTTTATGAAGTGTGAAGTAAAGTGTTTTGTGATATAATATTACTTTTTATTTTGTGAATTTGGTGCAAGGTCTAATAAAACAATTGCATGTACTATTAAAAAAAAAAACACACAAGATGTAAAGTTATACCTTGGGTTTATTAATGCAATATATGTATATATAAATACTTATTTCTTGCTTACAATGTTGGTAAAATGAAGGATGTAATTAAGTAACTTAACAACTTATTCAGAATTTTTATTGTAATAATTTAAATTGCAAATTCAATTTTGCGCTTTCCTTTTGCATATTCGTCGCATTTACCAAGAACTTCTGCTGCTGATTTTGGGAATGGTTTTTCGCTTTCCTTATTTTTCCATCGTTCCAACCACACTTTATACTCTCCTTCCAAATTGATACCGTCGATTTCTAAGAAAAGTTCGTATCGTTTTCCAAGCGATTTTAGGCGTTCGATAGCATTCTTTTTTTTCGTCAGGCGTATTATATTCCCCAATTTTAGATGGAAGTAATAAGTTCAAATCAAAAATGTTTAATGTCTCTTTCGGCAATCTTTCTCGGAGATCGAGCAAAATATTATCTAATAGCGGTATATCAGAAAGTTCCATTTGACATACATACATATATTCATAAACCCCAATTATGAATACTCCCAGGGAGTTTGTTCTCCGGGAATGGTTGTTTCTCCCGAGAAAGAAACCGTTCAGTAATTTACTCCCAGGAAGTAGCATTTTACCCGAAAATTTGGAAGGAGAAAATTCAAACTTCGCAAGAGCTGTTTGATACTTTTTTGACAGCTCAACTCCGCCATTTGATATAAAAAATCCGCAGGGAATTTTTATTCGTGATAGGAGGAAAGGGAAAAGAGAGAAAACTTCCAGGGAGTTCCTGTTCAGAATCGGCCTGATAGTATCTACATACCCATTGTTTTAATTTTTCACGTTGACGAAGAGTTTTACACGATTTCAATGGTTACGATTAAAGATTAAAATAAAAAAAAAAAACTTTAAAAATTTTTTTTTCAAATTTCTCATTTGAAGTAATATATTTTATTCAAAATTTTGTTTTTTCGAGCTCTGTATCCGCCACTATGAATATGCTATTATATACGCTACCGGTATACCGGGTGTATTGAAAAGCTCTACTAGGCAATTTGCGTATACCAATGTAATGCCTAGTCATGCCATTCGGCTAACTTAGAAACCCCATACACATACTTCGTTTATAGAAAACAGATACAGATCCGAATGAAAAATTCACTCCTTCTGCTATCAACAGTTCTTCTATCAATAATATGTGTGTGTGTCATTTTTTTGCTCATGCACGGTGGAAAAAGTCGGGCTGGGCCGTTATCGGTGCTCATCATAATTTTTTGCTAAAAGCTACCGACAACGACCGCCGTGACCTTGCCAGCACAGACGTCCGGCATCACTGTTGCAGACCGTCGTATAAGTCATCACCGACCCCGACGCCGCCCCCTCTGCCAACCTGCTAATCATCCGAAAGCCTTTATCTTCTTGTACATATGGTTGCCAGCCAGCTGGTATTTTAAAAGGTAGAGGAAGTGGGACTTGCTGGGAAGTATGGGTCACAGCGTTTTCGTCGCTGAAAAGTACAATTACCACAAGTTTAATAAAAACACCAAGTTAAGTATTGCATCACTTATTCGCATCCCACGGGGTTTAGGAAAAAAAAAGGCATTTATTTCGAAATCACAGACTGCCACATATACACACATAATTGAATAAAACCTCTCAACACCATCCACTCAGAGAGAGTTATTTATTCAAACTTAGAAACATACAATACAGTGTACTCCTCTATTCCTTGCATTTTTGTTCACACGCTTCCTTTGTACCGAAACGATTTTCATTGCCACCACAGCCGCCATAAACGAAACTATAACAATTATTAGCCTTGGCATCGTAGGTCCATGAGGGCACAAAGGCAGCACACTTGATTATGCCATTGCCATCAGCTTCGGGTGGTTGACCACAAATAGCTGTTCGGTGTGACGAAGGAACCAATTGAAGAGAGAAAAGAAATTTTGTAGAAAAATTTTACAATTATCGTTTGAAGTTCTCTCAAACTTACCATCCTTGAGCGCCTGTGTAGAGACGATCAACGCGAAAATTGTCAAAATTACAGCGAAGAATTTCATTTCAGTTTATATCTGCACTAAAAAATCTGGGCACAATTAAATTGTATTTCAAGTTAAACTTGCTTACTTTAAGCTTTGAGCGAGACTAAATTTATTTCGACAACTGATGCCTTTTGGTAGCCAATTTTAAGTTTTAGTTAATACGTAATCAAATGAACTTGTGTATATTTTTATTGCTATTTGTACACTTAAAGATTTGTTTGCGAAATGTGATGAGAAAAAAACCCAGCGATTTGTTATGGTAATTATGTATGTATGTATATACACTAGGGTGGTCCAAAACAAGTAAAGTCGGAATTTTAATGCTCTCACCCCCTAGGATTATTCTATATCGAAAAAAAATATACGCCTATTTTTTTATTGTGAAATCAAAATATATAGAAATGGTATGGGATTATTGAAAATCAATATTTTTCGATCAGAAAACTGTGGCTCTCTTCAGGAGACTCCCAATAACAATACCCAATTGTTTATTTAACCTTTTTTTAATACCAAAAATTTTTTATTTTTTCCCTTATTGCATTTTCTGACCATTTCTGGGGGTTTTGGCGGACCTATAAAATATAGTTACTTTAAAAAAATTGTTAAATATATAATTGGGAATCTTCTGAAGAGAAACAGAGTTTTGCCGATCGAAAAATATTGATTTTGAAGAATTCTATGCCATTTCTACGAAAAGTGGTTTTTTCCCCATATAAAATACATGGAAAATTTTGAGCGCTTTGAGCGACCTCTAAGTATATATTGATTTCAAAATAACAAAAGGGGTCTATTTTTTTCGGTATAAAAATTCCTACTTTACTTCTTCACATGCATTTTTGGACCACCTTAATATACACACATTAGGGTAAGTCATTCTTGGGTGGGTATAATGAGTAAAAAGTTTTAAATGCTTTTCAAGAGGCTGCTCATGATCTGAATCCTATTAACCAATCCTACTAATATTATAAATGTCAAAATTTGTGAGTGAGTGTGAGTATGTTTCTTAATATTTTAAGCTTAAACAAATGGGTGTATTTTCATGAAATTTGGCACACAGAAAAGTTAGTATAAGATGGGTTAACATATGGATATTTTCTGAAAAGAGCTGCCATCTTTTTCAAAACTTAAAAACACTGAAATCATAAGTTAAATAAAATATTACAACAATGTGGGTTCCAAACGAAGGAGATTCAAAAACTATTAATTTCGAAAATACTTTGTAAGAGGCTGGCGGTGACAACCCTCTTAAAAATAAAAATCCATAAATTAGCAAGTTAAATCAAATATTTTTACATGGCTATCCAACAAAAGAGGTTTAAGAAAGCTTCATCTCTAAGACATTTTTGACGAGGGTTGTCACCTGTTTCAATTTAATTATCTAACAAGTTAACTAAATTATTTTATTATGTATGCCAAACGGGAGGTTTAAGTAAACTTTATTACTAAAATATTTTTGAAAAGGATTGCCACCTGCTCAAAAAGTTAAAATGCGTTGAAATGTGAATAAAAATAAGAACTGTCTTCCTGAAAAGTTATTTGACTACGTTCCAAAAGTACCTAAAATGGTGTGTTTGTACCGAATGTAATTTCAAACTAAATAAAGGTACGATTGTACCAACTTTTCCATCACTGTAGCTAATCGAGCAGTTGACTGTCCAATTGACTCAATTAAATTTCTGTCAGAACTTAATATTACATATTTACAGCAAATTATTTTATATTCATACATATAAAGGATATCTACGAAGATAAGTTGTTCTTCATACTGAATCCGCCGATTTAGTAAAGCTCTGGTACAAACGTTAAGCCGTATATAGCACGGGCAAAAGCTGGTCTTATACATAAAAGTCAGGGAACGTACCAAGTACTTTTCAAAACAAAATTTTAAT
>NW_023458560.1:48950800-48966340 GCF_013731165.1 Rhagoletis pomonella
GTGTACAGCCTTCAAATTGCACTTTTATCGTACCTACCTGCTTTAAACTAAATAATAACAATAAATTGCAAATACTATGCCAAAGCAAAAAAACAAACAAATGAGCAATATGTTAATTTCGAGACGCTAACGTCTATTTGTGATAAATTTTAGTAAGTAAATGGCGTGGAAGAGTATTGCTTAGTGCGGTTAATGGGTTTTTTGTCGCGCTTGCTAATTGTAATTTTCACTGTAATTATTGTAAATACTATTTATGGCTATCTCTTGCAGACCGCAAATGTAGTTTTTAATAAATCACTAGCGGCTGAAAATAGATCAATATATTCTTGTAGATGACGATACGGTAAGTTAGGTCCAGTAATGGGCAAAATTGTTTTTATTAAGTACTAGGTAAATACCGAGTATGCTAGTATTTACTTATTTTCTGAGCGCAAAGTACTTAGTCTAAAAGTATTTAGTTAGTTGGACCTAACGCAACACCGCGTGCAGAAGAACGTCGAGACTTTGGCTTCACTAACTACCGCGTACCAAAGTATTTAGAGACTTTATCTTTACTAAATATTGGATACAAAACTACTAAGTATTTATGGATTCACCAATTACTGGATACCAAACTACTTATGACTTGATTAAATACTAAATACTTGCTAAAGCAATAAATAATTTCCGAATTGTGGAGAAAATTTCAGGGTTTTCGAGACTGCTCGGGATGATAAGGCTTTTCGAGACCATTTCGGTGATTCTTATTTCTGCATTTTTGGCTCTATTTAAGGATTTTCAGTATTTTAGGGACTATTTCGGGATTTTCGAGACCACTTTAGGATTTTTAGAACTTTCGGTATTCACGGAACTTTATCTGAATTCTCGAGACTATTTGGGGATTTTCGACACTACTTTGGGATTTTTAGGACTTTCGGGACTAATTCGGGATTCCGAGGCTGCCTGGGGCTTTCTAGAATTTTTGGGGTTTTGGGACTATTTCGAGATTTTTTGAAAGTGCTTCGAGATTCTTAAGGATTCTAGAGACTACTTGAGACGAAATATATCGATAAATATATGAATAAACACATCGATAAATATCTCAATAAAATAACGATGATTACATTGATAAATAATTCGATAACAATATCGACTATTATATCGTTAAATACTTATATACAACTACATATACAGAAAAAAATATCGATAAATACATAGATTAAAAATCGATAAATTTATCAATAAATACATCAACATTTCTGAAATAGTCCCAAAATTACTGGGACTATAGTACTCCCAAAGTGACCGCGAGAATTTGAAAAAAAAAGTTGTCTTGAAAATCGTGATTTGGTCCCGAGAATTCCGAAAATCTCGAAATAGTTCCTAAATTACGGTGAGTTGATTTAACGTGAGTTATGGGGAGTGGAAGTGAGTTGTAGTACGTGGTTAGTACGTGGTTATTTCATTTATTTTCAATCAAATGGAAAACAATTCCTTACTGACTAAATATAATACAAAAGAGCAGTAAGATAAGTAGAGGTGAGTGTAAGGTAGGGTGGTAATTTTTTAAATTTTGCCTAAATCATAAAGTATTTAGTTTTGCAAGCATTTAGGCATCTAGTGCAATAATGTCATTAGAATTAATGTCAATTGACATATACATATATATTCTCTATTGTAAGGGAATTAAAATCAATGGCATTAGTACAAAAGCCAAAATTTACACTTCTAACATTAATTAACTTTTCAGTTATTTCAACCAAGCCTTAACTGCAGTTTATACCTATTGGAAAAAAGATATTACTACTCGAATGGGATGATTCCTCATATTATGTAACAAATTTGCCGGTCACCCCATGACATAATTCTTGAAACTCAGCTCAGCTCTTAACCGCAGTTAAGCGTTCGGTGGAAATGAGCCATTAGGATCTTAAAAAAAATTATTTGTTGACGTTCTCCGAAGTGAAGTGATTTCAACGACATTGTTTCCACAATTCTTCTTTTACTTAAATATTTAGCAAACTCTTAAATACCTTAAATTTGTTTACTTGAATATTTAGACATCTCCAAATACTAAGTATTTGAGTATTTAGTACCCAGACTAGTACTTTTAATACAAAATTACTTCAGTCTGCTCATCACTGTTTAGATTACATTAGGCTAGGTGACTACCCTGCGAGGGGTCCTCTAGACATTTATTATATGTACATAAGTATCATTCAAACAGCTATGACGATAGGGCTCTAACACGATATTAAATCGTACCGTATGATCTCCTATGGACGCTCAGAACACCTAAAAAACGAAGAATTAGTTCTGAGCTAGCTCAAAAAGTAGTCCACAGACCAGTGCAAATAGAGAGTTCAGATATTCCTCCACCAGCTTCAATCGTACCACTGCAGCGTAGCGGCTACTTCTGCTGGTAAAACGCTGAAAAGTGGTGGAAGCCTAAAAATGAGATTTATAGAGAGTTTCTGTCAGAATACATGCCATCCGAGAAGATGTTAATTAAGCTACTTGAGAGGCTGCCACTCTCCCATTTACATCTTAGAGAGAATTGAATTTGTTTTCTGCACATGTTCTACTTCAAGATTCCTATAACAATTACTAGATGCAAAAAAAAATATTTTAGTTCTCAAACCACTCCTTCTATATGTACGTGCAAGAACAGACGGAAAGAAGACACATTGGAAATATCTAAAAATAAAAAGTATACTGAAGACTTTTGAGAAAAGTGAAAAAACCTCAGGGAGCAACAGCTTAAAATTTGCTTCGGAGGCAAGTAGACGAAGCCGCTTACCAAACGTTGTTTGAATCCAAGAGCAAAGTCCTCTCTCGACGTACGAAAACCACACTCTATAAGTCACTCATCATGTTCGTGCTGGTATATGGCGGAGAAGCATGGACAATGACAACATCCGCTGAGGCGGCTCCTGGAGTGTTCGAGAGAAAGATTTTTTTTTGCAGATTTAGGGTCCTTTACGCATTGGCGACGGCGAGTACCACAGACGATGGAACGATGAGCTGTATGAGCTTTACATAGACATAGTGCAGTGAATTAAAATACAGCGGCTCCGCTGGCTTGGCCATGTCGTTCGAATGGACCTCGACGCTCCAGCTCTGAAAGTATTCAACTCGGAACCCGCTACTAAATAGTTAAAGTGCCGTGGCAGCTAGCACTCCAATAGTTGTAGATATAATAATTGTATTATTGTACCGAATTAGAGTTAAAAAAAAAACCTTGACCAACCTTGTTTTCAACATGGCAACGATTCCTAAAATCGGCAGATGACTCTAACTTGTCTGCTAATTTTATTTCTTATGACAAATGCAAAACCTCTCAACTGCTTTTTGAGCACTTTTCAGCTTTTATTTCTGATTTTTTGAAAACATAACTAAGCCCATTCGATATGTAGTAGTCAACGATTTGCTTCATTTAATTGGTTTCACTGGTTGTGGTCGCGCCTGTGCTGCAATTGGTGATTTTGTCGTCGTCGATATGGGTGCAATCGCTGCTGCTGCCTTGGGACCCACGGCCGCTGCAGATGCTTTCGAATTGGCAGCAACAGCAGCAGCATTATTTGTCGTTGTTTTTGCTACCACGCAAGCATCCTCACAGGTCTTCAAGAAGCCAAATTTATTATCATTGCCACGACAGCCACCGAATTTGAAGGGTTCACAGGCATTTGTTTGCGCATTGTAGTAGAAGCGATCGAGATTCATGCGACACGGACCAGGCTCCTTAGGCTGTAGGCATTTTGGATCTGAGGAATGCGAATTTTAATAAGTGTGTAAATATGGAAATTGATTAAATTCAATACACGTTTTAAGTTTTTTTTTTTTTTTTTTTGTTATCGCTCACTCACCTTGCACTCGCGCTGCCACACCCGCCGGTCCCCCACCACCAGCTGTATTCGTTTGCGTTATCTGTTTATTTTGTGGAGCGCTCAAAACTGCGCTAATCGCGGCGATCAGCAGAAATCCACGTAAACACATCTCAAAACGAGCCGCTGCCATTCTGTTGTAGTGTCAATAATGGAATGAGCTCAGCGCTTCGGTGGAAATATTTTGCTGCTCAACCGCGAAAGCTGTAGGAAACATCAACAGCGTATTTGTGGCGCGAAGGCGTTAATTAAAAAAATAGATGAAAGTAAAAAAAATTTATTAAATTGTAAAAAATTGTCATATTTATTTATTTTAATGCGCTCATGGTCTCTCTAGCTTTCGTACACATGTTTACAAAATATGTATGTATGTACATTGCCATTTAGCGCTTAAGCTGCGCATTCTTTTCTGAGTTGTAGCTTTTAAAAAATAATAACAAATAGTCGCAGCTAATGGCGGACTTTTATGTATCTACATTAGTGTGGTCCAAAAATGCATGTGGGGAAAAAGTAAAGTCGGCATTTTTTGTGCTCTCACCCCTAGGAGTCTTTTTTTATTTTGAAGTCAAAAAATATTTAGAGGTCGCTCAAAGCGCTCAAAGTTTTCCATGTATTTTTATATGGGGAAAAAACAACTTTTCGTAGAAATGGTATAGAATTCTTAAAAATCAATATTTTTCGATCGGAAAACTCTGTTTGTCTACAGAAAGATCCTAGTAACAATACCCAATTTATAGGCCCACCAAAAACCCGAAAAATGCAATGAGAGGGCCAATAAAAATTCATTAGTATTAAAAACTGGTTAAATAAACAATTGAGTGTTACTATTAAAAGTCCCTGAAGAGAACCTGAGAATTCCGCTCGAAAAATATTGATTTTCAAGAATTCTATACCATTTCTACGAAAAGTTGTTTTTCCCCATATAAAATACATGGAAAACTTGGAGCGCTTTGAGCGACCTCTAAATACTTTTGTATATAAAAAAAAAAATAGGGGTATACTTTTTTCGATATACAACAATCCTTGGTAGTGAGAGCATTAAAATTCCTACTTTACCCTTTTTGGACCACCCTAATCTACATTCATGCATATGCATGCACCAGCTGTGTGCACAAAAAAAGAGTTCATGCTTCATATGGCTCATGTGTATTAATTTTTTGAAGTATTACATGTTTACGGTTTTTAATAGCCCAAAAATAGTTGCATAGTTTAAAGTCGCTATGCCTTGACTGCTTATTAACCCTTTCGGCTCCACTGAGAAATAACAAAAAGTATATAAGAATTAAAAAACTGCTTTTGCCTCATTTAAAAATAATAATACACTATGCATACATACATATGTATGTAGGTGCATTTGGATGTACAGTGGAACCACAATTTGAGGACCCCAACCAAATTATACTAGTGTGATAAAATTTCCACTTCTTTTCCGAAAAATTCTACATCTTAATACGCTGAAACTTTTAGAGTATTTTAACTAAATAGTATTTATATTTATTTAGTTTCATCGTCTGCGATATTCGCCGTCGCCAATACGCAAAGGCGAGTACATCTTTCGCAGATTCTTTCTCTCGAAAACTCCAATACCCGCCTTATCAGATGTTTTCATTGTCCATGCTTCCTCGCCATACACCAGCTCGGGTCTGATGGGTGACTTAGATAGTGTAATTTTTGTACGACGAGAGAGGACTCTATTTCTCAATTGCCTACTCAATCCAAAGTAACACTTGTTGGCAAGAGTGATTCTCCATTGGATTCCAAGACTGACATTATTATTGATGTTTATGCTGGTTCCCAAATATATAAAGTCGTCCACTTTTTCAAACATGTTACTGTCAACAGTGACGTGTGTGCCAAAACGCGTATGCTCTGACTGTTTGTGTGATGACAGAAGATTCTTCGTTTTGCCTTCGTTCACCACCATCGCTTTGCTTCTCTATTTTATTCCGAGAACGCAGAACAAACGTAACTCTTGTTTTTTACCGATAATGTCGATGTCGTCGGCATACGCCAGCAATTGCATGCTCTTGTCGAATATTTTGTCTGAGCGGTTCAGTTCAGCTGGCGGCCAGCATTTCAAACACTTACTTATTTGGGCTTCTCTCTTCTTATTGCGGTAAATACGTCTCGCTTCCCTCTTCAGCTCCCTATGGCGGTCTCTCATGGCTCGCGTTGCGCCCGATCGCGGCGTGGCTCTGCAGTCGACATCTTTTTTCTCAGCAGCTTTTTGACACTCCTCATCGTATCAGACTTGCTGAAATCTGACTACTTCTTCGGCGCCGAATCTTAATGAGGGGCAAATATGGTTCTATTGCTCGAGAATGTCGATTTGTTGAAGGCTGCTCTCAGAGAGCAGGTGTGAGAGTCGAGTGGAGCATAAAATGGCCGCCTGTTGTGATTGATATTGGATTAACCATTTTGAATTTTTTAATTCTGAGTTTGTCGTCACTATCAGCGACCCCAACAACACCTTCGCCATTTTGAGTTTTAAAAATTGAATGTCAAATCCTTAATCAGCGACTCCAACAACAACTGAGTAAGAAGTTTCTGGCTAATCTGATCGATTTTCAAAATATCGTCCGCCATATTGTATCCGCCTTTTGGAATTTTTCCAATCTGACTCTAGAATTGTAATCAGCCAGTTTTGATTGCTTCCTAGCCCATAGTTTTGACATAGTTATGGCTCGAAGCTAAATACTAAAGTGATTGGAGGGAGTTTCTAGTGAAAGCTTACCTAAAGCTGTTCATTTCAATTACAAGGCTGTGGTAGTCTATTAGTCTCTAATATACTGAGTTTTCAGCCATAGACGAAACTGCAAATAAACTTTAAGCCGATACAATTGATAGGGTGGTTTCATTTTCACTGACAACTAGGCGACTGATAAGTAGCAGAGTGTTAACCCCCTTTGGGTCACCGGTCAATGGTCAACTGGTTTGTATTTAAACCTTAAGTAATCGGGGAATGAAAGCGAGGCATTCCATGGTTAATGCCGTTAAATGCCAATTACTATGAACTAATAAGTAAATAATTTTTAAATTAGTATAATTGAAAAAAATATAGAACTTAATAACTTAATTGATTTGATTTGGTGACATCTAAAACTCGATTCATGTACATAATTGCTTATAATATCGCCGAAATATGTACAACATGCATACATAAGTACATTTGTACATACTCGTATGTACATATTTATATACCTAGTAGGATATAATACGAATCTGTAAGTAGAGATGATAGATACACATTTGGAATGTGCTGTAAACAAGATTCACTCCAATATTTATACTAATTAACGCTCATTGTTGCTCTAATTGGAACAAAGATGGGAAGGTTTTGGGAAGAAAACGGCCCGCAAGATCAACTGCAACCAGTGTTGCCAGGTCATTGAAGGGAGAAATCGTCGATTTGGTTATCAAAAATCGTCATTTGCATGTAAAAATCATCAATATATAAAAAATGTAATCAAGCAGAAACAATGAAGCTCTTTCTTTTTATTCTAGCTTCTGATTGCTATACGTAAAAAAATTACACATTTCACTTTTTTACGAATTTTTAGTTGTCTTTTAGTATATTCAAAGTTGAGAACCAGCCAAAGCTGCACATAAAGAGAAATCGTCATTTGGTCACAAAAATCGTCAAATCGTCATGACAGAAAAAAAATCTTCAAAATGACGACCAAATCGTCAACCTGGCAACACTGTCTACAACTGAAGAAGATGAAATAAAAAGAAGAACAAGCGAAAATATTTTTAATTCCAATACGTTCGACTGTTGGGAAAACGAGAATGGCTTGTCAATAAATCAAAAGCCCGTCAGAATCACAGACATCTCATCATCCTCAAAATATAGCTGACGATGTAATCTATCGAATGCATTTTCCGGAAAGAACACTATGACAGGTTAGACAAGAGTGAGAAAGACCTTGACAGCTCTATTAAATTATGTACATTAGGGTGGTACTTAAAAAGTGAAAGTAACGATTTTTTCAGTCTCACCCCCTAACCTACTCCTTAACCGATTAGATGGAATAAAATAATAATTTTAATTTTTTGAGTCTCTATTGAGGAATCTGAACTTTGACCCCTGTGTGACACGCCTTAACCGACTCCAATCGAGGCCAAAATTTATATGTGATATCTGTGACCGTGGTATTACCGATTGATGGGTTGAGACTGAAAAAAATCGGTAATTTGATTTTAAGGTAGTAGCATCGACGTAAGGGTTGAGGCTTAGGAAATCTGATGTAAAAATTTGTTTCCTACATTTAAGGACCACCCTAATGTACATACATATATACATTCTTATTTCCTACCTAGCGAAAACTTAAAGCCGCGATAAAACAAGTTCTGACGTTCTTTTTATTTCTGTAAATTTCCTATTAGGCTCAACAATTTTGCAAATTGAATTCATCTTTCTCTAGCTTCATGGCCTCCTTCCAAGGGCATACGCAGGTACAGGCTGGGGCGCACAAGCCCCCTCTGAATTCCAAAGTTTCATTTTAAGTTTCCTTCTAAGCATTTCATAATCCAATTCAAAAAATTTAAGATTAATCAAAACTTTAGGGGTCTTCACATCCATTTCGGTAGTTTTAGAAAACTTGTGGGTTTTATCCGATAATTTTATCAACTGTGAACGTCCTTTTCAGCTTACTTTTTTAGTCTGATAAATTGTTTTTATAAACAGCTGATTGGCGCCTTCTTCCTATACAAATAATAAATTGTAACAGAAAATTGAATGATTTTTGGTCAATCATATCGGTCATTTACTTCAAAAAAAAAGGTAAAATAATTATTATCTTTTAATACTTTCTACTTAGTTTGTAGTTGTAATTTAGGTTTATGTATGCTTAGCGTTCACAGAGGTTTTGTAGAGAAAATAAAAATGAAATTGTCACTTTAATCCATGGCATTTGAGAAAGAGATTGCAATGTTAATTGATAACAGTCATTCTACAACTTTTAAATAAATGCAAACACGTTAGTTAACTAGGCGGGTTATCAGAGCGCGATCTTCAAAATAATTATGTAAATGGGAATACGTACATAGTTGTTGTTTTTCATATTCCATAGCGGAAAATTTGATTAATACACCTACTTAAATTAATTGAAATGAACAATTCAGAAAACGCAAGTAATTATTTTACTGTAACAAAAACAAGACCGAATTTAACTAACTGTGGCTAGTATAATAACTAAATTAAAGCTGAGAATATTAATGCTACAAAACTTAAACAGAACTATAAACATATATACAGGGTGTCCCAGAAGTAACCTGCCACACTTTAGGGGAAGGTAGGTGGGTAAAAGTGTTTCCGTTTTTGTAATATTTACATTTTTTTGAATTAAAAAAAAAAATCGTGCCTTTTCATGTATTTTCTTTAACTGCATCTACAAACCAGGCTATACTTAGTAATTTTTTTTTAAGTAAAATACTTCCAGATAGTTGTTTCTCCATACTCATATGCGTACTATTTAGCATGTCATTGGTCGGTAACAACAGCAACTTAAATTTAAATCTATTAAATACATTCTAGCGTGTCTCAGTCCTTTGCCCACAAAAGCGGCTATAACTTTTTTTCTATTCGAAACAACGGGAGTGGCACCTTTTTGAAATCTATATTAAATGAGCAATTTTTTTATGTAATGTAAAGTTATAGCTCAGTACATTTTTTTTTCACCCGAGATAGTCAAAGTTGGGGAAGAAAATATCAAAAAGTTTGGCAGGTTACTTCTGGGACACCCTGTATGTACGTACATATCGTCGTTTAAAGTACAAAACCGCGTATCTTCATTCTGCAAAACCGTGTAACTAACATTGGCTGCCAAAAATTGGATTTGCTGACACAAGCTCTTGGCTCCATCCTTATCCATTCGTCCTGAAATATACTAGCCAGAAATGCGATTGCTTTATAAAAAAGAGAACGATTTTCAAATATGAGTGTTTTTGCGCTCTAGAAAATAATTTTTACAACTTCGCGTACGTGGTTTTGCATTTTGTTGATACGCGGTTTTGCACTTTAAACGACGATATGTATATGCTTAATTACTAATACCTATCGTACATATGAATGCCGTATACAAACTTTCAAACCTGATTCTGTTTAACAATCGGCCCGTTACAATCTGATCATATTAACCTGCAGGCCTTTTATCGAGTCTATATTTGTACGAATCCCAATATTTACAAATACACGTGCACATCTTAACCACCTTTGTTATGTTCATGCCTGACCAAAATAATAATAAATTAGACGCTGAATACTGACTGATGAGTCGTACGAATATGAAAGTGAGTAAGTGTGAATTAAAGGTTCATATGTATCGTCACAAAGCTTGATGAAATGTAATACACATGACTGACATACAAGATGTGCACTTACTACGGCTGGGACTCTACCCGAATTTTTAGAATATCTGGATAATACGGCTATACGAATATTCGATTATCTGGTTAAAAAATCCCAATATCCGGATAACGAAATGAACGGACATAAACCGGAAGTCCCGATTTTCGAATCTATGCCCAAGTAATTTTGAATTTTGAAAAAACCCCAACCGACTTCAATGCGCATATAAAAATTGAGGAGTACCGTTAATTTCTTCATGATCCAATGATTAGTGTGGGGCCGCCTTTGAGGTATCACCTTTCCGAAAAGAAATTTTCGCAAACTTCTCAACATAGACTCAAAAAACATATATATTAAAATTTTCAATACTCACGAAAAATTCCGTATATTCACGAAACTAAGGGCCAAACATAGTAAAGCTACATTTTTAGTTTTTCTCTCTGGCATCGGAATTTTCTTTTAGAGGACTTTAAAATTTCAAAGATATTTTAAAACTTCAGCACAATGTAGAATAACAATCAAGTAATGAACCCGAATCAAAATAACGTTTTGGTTTCGGTTTCGGTTTCGGTTTTAAAAAAGTTTTGGTTTCGGTTTTGTGGTTACTTTTCATTCGTGTAAAAAAACCTCTGCAGCACTCACACTCACAGTTTTGCGAATTACCTATCAGCTTGAAAGCAATTTCAACAGCTCATCGAGCTTTGGGAAGTGGGCTTTTGTTTGCAGAAAATAGCGTGTTTAAAAAAAAAATATATTAAAAATAAAAATAAACACAATCGTTGCGTGTGGCAACTCATGCGTATGATCAATCAAATTAAACGCGATTTTTTGAACGTGTAAACACTTGCTTTCAAGTTGCAATACACTCACACTTTTCTTAATATCATAACCCAGCTTTTACAACTTGACCATCGACTTGATATTAATTTTTCCTTTCAAGTCGTGTAGCAACTTCATAGTCAAATCAAATAGCTGATCAAAAAATATGTGTATGACAACGACATCTTGAAACGAAAGTTGACTATCAAGTTGCATGCAGCCTACATCACAGCTGAAAATTCAAAAGAATTTCGACAAGCAGTATGTGTGATCAGCTTGAAAGCAAATTCTTGTTCGTGTAACGGCACAGTTAACCTACTGAAGCAAAAAAAAAAAGTTTTTGGTTGCCAGATTTTTATAGTTTCCTCGAAACCGATTGGAGCCGGTTCTGATTTCATTCCTTGATAACAATATGGATACCTAATAAAAGAGAAATTTCTGTAGAATAAAAAAAGGAAATAAAATTTATTGGGTCATAAGGATAAATAGCCGTTTTAATTATTTTTTGTCTTTAATAAATAAACATGATTTGAATAGTCAAATGACAATGTCCAATAATTTGTTGTATGAAAAAGCAACAGCTAATAATATTTCTCATACGCCATATCGTACTTAGCCGTACTCGTTTGAATTTCCTTTCATTCGCAAAGCAAACATAGAATGAAAATAACTTGGGGAAAATTACCTGATCTAGAAGAACGGCAAACATATCCGTAATCTACGACACAAAATTAAGTCTCGGCTTTTTTTGTGTACAGTGTAATTTATTGAATTAAGTAATTGTATTCATATTTGAAATTTCAAAGCCCTTTAAAAAGAAATCCTGACGTCAGAAAGAAAAACTAAAATCACAGTTTAACTATATTTGGCCCTTTTTTCGTAAGTATATTGATTTCTTCGTGTGTTTTGATTTTTGAAGTGAAACTTCTTTAGCGGCTGTTGGTTGGTTGGGAGTAAATTGGCAAATTCAACGGAAATTGCACACGGAAATGGTGCAACGGAAATGGTTGGGGCTGAAACAAGTGCTTCTTGAGTGTATGCACATGGTATTAATTTCATAAAAACTTGCTAATAAAAAGTTAAAGAATAACACTTAGAAAACAGACTAATACAAGAATGAAAGTAAAGGTGAGTACGTACATAGATAAAGAAAAGGATAAAGGCAAACGTAAAAATAAAAAAAAAACGAAAATGCGTAAAGATAAAGGCAAAAATGAAGACCAAGGTAAATCTAAACACTTTACTTATATAAGGGCAAAGGTTAAGGGGAATATGTAGATGAAGAAAATGATAAACATAAAAGTAAAAACAAAGATAAATATAAAGAAAAAGATGAGGATCAGGGTACCGATAAAAGTAAAGATGAAGATAGAGGAAAAGTAAAGATGAAGATAGAGAAAGATTAAAATAAAGGCAATTACAGAGAAAAGTATATAGATAGAGACACAGAGACTCAATATAATAATCGATAATTTATAGGTATGGTTATCGATTTTGTTATCGATATTGTTGTCGATTTAGCTATCGATATTGTTTTCGATTTTGCTATCGCTATCTTCGGAACCTATTGATATAATAATCTATATTTTTATCGATTTTATTATCGATATTTTATCGATTTTGTAATCGATATTTTTAACAACTTTGTTATCGTAATGTTGTATCGCTATTGTTATTGGTTTTGTAATCGGTATTGTTACAGCCTTTGTTATCGATATTTTTATCGGATTTTTTTGTCGATATTTTCATCGGTTTTTTTTTTGTCGATTATTTATCGATTTTGTTATCGATTATTTATGGAAATTGTTATCGATTATTTATAGATTTTGTGATCGATTATTTTTCGATTTTGTTATAGACATTTTCATTGATTTTGTTATCGATATTTTTATTGCTTGATTTTGTTATCGATTTTTCGACCAATATCATTACTGATTTTGTAATCGATATTTTTATCGATTTTGCTGCCAATGTTATTATCGATTTTTCTATCGAATTTGCCATCGATTTTGTTATCGATATTTTTATCGGTTTTGTTATCGATATTTTGTTGGATGTTACTATAGCTTTTTTTATCGATAGAGTATAAAGATATAAATTAAGATAAGGGAAAACAAAATAAAAAAACTTAATTAGAATGAACAGGGGTTGAGGCAGGGATCTAGATAGAAAAAAGGCAAAAAACATAACCTTAAGCAAAAGCAGATGTATCTATGTATGTATGTATGTGTCTATATATTGGTTATGAGACAAAATAGATATGTATGTAAAGTTTCACTTCTCCAGTGTGGCCCAGGCGCACTTAATTTTTTTTCGTCGCACGGTTTATCAATTATTTGTGCATTAATGTTCTATTATTTATTTTACAACACAATTGATTCAGTCATTTTGAGAATAGTTTTACTAGTATGAATCTATTAACCAGTTGAACAGATTTTATCCGAATACACGAATATCCGGATACCCGCATATACGGATCGCCACAGTTCTAGCGCATACATATGTATGTATATATCTGTTAGTGTCTTGTCTGTCTTTACCGAAACATCTGACACTTTATTTAACTTTTGAATGGGTCTATTGTGGATTTACTCCCACAAAATGGACAAAGTGATAATTGGTTGTAATATCATTACGCATGGATATGTATATAGTTATTCCTACATATGCTAGCATGCACAAGTAGATATACGTTTAAACATTTTGATATAATAATAGGGTATGTATACGTATATATTCGAGTTAGCTAATGTATTAAATAATTAGAATCTTAGAATATGCAATAACCTCTCAAATTAATTTTAAACAAATCTCCAGTTAATTCATTAGGTAACGAAGCTATCTGAGGCATAAATCTCATTTAAAATAAGTCCCTTACAGTATCTGCATATTAATGAGTATATGCATAGTTGTGATAATTATCTACACATATAAATATATATTTGCATGTATGTCAGTATGAATATTTAAGAAAGTGCTCAATGAATTCTTAATGTGGACATTTATTTACAAATACTCGTTTACTTGCCATTCACATTGACTTTGAAAATAAGTAGCAATGTTTTAGTGAATTTCACATTTGCCTACGTGTTAGTGTAAGTTAGATTTGTAGTCCTCATATATTCACATGCACATTGTAGCTAATAGACTAATGCTGCCTATATACATACGGTGGCGGAAATATAAATAGAGACGCGACATTTTAACAAATTTCGATTACTTATTTATCTTTTGTTTATTTAATATATGGGGCGAAATTCGCTAAGTATACCAGGAAGAAATTTTATGTCAGCATTTTCTTCAAACTCCACAACGTTGTTGCTTTGGTACTAGCAACCAATGCGTAAAATAATTTTTTTTCTAGACACTAAAAAAATTTTGTTGAGATAAAGAAGCACATGCAAATTATTTCACAAAAATGTATGGAAATATTATTATTTTTCAAAAGTGCCACTTTGACACTTTGTGCCAAATTGAAAAATTAAATGCCATTTGAAGTAAAATAGGGCCAAAAATGGCACGGTTTGAGCCAAGCCGGCAGCCCGGGTCATAAGTTTTCTTAACATTCTCATCTCATGTCCCACATGATAGAGAATCAAAAATTGCTGGCCTATTAGAATTTTTGCCGTGCTTTTTGGTGGAATCTATAATTTTTTGTAAATTTTTTATTTTTTCTTTAATTTGCAATAACAGAAATTTTATTGCATTTTCTTTATTACACTAAGATTTCCAGGCCTACAAAACTGCATTCAAAATTTTGTCTTAAAGTTCTGATTCAAAAGTTTGAAATTTTGATGAAACTTTGTCGAATTTTTCTAATTTTTGTACAAAGTTCGAAATTCGGACTTAAATAGTTTTTGTTAGATAACGAGTTGAACTTACATATAAACATAATAAACATTAAAAACATACGAAATAAAAGCACGTAAAACTTGTTAAAACATCGCGCCCCTATTTATTTTCGCTCCACCGTACATACATAAGTACATTTGTATTGCGCGCATTGTCGTCATAGATGCTAGCAAAATCTATTTATTGACTTTATCATATTAATTTTAGTTTGTTCCTATAGTTTCAGGAAGCAGTAAAAGATAAAGTGCTGGTTTCACAAACCCTTAGAATAGGTTGGCAATAGTACTTAGACTGCATAGAGAATGGTTATAAAATTATGAAGAAACTAAAAGGAAGTATCAATAAAAATGCCCAAAAAAATCAAGCACTTTAATCCAGTAGAAGCCAGAAAAAATAACGGCCCTTTGCTACAATCTAATCTATCAGAATTAATAACCCATCTAGTCGGTGGGGTTCAAGTCGGTCATATACCAGACTGGTTATTTGTCCTCTCTCATCCAAAAGCTTCCTTTGGTGCAAGAGTTTCCCATAGTATTGACACCTACTTTATAATATTCAAATAAGGATGAATCCGAATCTCTATTTTATTCACAGTCCAGTTTTTGTTAAATTATTTCTCTTCTCGGTACACAAATTTAAACATTTGAATGAATAATC
>NW_023458560.1:48966440-48976238 GCF_013731165.1 Rhagoletis pomonella
TCCCAATATTTACAAATACACGTGCACATCTTAACCACCTTTGTTATATTCATGCCTGACCAAAATAATAATAAATTAGAGGCTGAACGGTGACTGATGAGTCGTACGAATATGAAAGTGAGTAAGTGTGAATTAAAGGTTCATATGTATCGTCACAAAGCTTGATGAAATGTAATACACATGACTGACATACAAGATGTGCACATACTAGGGCTGGGACTGTACCCGGATTTTTAGAATATCTGGATAATACGGCTATACGAATATTCGATTATCTGGTTAAAAAATCCCAATATCCGGATAATGAAATGAACGGATATAAACCGGAAATCCCGATTTTCGAATCTAAGCCCAAGTAATTTTGAAACAAAAAACTCAACCGACTTCAATGCGCATATAAAAACTGAGGAGTACCGTTAATTTCTTCATGATCCAATGATTAGTGTTTTCGCAAACTTCTCAACATAGACTCAAAAAACATATATTAAAATTTTCAAAACTCACGAAAAATTCCGTATATTCACGAAACCAAGGGCCAAACATAGTAAAGCTACATTTTTAGTTTTTCTCTCTGGCAACGGAATTTTCTTTTAGAGGACTTTAAAGTTTCAAAGATATTTTAAAACTTCAGACCAATGTAGAATAACAATCAAGTAATGGACCCCCCATCAAAATAACGTTTTGGGTTTGGTTTCGGTTTTAAAAAAGTTTTGGTTTCGGTTTTGTGGTTACTTTTAATTCATGTAAAAAAACCAATTTTGAAAGCAGTTTGAAGTGCATTCAAAATACTAATAAGATAGCTGTTATTTCTAGAAAATATTCTTAAAAATGAGCTATATTTGTTAGTGCAACTTTTGCAATTTTTATAATAAATGCAATTTTTTGCAATTTCTTACAATATAGGCAATTTTTTGCAATTTTTACAATAAAAGCAACTTCTTGAAGTTTGCACCACAAATGCAATCAATTTCACCACATGTAGTTTTTTTTTATGGCCACTCTATTTATCACTGCGGAGAAATCAGCTGTTCCTTTGAAAAATTCATTTGAAAAACTTAATGATCAAACGTGCGATAAAAATGTGAATCTGGTAAATCTTAATTGAAATCTAACATGCATACATTATAAAAACTAAATAAATTGAATTATTTCATTCCTAGGGCCATGCCAAAAGTTAAAAGTACGAAATCGGCCAGATTGGCGCAATATATTAAACAATATCCCGTCTTTAAAGCGGATGGAAATGTTTTACTTTGCGAAGTTTGCAATAAGGAAGTTAACTCAGATAAATCACATGTGGCAGGAATCGGGCACTTCGAGGCAGAAAAGAAAACTTCGACAACTACTCAGCAGTTATTAGGAGAAAATGCAGCATTTTCAAAGCAGACACAATTTGTAAGGGATTTGTGCAAAGCATTCGTTGCCTCAGACATTCCGCTCTACAAACTGAGAAACGAGTACTTGAGAAGATTTTTTGAAAAATATATCGAGAACAAAATACCATCCGAAACCTCAGTACGCTCCACCGTTGGGAGCCTCTGCAGGATACCATAGAAGACATAAAAAAAACGATAAGAAGTAAATACTTGTGGATTTCTATCGATGAAACAACCGATAGCACTGGCAGACATATTGCGCTTGTAATATTGGGCATATTAGACAGTGACCACAACTTTGCAAATAAATGATTTTTATTACATGTTGATTATTTAGAAAAAGTGAATCATACAACTATAGCACGACTTTTCGACGACGCTGTTAGAATATTGGGTTCAGATCTTGATAGGAATTTGATTCTACTGTTTTTGTCTGATACTGCATCTTACCTGATAAAAGCTGGGCATGCTTTGAAGACATTTTATCCAAAGCTATTGCATGGAACCTGTCGTGCACACAGTCTTCATAGAGTCTGCATTCATGATTGTAATCCAAAAGTTGATGAACTAGTTGCCGCCGTGAAAAAGGTTTTTCTAAAAGCTCCGCCTCGAATTGATATTTTTAAAGAGCATGCACCTGAGCTAGCACTACCTCCGGAGCCTATTACTACACGCTGGGCACCTGGCTTGAAGCAGTAAACTATTACGCTAAGAATTTTGAAACAATTAAAAGTGTTTTGAATTTGTTGAACGTAAATGATTTGAAGAATATACTGATTGCGAAAACCCTTTTGAATAATGACAGCATCCGCCAAGACTTAATTTTCATTGCCAGTCATTTTAGATTCTTAATAAACTCTATCAAAACTTTAGAGTCAACAGCGCATTTATTACATGATAAAATAAATGTGGTTACAGAAGCACAAAAATCAATTGAGAAAGCGAAATGTACAGCAAGAAAAAAATAAAGGGTTTTTGGAATTACAAAACATTGCTAATCAATTGTCAGCAGCCAAACCAGCTGGATTCAAAACAGAATATAGTGTATCAGAAACTTTGTCATTTAAGTAAATATGCTCAATAACAAACGTCGATGTTGAAAGAACATTTTCTATATTCAAAAGCGTAAACCGTGACAATCGGCACAGTTCCCTTTTCGAAAATTTAGCTCACGTCTTTATTGTGTACTGCAACAGCAATTTTTAAACATTATCTGGTGGGTTTGAACTGGTGTATTCATATTCATATGTGACCTGGTCTACGAAAAGGGTGCTTACGTGCGAAAACTAGTTTTCTGTGAAAAAGCTGTTAAAAGTAAGCAACTCGTTTCGTCAGTTTCTCATTATCTCGTTAATTGTTCTCCGCGCCGGACGTCCAGTAAGTGTTGTTGTTGGTCCAGTAAGTGTTGTTGTTGGTCGGAATATTATTATAGTTCATCGTGTAAGTTGCTAGTGTGGAACATTTAAAAAAGTAACACTGAAGAAGTGACGTTTACTGTTTCTGTTGATTATCGTCTTCGCATTGCGCATGAAATGAAACATGAGTGTTGATGAGGAGTTCAGTGCCGTATACGGACAATATTTCCATGAAAAGGATGATGAAAACGATGATGAAAACTATGAAGAGAGCGATGATGATGAAGACGAAGTATGTGTATCTCAGGCAGAAGATGATACCGAACAAACTTTTGTTAAGATGGACCTGTATGTTGTTGATGTAAAGGAGGAGGAGCTGGTAACAAAATTTCTGTCAAAAGATTGTTGTAATAATGAATGCCATACACTGATACCACGGGAAATGATCGAGAGTACGCGGAACAATTGTTTAGAGATGTCGAAAAATGAACTTGATTTAGTGATACTAAGTCACATCGAAGCTGGAATTATGAGTAACGAAAAGCTAGAAAGTGTATACGCAAAGCTTGCTGGGCGGAAGAAATATGGACAAAGACAGGATACAGAAGTTATGAGGCATAGAATTCAATTTACCTTCTACAGAGTACCTGTTTGTCGTTCGTTTTTCCTTTTTGTACATGCCTGTACGACGAAGCGTTACGAAAATTTAGTACGTCATTTTCACGCACTGGGTGTAACAGTGCGCCAACACGGACTGGCAAATAAACCGAGTACACATCCAAAGTCATTTAAACCGGCTGACATCGAAAAAGCTGTTAAATTCATGGAGTCTATAGCCGATTTAATGGCTCTTCTACTGCCCGGACGACTCCCAAAATTTAAGGATTTTCGGATAATGAAACTGCCATCCAGCGAGACGAAGTCCTCAATTTATCGAAAATACATTTCTTCACTCAGTGATGACGAATTGAAGATGAGTAATTGCAGTTTTCGACGGATATGGTCCAAATACCCACCCCATGTTACAGTTATGAAACCAGCGGATGATCTCTGCGATGTCTGCCGTGGTAAGTAGCTCATTATTTTCTCATTTTATAGTTGTATCAAACGTTGAGATTAAATTCAGTATTTTTTCTTTTAATAGGAAACACAATATCGATTGCGCAAGCCAAAGGTGTTACTGACATTGAACGCGCACAGAAGCTTAATCAATTTCTTGATCACCTCCACCGAGCCCGAAATCAACGAGAATATTATCAAAGTTGGTGTAGAAATACTGGCCCTACAGCAGTCGTTCTGTCATTTGATTTTGCCCAAACCGTTCACTACCCTGTCAGTCCACAACAACCTGGTACAGCATACTTCAAAGCAACCAAGAAGTGCGGAGTCTTCGGAATTACAGACGAAAAACAAAAAGTTCAGGTTAGAATTTCAAACTGAATCATAGGAACTCAAATTGCTCGCCTTTACAGGATCTTACTTATATTTTTTTTTTACAGTACAATTACATGATAGACGAAAAAGATGACGTTGGTAAAGGACCTAACTGTGTTGTGAGCATCCTGCATTATCACCTGCAAACCTACTATAAAGACATTGAAACACTCGTTCTTTTCTGTGACAATTGTGTTGGGCAGAATAAGAATAACACTGTACTATCATATCTGCAATGGTGTTTGGCTCGGGGTCTTAACAAAACTATTTTATTCAATTTTCTACTTACCGGGCACACTAAGTTCGCGCCTGATCGTTACTTCGGTATTTTCAAAAGTAAGTATGCCGTCAGTAACATCGACACGTATGCAGATTTACTGCAGTGTGTCGAGGCATCATCAACTGGGGGTTATAATAAAGCTGAATCGGCTGAAAGAGTCGTCTGGTATGAATGGGACAGCTATTTTAAACCACTGTACAAGTCACTTGTTGGAATAACGCAATTCCATCATTTCATAATCTCTACAGATTGTGTAAAAACAAAGAAATTCGCAGACAGTGAAGAAGTGCAGTCCTTTAAGCTTCTGTTAAAACCTATCGATCCTGAAATGCCGAAAGTTATACAACCAGCCGGTTTATCTTTGGAACGTCAGTGGTACATCTATCACAATCTTCGCAGCTTAGTTTCGGATATATCTAAAGTAGATTTGCCATCGAAGATACGGAAGGCAAAAACTAGTGAAGATGTTCTCAAACCAGACGAGGAACCAGGTCCATCTTCCTCAGGATCAACACGTAAAAAGATCTCAAGGAAAACGACAACAAAGAAAAATACATAAACTACTCAGCATTATTATTTTTGGCCCATAATACGTTTTTCTAGTGTATAATCATGTCTTTATAGCTTATAATTCAATGTATTTTGTTCATTACCAATAAATTATATTTTGTCGTATTTTTACTCTTCTTTCTACATTTTTAGTACACTTCTAAGCAAGTTAGGATTTTCTGCTTTTCACAACGTGAAAAAGCATCTCATCTTCCATCCGAATCAACCAAAAAGTGAAAATTGATTTTTTGACACCTAAGCTCCCTTTCCGTAGACCAGGTCACATATGTACACAGTTAACCTACTGAAGAAAAACTAGTTTTTGGTTGCCAGACTTTTATAGTTTCCTCGAAGCCGGTTCTGATTTCATTCCTTGATAACAATATGGATACCTAATAAAAGAGAAATTTCTGTAGAATAAAAAAATGAAATAAAATTCCTTGGGTCATAAGGATGAATAGCCGTTTTAATTATTTTTTGTCTTTAATAAATAAACATGATTTGAATGGTCAAATGACAATGTCCAATAATTTTTTGTATGAAAAAGCAGCGGCTAATAATATTACTCATACGCCATATCGTACTTAGCCGTACTCGTTTGAATTTCCTTTCATTCGCAAAGCAAACATAGAATGAAATTAACTTGGGAAAATTACCTGATATAGAAGAACGGAAATTGCACACGGAAATGGTGCAACGGAAATGGTTGGGGCTGAAACAAGTGTTTCTTGAGTGTATGCACGTGGTATTAATTTAACAAAAACTTATTAATATTACACTTAGAAAACAGACGTAAAAACGTAAAAAAAAAAAAAACAATAAAATGCGTAAAGATACAGGCAAAAATGAAGACCAAGGTAAATTTAAACACTTTACTTATATCAGGGCAAAGGTTAAGGGGAATATGTAGATGAAGAAAATGATAAACATAAAAGCAAAAACAAAGATAAATATAAAGAAAAAGATGAGGATCAGGGTACCGATAAAAGTAAAGATGAAGATAGAGGAAGAAAGATTAAAATAAAGGCAATTACAGAGAAAAGGATATAGATAGAGACACAGAGACTCAATATAATAATCGATACTGTATCGGTTTGGTTATCGATTTTATTATCGAAATTTTTATCGATATTGTTGTCGATTTAGCTATCGATATTGTTTTCGATTTTGCTATCGATATCTTCGGAACTTATTGATATAATAATGTATTACTGCTACCAATATTACTATCGATTTTTCTATCGAATTTTTTAACGAATTTGCAATCGATTTTGTTATCAATATTATTATCGGTTTGGTTATCGATGTTTTGTTGGATGTAACTATCGATTTTTTTATCGATAGAGTATAAAGATAAAAATGAAGATAACAGGGGTAAAGGTAGGGATCTAGATAGAAAAAGGCAAAAAATATAACCTTAACCAAAAGCAGATGTATGTGTGTATGTAGATATGTATATATATTGGTTATGAGACAAAAAAGGTATGTAACGTAAGTTTCACTTCTCCAGTGTGCCCAGGCGCACTTTTTTTTTTGTGTTTTAGTCGCGCGGTGTATCAATTGTTTGAGCATTAATGAAGTGTTCTATAATTTATTTTACAACACAATTGATCCAGTAATTTTGAGAGCAATTTTACTAGTATGAATCTAATAACTAGTTGAACGAATTTTATCCGAATACACGAATATCCGGATACCCGCATATACGGATAGCCACAGCTCTAGCGCATACATATGTATATATCTGGTAATGTTTTGTTTGACTTTTGAGTGGGTCTATTGTGGATTTACTCCCACAAAATGGACAAAGTGATAATTGGTTGTAATATCATTACGTACGGATATGTGTATACATAGTTATTCCTACATATGTTAGCATGCACAAGTAGATATACGTTTAAACATTTTGATATAATAATAGGGTATGTATACGTATATATTCGAGTTAGCTAATGTATTAAATAATTAGAATCTTAGAATATGCAATAACCTCTTAAATTAATTTTAAACAAATCTCCAGTTAATTCATTAGGTAACGAAGCTTTCTGTGGCATAAATCTCATTCAAAATAAGTCCCTTACTATATCTGCATATTAATGAGCATATGCATAGTTGAGATAATTATCTACACATATAAATATATATGCATGTATGTCAGTATGAATATTTAAGAAAGTGCTCAATGAATTCTTAATGTGGACATTTATTTACAAATACTCATTTACTTGGCATTCACATTGGCTTTGATAATAAGTAGCAATGTTTTAGTGAATTTCACATTTGCCTACGTGTAAGTGTAAGTTAGATTTGTAGTCCTCATATATTCACATTAGGGATGTCAATTTTCGGGGTTTTGTCGATCCCGGGATTTTCGGGATGTGAAAATACAATCCCGGGATCCCGGGATTGTCCCGAAATTCAGGCAAAAGTGAAACACATCTGTGATAATCCTATTATAGTATTTTAAATCAGATTGATATAACAAAAAAAAAAGTACAATTTATTGTAATTCATTTACATATTTATTAAGGCGATAAATCAGTATTTTCAATCAACAAAAAACAATCATATATGTATGTATGTGCATATCCTCATTAATTTATAACATAGTTTTTGGACTACAAGTACAAATGCATATACGGTCACTCACAGAAATATTTTGCATATATTTTTTTTGCAATATTCAGAATATTTTTCATGGTATTTTTTTTTTGTTAATTAAAAAAATATATATGCATGTACATTTTTGAAGTTGCTAAAACATCCCGTTGACATTTTATATTTTTTTTTGCCACAAAAAAATTCGTTATAAGGAAGAAAATGCCCAACATCGTGAGTAAAAAAAATTCAAAAATCAAGTGAGTTTTTAGCAACTTTAGAATTGCATTTTATTGTATTAAATTGAATGGGCTATAAAACTACAAAATAGAATTTTTTGTAAAAATTATGATTAAAAAGTTTGATATTTTTATGATAATTTGGTGAACTTAAACCAACTTTCTCTAAAGTGCTAAATTTTGATTTACATGATTTTTATTGTAAAATGAGCTATATATTTTTTTTTTAATGCAAAATATTTTTGTAAGTGAATGTATTTGGTACAGCAGTGACTGCCTATGTAACTATATACAATTTTTTAAATCACTGTTTGAGATCAATTTAAGATATTATCAGTATATTTAAGTAATAATAAAAAAGTTAACACATTTAAGTAAAAAATAAATATATAAGTGCATCACCTATTCCATTTTGAGCGAAGCAAAATGATTCCTTCTTTTGATGGAAATGCGATCTTAAAGAAATTATAGCATTAAGGGTTGCAAAAAATTCTTGTTTTGCCCTTGAGAGGGGATATTTGTGATAAAAATTTAATTGGCTAACAAAAAAATTGTTTCCAGCAATCCCGGGATTTAAATCGACTAATCCCGGGATATTCGGGACTTAAAAAGACCGGGATCCCGGGATCCCGGGATTGACATCCCTAATTCACATTCACATTGTAGCTAATAGACTAATGCTGCCTATATACATACGGTGGCGAAAATATAAATAGAGACGCGACATTTTAACAAATTTTGATTACCAGGAAGAAATTTTATGTAAGCATTTTCTTCAAACTCCACTACGTTGTTGCTTTGGTACTAGTAACCAATGCGTAAAATAATTTTTTTTCTAGAAACTAAAAAAATTTAGTTGAGAAAAAGAAGCACATGCAAATGATTTCCCAAAATATTATTTTTCAAAAGTGCCATTTTGACACTTTGTGCCAAATTGAAAAATTAAATGCCATTTGAAGTAAAATAGGGCCAAAAATGGCACGGTTTGAGCCAAGCCGGCAGCCCTGGTCATAAGTTTTCTTAACATTCTCATCTCATGTCACACATGATAGAGAATCAAAAATTGCTGACCTATTAGAATTTTTGCCGTGCTTTTTGGTGAAATCTATAATTCTTTTGTAAATTTTTTATTTTTTTTTTATTTGCAATAACAGAAATTTTATTGCATTTTCTTTATTACCCTAAAATTTCCAGGCCTACAAAAATGCATTCAAAATTTTTTCTTAAAGTTCTGATTCAAAAGTTTGAAATTTTTATGAAACTTTGTCGAATTTTTCTAATTTTTATACAAAGTTCGAAATTCGGACTTATATAGGTTTTGTTAGATAACGAGTTGAACTTACATAAAAACATAATAAACATTAAAAAAATACGAAATAAAAGCACGTAAAACTTGTTAAAACATCGCGCCCTTATTTATTTTCGCTCCGCCGTACATACATACATAAGTACATTTGTATTGCGCGCAGTGTCGTCATAGATGCTAGCAAAATCTATTTATTGACTTTATCATATTAATTTTAATTTGTTCCTATAGTTTCAGGAAGCAGTAAAAGATAAAGTGCTGGTTTCACAAACCCTTAGAATAGGTTGGCAATAGTACTTAGACTGCATAGACAATGGTTATAAAATTATGGAGAAATTAAAAGGAAGTATCAATAAAAATGCCCAAAAAAATCAAGCACTTTAATCCAGTAGAAGCCAGAAAAAATAACGGCCCTTTGCTACAATCTAATCTATCAGAATTAATAACACATCTAGTCGGTGCTGTTCAAGTCGGTCACATACCAAACTGGTTATTTGCCCTCTCTCATCCAAAAGCTCCCTTTGGTGCAAGAGTTTCCCATAGTACTGACACCTACTTTATAAATAAAGATGAATCCGAATTTCGTTTTTATTTACAGTCCAGTTTTTGTTAATTTATTTCTCTTCTCGGTACACAAATTTAAACATTTGAATGAATAATC
>NW_023458560.1:48976338-48991508 GCF_013731165.1 Rhagoletis pomonella
TTACTAAGTATAGCCTGGTTTGTAGATGCAGTTAAAGAAAATACATGAAAAGGAACGATATTTTTTTTTAATTCAAAAAAATGTAAATATTTCCAAAACGGTAGCACTTTTACCTGAAAATTTTTGGTTTATCAGAGAGTTCACCCCCCCTCCCACCTACCTTCCCCTAAAGTTTGGCAGGTTACTTCTGGGACACCCTGTATATATGTTTATAGTTCTGTTTAAGTTTTGTAGCATTAATATTCTCAGCTTTAATTTAGTTATTATACTCGCCACAATTTGTTGAATTCGGTCTTGTTTTTGTTACAGTAAAATAATTACTTGCGTTTTCTGAATTATTCATTTTATAATTTAAGTAGGTGTATTAATCAAATTTTCCGCTATGGAATATGAAAAACAACAACTATGTACGTATTCCCATTTACATAATTATTTTGAAGATCGCGCTCTGATAACCCGCCTAGTTAACTAACATAAACGTATTTGCATTTATTTCTTTCTCAAATGCCATGGATTAAATAGGTTTTTGAGCGCCCGGAGCGAATAATGATATG
The DNA here is from genome assembly GCF_013731165.1 of Rhagoletis pomonella. Lineage (NCBI taxonomy): Eukaryota > Metazoa > Arthropoda > Insecta > Diptera > Tephritidae > Rhagoletis > Rhagoletis pomonella. The sequence goes on from NW_023458560.1 coordinate 48,976,893, forward strand.
CCGCCCACCTTTGCCATAACAAAGTTAGTTACAACCTTCAAAATTACTTGTTTTTCACTGTAAAGTTTTCTTTTTTGAAGTTTTCATTTGAAGCAGTAAATTTTGTAGGTGAAGATAGCGAAATTAAAAACGAGAAGTCGGAGGAGCATTTATCCGCATGGCCGATTTCGATAATTCTTTTTTAAATGAAAGGTAGTACCTCAGAGGTGGTCTCATGCTAATTTGGTTTAGATCGGATTATCGGATCATGAAGAAATTACCAGTAATCTTAAAGTTTTACATGAGAATTGTAGTCGGTTTTGGTTTTTGCTAAAACAATACTTGTTTATTTAAACAATAGTCTTCGAGGGTCTTCTGCAAATCGATAAATTGTTTAAGTGACAATTTTATTTTTATTTTCTCTACAATACCTCTGTGAACGCTAAGCATACATAAACCTAAATTACAAGTACAAACTAAGTAGAAAGTATTAAAAGATAATAATTATTTTACCTTTTTTTTGAAGTAAATGACCGATATGATTGACCAAAAATCATTAAAATTTTCTGTTACAATTTATTTTTTGTAAAGGAAGAAAGCACCAATCCGCTGTTTATAAACACAATTTATCAGACTAAAAAAGTAAGCTGAAAAGGACGTTCACAGTTGATAAAATTATCGGATAAAAACCAGCAGTTCATTAAAACTACCGAAATGGATGTGAAGACCCCTAAAGTTTTGATTAATCTTAAATTTTTTGAATTGGAAATTGATTATGAAATGCTTAGAAGGAAACTTACAATAAAACTTTGGAATTTAGAGGGAGCTTGTGCTCCCCAGCCTGTACCTGCGTATGCCCATGGAAGGAGGCCATGAAGCTAGAGAAAGATGAATCCAACCTGTAAAATTGTTGAGCCTAAAGAAAATTTACAAAAATAAAAAGAACGTCAGAACTTGGTTTATCGCGGCTTTATGTTTTCGCTAGGTAGGATATAAGAATGTATGTATGTATGTACATTAGGGTGGCCCTTAAATTTAGGAAACAAATTTTTACATCAGATTTCCTAAGCCTCAACCCTTACGTCGATGCCACTACCTTAAAATCAAATTACCGATTTTTTTCAGTCTCACCCCATCAATCGGTAATACCACGGTCACAGATATCACATATAAATTTTGGCCCCGATTGGAGTCGGTTAAGGCGTGTCACACAGGGGTCAAAGTTCAGATTACCCTATGAAAACGTCTTAACCGACTGCAATTAGGACCAAAATTTGTATGTGACATCTTCGACTTTAGAAGTATCGATTTTGGATATTAAATGAAAAAAACAATTTTTAATTTTTTAAGTCTCCATAGTGGCATCTGGCCTTTGACCCCTTTGTGACACGCCTTAACCGACTCCTTAACCGACTAGATGAAAAAAAAATAAAATTTAATTTCTGTCAAGGTTTACTCACTATTGTTTAACCTGTCATAGTTTTCTTTCTCGAAAATGCATTAGATAGATTACATCGTTAGCTAAATTTTGAGGACGATGAGACGTCGTGATTCTGACGGGCTTTTCATTTATTGCCTAGTCATTCACGTTTTCCCAACAATCGAAAGTCATTTTGAAGATTTTTTTTACTGTCATGACGATTTGACGATTTTTGTGACCAAATAACGATTTTTCTTTATGTGCAGCTTTGGCTGGTTCTTAACTTTGAATATACTAAAAGACAACTCAAAATTCGTAAAACTCAAATTTGTAAAGTTAACTTGTAATTTTTTTACGTATAGCAATCAGAAGCTAGAATAAAAAGAAAGTGCTTCATTGTTTCTGCTTGATTAAATTTTTTATATGTTGATGATTTTTACATGCAAATGACGATTTTTGATAACCAAATTGACGATTTCTCCCTTCAATGACCTGGCAAAACTGGGTGCAGTTGATCTTGCGGACCGTTTTCTTCCCAAAACCTTCCCATCTTTGTTCAAATTAGAGCCACAATGAGCCTTAATTAGTATAAATATTGGAGTGAATCTTGTTAACAGCACATTCCAAATGCTTATCTATCATCTCTACTTACATATTCGTATATACTACTATTTATATAAATATGTACATACGAGTATGTACAAATGTACTTATGTATGCATGTTGTACATATTTCGGCGATATTACAAGCAATTATGTACATGAATCGAGTTTTAGATGTCACCAAATCAATTAAGTTATTAAGTTCTATATTTTTTCAATTATACTAATTTAAAAATTATTTACTTATTGGTTCATAGTAATTGGCATTTAACGGCATTAACCATGGAATGCCTCGCTTTCATTCGCCGATTACTTAAGGTTTAAATACAAACCAGTTGACCATTGACCGGTGACCCAAATGGGGTTAACACTCTGCTACTTATCAGTCGCCTGGTTGTCAGTGAAAATGAAACCACCCTATCAATTGTATCGGCTTACAGTTTATTTGCAGTTTCGTCTATGGCTGAAAACTCAGTATATTAGAGACTAATAGACTACCACAGCCTTGTAATTGAAATGAACAGCTTAAGGTAAGCTTTCACTAGAAACTCCCTCCAATCACTTTAGTATTTAGCTTCGAGCCATAATTATGTCAAAACTATCACCATTTCACTATGGGCCAGGAAGCAATCCAAACTGGCTGATTACAATTCTAGAGTCAGATTGGAAAAATTCCAAAAGGCGGATACAATATGGCGGACGATATTTTGAAAATCGATCGGATTAGCATGAAACTTCTTACTCAGTTGTTGTTGGAGTCGCTGATTAAGGATTTGACATTCAATTTTTAAAGCTCAAAATGGCGAAGGTGTTGTTGGGGTTGCTGATTGAGAAGAAAAACTCAGAATTAAAAAATTCAAAATGGTTAATCCAATATCAGTCACAACCATGGTTGCCACAATTGGTAACTTTCTACCAAAAGTGGTAACTTTTAAACGGTTTGGTAACTTGGTAACATTTATTTCATTTTGGTAACTTTTGCAACTAAATATATATTTGCATTACTAGAAAGAAATGAATTATGTTTTGCATGTGCGTAATTATAAAAGCCCTCCGAGTTTTAGTGGCAGCACTACTGACACTTCTACAAAATTATTTCGATAAAATTAGAGTCATCTCATATTTGTAATACTGGAAATATTTCAATTACAGTGGCATCACCAAGGGCTGCACTTCTAAAACAACTTTCGAATTTTCGCGATAAATTTTGAATTCTACCATCTCACATTTCAATAGTGGCCATCTGGCAATTCTCGGTAAGGTCCGTAAATCGGTAAGATTATTCCGGCACAAAAAAAAAATGTCGCGTGCTTTTTACTAGACCCACCTACCGACATGTATTCCGACCCACTGAATTCAAATCTTAGGTCCGTTTGATATGTACACTAAATTAGTAAAAGCGAAAAAATAGCAAAAAATTTGCAATTTTCGCAATTTATTCGAAATTTTGTACGAGTCAAACGGAAGGTTAAAAGCACCCGCAACTTTTTTTTGTGTGCCGGTGCCATTATTCCGTGAGTCGCAAATATCGGCACATTCCGAACGAAAAATGACACTGAAATTGGCACAACGTCGAAACCGGTTTGTCTCCAAACCAAATTTGACAAGGGATGATGGAAAATCGCTCCACATTACATCATACTCCTAGCCTGTCGGAAACACCAACAACGAAAATGAGAATAACGGCACATGTAACAATTAATTGTAAGAAAAATATTTTCTAATAAAAAAAATTATTATAATTGTCAATAGCATTTTCAATCTCGATAATTTATCAAGAAAATAGATTTAAATTTCTGTGCTAGAACTGGGAGTTCTTGATAAATAATAAAAAATTTAAAAATTATAAAAATATTAAATTTATTAAGTCACAGAAACGGGCTGTAAGTATATACACATTTGTTGTGAAATATAGCAGTTTTATTCAGTATATTTTTTTCTCAGTGAATAAGTGAAGATTTGGTAACTTTCGGTAACTTTTCTTAAGAGATTTTGGTAGAAAAAAATGTTGGCGAGTGGCAGCCATGATCACAACAGGCGGTCAATGTATTCGCCACTCGACTCTCACACCTGCTCTCTGAGAGGAGTCTTCAACAAAACGATATACACGAGCTATGGAACCACATCTCCTCCTCATTAAGAATCGGCGCCGAAGAAGTAGTCGGATTTCAGCGAGTCTGATACGATGAGGAGTGTCAAAAAACTGCTGAGAAAAAACATGTCGACTTCAGGGCCACGCCGCGATCGGGCGCAATGGGAGCTATGAGAGACCGCCATAGGGAGCTGAAGGGGGAAGCGAGACGTATTTACCGCAATAAGAAGAGAGAGGCCGAAATAAGTAAGTGCTTGAAATGCTGGCCGCCAGCTGAACTGAACCGCTCAGACAAAATATTTGACAAGAGCATGCAATTGCTGGCGTATGCCGACGACATGGACATTATCGGTAAAAACAAGAGTTACGTTTTTTCTGCGTTCTCGGAATAAAATAGAGAAGCAAAGCGATGGTGGTAAACGAAGGCAAAACGAAGTATCTTCTGTCATCACACAAACAGTCAGAGCATACGAGTTTTGGAACACACCCCTGCAAGAACAGTGACAATCATTTGACCGGTAAAATGACCGACAATCCTGACAGGAATACTCGTCATTACTTTGTATGAAAGTTTCTATCAAAATATTAAGGGCAATGTGCAAAATTTTATGGAAAAAATCGTATACATGTGAATCATCAATGATATAAACATTGGTCACAAATGAATAATCATGCTTGATGGGATCTTAGGTCCGTATTGACAAATCATACTTGCTATAAAAGTTGGTCAAATATGACTGATCACAATTGATGGGTTTCGACGTCATATTAAACAACATGAGCTTTTCTCTGCACATAACATTATTAAAATTTCTTGTTTAATTTTAAAACACTTTAATTTTTTTTCTAAAAATTTATCATTTATTTCTTAGCACTTTCTCGGTAAAACTTTCGACCGCGTCCTTTCGCTTCTAGATTTTTTATTGTGATTTATAATGATGTAATATTTTCTTTTCTTGTGAACCTTTCCATCATCAGTGACAATCATATGACCGGTCAAATGATAGTCACCGAAAAAAAATCGTATTCTATCAGCATTGTCAATCATATGACAGGTAAAATGATTGTCACTGTTCTACCCGACTCGACTGGAATATACATTTTTGCATATGTGTTAATTTTACTTGTGAATGTGTTGGAGTTTTAGTCATTCGCGTCTTGTAGGGACGTCACTGTTGACAGTAACATGTTTGAAAAAGTGGACGACTTTATATATTTGGGAACTAGAATTAACACCAATAATAATGTCAGTCTTGGAATCCAATGGAGAATCACTCTTGCCAACAAGTGTTACTTTGGATTGAGTAGGCAATTGAGAAATAGCGTCCTCTCTCATCGTACAAAAATTACACTATCTAAGTCACTCATCAGACCCGAGCTGGTGTATGGCGCGGAAGCATGGACAACGAAAACATCTGATAAGACGGGTATTGGAGTTTTCGAGAGAAAGAATCTGCGAAAGATGTACTCGCCTTTGCGTATTGGCGACGGCGAATATCGCAGACGATGAAACTAAATAAATATAAATTCTATTTAGTTAAAATACTCTAAAAGGTTCAGCGTATTAAGATGTAGAATTTTTCGGAAAAGAAGTGGAAATTTTATCCCGCTAGTATAATTTGGTTGGGGTCCTTAAATTGTGGTTCCACTGTACATCCAAATGCACCTACATATATATGTATGTATGCATAGTATATTATTATTTTTAAATGAGTCAAAAGCAGTTTTTTAATTCTTATATACTTTTTGTTATTTCTCAGTGGAGCCGAAAGGGTTAATAAGCAGTCAAGGCATAGCGACTTCAAACTATGCAACTATTTTTGGGCTATTAAAAACCGTGAACATGTAATACTTAAAAAATGAATACACATAAGCTAATATATCTATGAAACAATTGGGTATTATTATTGGTAATCTTCTGCAGAGAAACAGAGTTTTCCGATCGGAAAATATTGATTTTTGAGAATTCTATACCATTTCTACGAAAAGTTGTTTTTTCCCCATATAAAAATACATGGAAAACTTTGAGCGCTTTGAGTGACCTCTAAATATTTTTTGATTTCAAAATAAAAAAAGAATCCTAGGGGTGAGAGCACAAAAAATGCCGACTTTACTTTTTCTCCACATGCATTTTTGGACCACACTAATATAGATATGTACATAAAAATCCGCCATTAGCTGCGATTATTTGTTATTATTTTTTAAAAGCTACAACTCAGAAGAGAATGCGCAGCTTAAGCGCTAAATGATAATGTACATACATACATATTTTGTAAACATGTGTACGAAAGCTAGAGAGACCATGAGCGCATTAAAATAAATAAATATGACAACTTTTTACAATTTAATAAAATTTTTTTACTTTCATCTATTTTTTTAATTAACGCCTTCGCGCCACAAATACGCTGTTGATGTTTCCTACAGCTTTCGGGGTTGAGCAGCAAAATATTTCCACCGAAGCGCTGAGCTCATTCCATTATTGACACTACAACAGAATGGCAGCGGCTCATTTTGAGATGTGTTTACGTGGATTTCTGCTGATCATCGCGATTAGCACAGTTTTGAGCGCTCCACAAAATAAAAAGATAACAAAAACGAATATAGCTGGTGGTGGGCCGGCGGGTGTGGTAGCGTGACTGCAAGGTGAGTGAGCGATAACAAAAAAAAAGAAAATTTAAAACGTGTATTGAATTTAATCAATTTCCATATTTATATACTTATTAAAATTCGCATTCCTCAGATCCAAAATGCCTACAGCCTAAGGAGCCTGGTCCGTGTCGCATGAATCTCGATCGCTTCTACTACAATGCGCAAACAAATGCCTGTGAACCCTTCAAATTCGGTGGTTGTCGTGGCAATGATAACAAATTTTGCTTCTTGAAGACCTGTGAGGATGCTTGCGTGGTAGCAAAAACAATGGCAAATAATGCTGCTGCTGCTGCCGCCAATTCGAAAGCATCTGCAGCGGCCGTCGGTCCCAAGGCAGCAGCAGCGATTGCACCCATATCGACGACGACAAAATCACTAATTGGAGCACAAGCGCAACCACAACCAGTGAAACCAATTAAATGAAGCGAATCGTTGACTACTACATATCGAATGGGGTTAGTAATGTTTTCAAAAAATCAGAAATAAAAGCTGAAAAGTGCTCAAAAAGCATTTGAGAGGTTTTGCATTTGTCATAAGAAATAAAATTAGCAGTCAAGTTAGGGTGATCTGCCGATTTTTGGAATCGTTGCCATGTTGAAAACAAGGTTCGTCAAGGTTTTTTCTAACTCTAATTCGGTACAATAATACAATTATTATATCTAAAACTATTGGATGCTAGCTATTTTAACTATTTAGTAGTGGGTTCCGAGTTGAATACTTTCCGAGCTGGAACGTCGAGGTCCATTCGAACGACATGGCCAAGCCAGCAGAGCCGTTGTATTTTAATTCACTGCACTATTACTACGTTTATACGCATGCATAAGTCGCTTTAATTCATTTCGCCGCGATTCAAAACATATGTATAAACTGAATTTCAATTCGCTTTGAAAGAGCGAAGTGTTTTAGCTCACACTCCATTTCAAATCGGTAGTTTATTTTTCCGGGCAGTTAGAAAGAGTGTATAAACACCGTTCTCACTCAAAGCGAATTGGAGATCAGCTGTTCCGCTCAAATAATCGCATCAGTATTTAAAAGCTGACTAATAATAATCGTTCTTTTTCTTTGTCACGATTTTATAATGCCGAATAAAACTAGAGTTTTATCACTTTCCATTATGTTAACTTATAAAATATCAAATGAAAACAGCTGATTTTATTTGCTTTGGAGACGGTTACTTTGATGCCAATATAAAGCCGTAAGTATAAACACTAGAGCGAAATATGTACGGTGTCAATGCGCTTTCACTTAAGTCGATTATTCTGTGCGTATAAACGTAGTATATGTCTATGTAAAGCTCATACAGCTCATCGTTCCATCGTCTGCGGTACTCGCCGTCGCCAATGCGTATGTGTGGTTTTCGTACGTCGAGAGAGGACTTTACTCCTGAATTGAAACAACGTTTGGTAAACGGCTTCGTCTACTTGCCTCCGAAGCAAATTTTAAGCGGCTGCAGAAGTTCCTCCCTGAGGTTTTTTTCGCTTTTCTCATGACCCTTTTCAACTACATACTGCAGACTTTTGATTTTTAGATATTTCCAATGTGTCTTCTTTCCATCTGTTCTTGTATGTACATATATAAGGAGTGGTTTGAGAACCAAAATATTTTTTTTGCATCTAGTAATTGTTATAGGAATCTTGAAGTAGAACATATGCAGAAAACAAATTTAATTCGCTCTAAGATGTAAATGGGAAAGTGACAGCCTATGAAGTAGCTTAATTAGCATCTTCTCGGATGGCATGTATTCTGACAGAAACTCTCTGTAAATCTCATTTTTAGGCTTCCACCACTTTTCAGCGGTTTACCAGCAGAAGTAGCCGCTACGTTGAACTCTCTATTTGCACTGGTCTGTGGACTACTCCTCGACTCAGCGTGCGCTAGGCGAAAATTCGCTCTTTAAAATGCATTTATGCAAGTTTTATGTACAGAATGAAATAAAAAAATAAACTTTTTAAAGTTTCATAAATAGCATTTTATTTACATAAAATTTACAAAGAACTCAGACATTTTCAGCCGGCCTTAAAAAAGGGGAGATTATAAATTCTTCGGAGTATTTTTACTTCTTTTATTTATTCCACCGCATAACTTTGCATTGCGTGAACCGTTTTTTTTACCGGAAAGATAGTACCTTAAAGGTCGTCCCGTAATTTGGTTTAGATCCGTTCATTAAATCAAGAAAACATTAACGGTTAAAGATGCACTCAATTTTCAAAAGTAATAAAAAATTTTACAAAAGAATTTTAATATAAATACATTAAATCTTCGAATGCTTATTAAGTACATATCAGTGGTAAACTTGTTTAGGCTGTAAAGTGTAAAAAGCAACAGTTAGTGAGCATGCACTGCATATTTTTAAGACAATGTTTTCATTCGCAGTTGAACTTTAAAGAGTTCTCAAGAAAAAAGAAAAATTCTTACAAAATGACGAACAAGAAATGGAAAACAAATTTTTTTTTATCAAAATTTCTTAAATCATAATAAACTTAACCCCAAAACCCACCCTTTGTGTTCAGTACGTGACAAATTTGATATGTAAAAGTAAACAGACAGTGTTTAATTTCAATTCAATTCAATTCAATTCATTTATTAAGTCAATGGCAAAAAGCCTTACTGACTAGATTTACAGATTCCTTAAACTTAAACTTAAAACTAATAAAATATTAAATCAATGGCGGATTATCTCGGTAGTAAGATTCAATATCTGCCTTGAAATGGGACCTTGACATTGCGAAATCGAGATCAATAATTCTGCAGATTCGATTTAACTCGTTGAGCCCTCTTATAAGTGGGGCAAATTTGAGATAATTCGATCTCAGAATACCAATATAAAAAATATTAGTAGAGCGTAGAGCTCTATTAGGGATATTAAAACATATCTGTCCAAGAAGAGCTGAACAATCAATGGCACCGGAAATTATGTCAAAGATAAACATTAGATTTTGAACAGCTCGCCTAATATCGAGCGGCTGAACATTAATTAACATACACCTGGCAGGATAGGGTGGCAGAGGACTAATAAAATTGAGAGGTTGAACAGCAAATCGTGTGAATTTGCGTTGAACTCTTTCAATTCTAACAGAGTGTGTTTTATACATGGGATTCCATATAACCGAGCCATACTCTAATTTTGATCGCACTAAAGAATTAAACAAAATTTTCCTAGTATAGGGGTCTTTGAAATCCTTCGCATAGCGTCGAAGAAAGGCCAAGTTAGAATATGCTTTCGGTATAATATGGTTGACATGGTTAACAAAAGTGAAGGAAGAGTCAAAAATTACTCCCAAATCACGAAATTCCCGAACCGATGCAAGAGCTACATTAGAAACCAAATATGTAGACGCACGCGCATTCATAGACTTGGAGAACGTTATGTGGCAGCACTTACTACCATTGAGGCACAATTTATTTTGAATAGCCCAAGCGTTAAGAGCATTCAGATCTTCCTGCAAAAGCAGGGCGTCCGATTCAGAAGAGATCCTGCTGAACAGTTTTAAATCATCTGCATACAATAGATAATTTGCGTGCTTTAGGTGCAAGCCAACATCATTGATGAAAATTATAAATAAGATGGGACCAAGGATACTACCTTGTGGCACACCTGAGGTTGCAAGAAAGTTGTAAGACTTCACAGACTCAATTTGGACGAAAGAGATTCTATCAGTGAGATATGACTTAAGCCACAACAAAAAAACGGAGTGGAAACCTAAGTTTTCCAGTTTTGACAACAGTATTTTGTGGGATACTGTGTCAAACGCTTTAGAGAAATCGGTGTAAATTGTATCAACTTGACATCCGTCTTTAAAAGCAGAAACACAGAAATGAGAGAATACAGCAAGATTAGTTGTAGTCGATCGCCCTGCAACAAAACCATGCTGGCATGGATCGATTAAACTTTTGATCGCAAATGCAAACTTTTCCTTGACTACTTTCTCAAAAAGTTTGGAGCAAGTAGACAATTTAGAGATTGGCCTGTAATTTTTTACCTCATTTCTATGGCCTGACTTGAATATTGGAGTGATCGACGCCAATTTCCACCGATCAATGAAAGTTCCGGTGGATAGCGAAACATTGAAGATATGGCATAACGGAACACTAAGGGAATAGCTACATTTTTTGAATAAAAATGAACACAAACCATCAATATCCTTTTTCGATGAAGATTGTAAGGACGATATTCCATTAATAATATCTGTTTCGGATATAGACATTGACCCAAAGTCCAGGGATTTGGGTGTACCGATAAAAAGGCTGTTAGCCGTAGAATCAGAGTCAACAACAAAGTTAGATTTGAAAAAGTAAGCAAAAAGATTTACGGAATCAACTAAGTTATTTGAGGAAACTCCATTATATTTAACACAGGTGGGAATATTACCAGAACCCTTTTTTGAACGTACATAGTTCCAAAAAGATTTCGGATTTTCTTTCAATTCATTCTCGCAGTGCGGAATGTATTTGTTGTATAAAAATTTATCGAGTACATTGAACTCTCTCATATAAAATAGATATCTTTCTCTAAATAATATATCGTTAGTTGCTTTGTACTTCTTAAAAAATTTGTTCCTTTGGTTTTTCAACTTTTTTAACCTAGAATTGTACCAAGGTAATCTATGTTTTTTAACCGGAAGCAGAGACAGATTTCTACTAAATACATCAGACAGTTCAAGCAGAAAGATGTCGAAACATTCGGCAGCGGTTTTACCAGAGAAACTAGACTCCCAATCAACTTGCGAAATGCTCGAGTTGAGTAACTCAAAATTTGCATTTTTGAGATTAAACGATTGAATGTTTTGAGGAGTTCGGTCTATAGGGACAAAGTCTACAAATTCTAAGGTCAAAGATAGCGGCACATGGTGCATAACCGACTTAGAAATGGGAAATTGACACTCCGTCAAATTAGAAATTAAATTATCATCAACAAATATGAGATCTAATATATTGTTTAGCATATTCGCATAAGAGTTAATCTGAATAAGGTTACAACTAAAAAGGGTATCTAAAAAATTTATTTCATGCGCATAATTAACATTTGTTGGAGTTAAAATTACATCATTGTGCAATTTTGACCAACCAACCTTATTTAGATTAAAGTCACCCAAAATGCAGAAATGGCTATTTACATTATTTTCGTAAGTGTCGAGAATGTTATATACGTGGGCGCAGTACAACGAGTCGATACTGTCAGGCGGAATATACGACGCACAGATAAACAGATTACCAGATGGGCCGCATATAGAAACACAAAGTTGGTCTAGAAGAGAGTCACTGTTAGAGAGCTGGACAAAAGAAGAGAGGAGTGAACGCCTTACAGCAATTAAGACGCCACCACCTCTTAAACATCCAGTTTTGATGGGATCTCTATCTTTTCGATACGTATGGTATAAGATTGGGCTAAAAAACTCGGCATCAAAAAAATCGTCGTTAAGCCAGGTTTCGACAATGACATACACATCGTATTCATAACGTGATGAGGCTAGGAATATATCTTTAGCTTTAGTTCTCATACCAGAAACATTTTGAAAGTAAATGTTTAGAGTGCTATTAGAAGAAAGGTTAGCCTGTTTAGCTACTGATTGCCCTTTGCCCCCTTTCCCTTGTGAAAAAAACGGAAGGGTTTAACTTTGACATCCGATGGCCATATAGATGGGTCAAGCAACTTGCTATAAATAGTAGGCGAGATCCCAAGTTTAAAATTGCATCTTACTAACGATGATGGATCTATGCCCTTCTTAATAAGTTTATGGCAGTGAAAAAAAGATGGAGAAATGTTTGTTGTTCTCGACACAAAGTCGATAATATCGCTAGCATTAACAGACGGCTTAAAGGACGACAGATGTAACCATTTCAGACGAACGGCTAAGTCAAGATTTACATTAAAGTTACTTCCAACAACAATAGTGGACGGATTCCTGGTTTTGTATACAGTTGATTTTGTAACTTTAGAAGCATTCACTGGGGCAGAAACCCGATTAGCATAAGCAGCGACATTAGCATCCGTGGGGTGTTTGCACCGTTTATGTTATTATTATCGTTGTTGTTTGTTTTTGGTAACTCTTCGGTATTCGCATTCTGTGCTGATGACACTTCGGTATTCGTATTCTGCGCGGGCTTGTTTGCATCGTTTATGTTGGAAGCGATACCGGGCGAATCATTCGGTGGTGCAGGTAGTAGCAAGTCATTAGTGTCTGCCAGATTATTATTGTTGTTTGTTTTTGATAACTCATCGGTGTTCATATTCTGTGCTGATAACACTTCGGTAGTCGTATTCTGCGCGGGCTTGTTTGCATCGTTTATGTTGGTAGCGTTACCGGGCGAATCATTCGGTGGTGCAGGTAGTGGCAAGTCGTTGGTGTCTGCCAAATTGTTATTGTTGTTATTTGTTTTTGATAACTCTTCGGAGTTCGTATTCTGTGATGAGTCAAATTTGTTTGATTTCGTAGCAGCACTAGATTTACTGCCTTTGTTTGTCTTTTTAGATTTATTAGCAGGTTTTTTTGTTGTTGTAGCAGAAACAGGATTTTTGTTATTCACTGAGTTTCCAGTTTCGTTAGTCATATGTTTGTTATGTTTGTTATTGTTTCCGCTTAGACCATTAGCATTATGTTTACCATCAATTAGCATACGGAGAGAGCTAATCTCGGCAGATAAGAGATCACATTTTTGCATAAGCAAAGTATTATCACTTTTAAGAGCATTTATTATCGTGAGAATTTGAACATTTTCTGAACGAAGAGTAGCAATGTCACTAGCTATACAAAGCAAAGTTACTTGTTTGTCACCTGTTTTCTCACTTGCACTCCCTTTTTCAAAGTTTGACGTAGGTTGAGTGGTTGGGGGCGGTGTAATTGTAGAAGCACGACTCTCATCCCAGCAAAAGTTACAATAAAAATGTTTATTGGATGCAAGCAGAAAATCGAGATCCATCACTGACACGTTGACACAGTCCAAGTGATAGCTGAAATACAATGCCGGCGAACGGCGAACTTCGCCGAATTGGGCGATGCCGTCGTTCACCGGTCGCCCTGCTAATTCGCCTACTTTAACACAATTAGAGCGGCGGCGAACACAGCTGATGCAATTATTTGACACTGAAAATTTTTTCTGCAGAGTGATTGAAATATCTGTACATTAATTTCAATATGAATGAAATCTCGCGGTTAATACGCATTATCAAAATTATAAATATTATGTGCGTGATGGTGAAGATGTATTTGCTTGTGCGCCAACGATTAAAGAGGAGATGGTGGGTACGTCCAGTAAATCTTACTAGACAACGTCTTGGTTTCCATGAAACCTGTTTTGCCCAATTAAAACTGAACGATAAGGAGGATTTCTTTAAAGCAACACGAATGAGTGTCACCAAGTTCAATGTCCTTTTAACTCTGCTTAGAGAAAAGCTTCAACGGTTTTCCAGGAGAGAGCCAATAAACGAAGAGATCCGCTTGGGAATTACTTTGACGTAATTAAGTTCATATAGATGTAAACACATTTAAGTAACCAAAAATATTCCCTCAGATACTTATCACAAGGCTGCAGTCCACAGTTTTTGGCTTGGACCCACAAAATTGGCGTTTCTACAATAAGAAACATAATTTACGAAACATGTGATGCGATTTGGAGCGAATTACATTCAGTATATGTTTCCCCACCAAATGAAAGAGAGTGGAAGGACATTGCCGACAGGTTTGCCAACAAATTTTTAGCTTGTGGGCTCAATAAATAATGTTTTCATGTACATATATGGAAAGGTTTTATGTGAAGACAGGAATGCCGCATTGCCTTGGCGCAATAGACGGTAAACACATAAGAATAGTTTGCCCTAAGCGTAGTGGTTCTCTCTACTACAATTATAAAAAGACATTTAGTATCGTCTTAATGG
>NW_023458560.1:48991608-48999506 GCF_013731165.1 Rhagoletis pomonella
GGAGCGAAAAATAACACGTCCGCACCGTTCAATGTCTTATTTCATTTATTTGCACACACTAGGAGAGGAAACTGGTTACCTCTCTTTATATGAGTAAATTTAAATGAAAATTTTTTAGAGGAAACTTTAAACATTTTATGTGTAAACTTTGAAAATGTGAAACAAAAATTTTTAAAACTCAAAAAAAAAAAATTTAAATTTGTTCTACGCCACACATATGATTAGTAAAAGTAAGCAAGCAATGTGTAAATTAAGAGAGGAAACTGGTTACCTATCTTAATATGCGCAAATTTAAACAAAAATTTTTTAGAGTGTAGCTCAGAACTAATTCTTAGTTTTTTAGGTGTTCTGAGCGTCCATAGGAGACCATACGGTACGATTTAATATCGTGTTAGAGCCCTATCGTCATAGCTGTTTGAATCATACTTATGTACATATAATAAATGTCTAGAGGACCCCTAACCTAAACAGTGATGAGCAGACTGAAGTAATTTTGTATTAAAAGTACTAGTCTGGGTACTAAATACTCAAATACTTAGTATTTGGAGATGTCTAAATATTCAAGTAAAAAAATTTAGGTATTTAAGAGTTTGCTAAATATTTAAGTAAAAGAAGAATTGTGGAAACAATGTCGTTGAAATCACTTCACTTCGGAGAACGTAAAAAAATACATTTTTTTAAGATCCTAATGGCTCATTTCCACCGAATGCTTAACTGCAGTTAAGAGCTGAGCTGAGTTTCAAGAATTATATCATGGGGTGACCGGCAAATTTGTTACATAATATGAGGAATCATTCCATTCGAGTAGTAATCTCTTTTTTCCAATAGGTATAAACTGCAGTTAAGGCTTGGTGGAAATGAACTATAAAATTAATACACAACTGAATGTGTGTGTGTGAATTAATTTTAGAAGTGTAAATTTTGGCTTTTGTACTAATGTCATTGATTTTAATTCCATTACAAACGAGAATACATTTGTATATGTCAATTGACATTAATTCTAATGGCATTATTGCACTAGATGCCTAAATGCTTGCAAACTAAATACTTTATGATTTAGGAAAAATTTAAACAATTACCACCCTACCTTACACTCACCTCTACTTATCTTACTGCTCTTTTGTATTATAGTCAGTAAGGAATTGTTTTCCATTTGATTGAAAATAAATGAAATAACCACGTACTAACCATGTACTACAACTCACTTCCACTCACCATAACTCACGTTAAATCAACCCACCGTAATTTAGGAACTATTTCGAGATTTTCGGGATTCTTGGCACCAAATCACGATTTTCAAGACAATTTTTTTTTCAAATTCTCGCGGCCACTTTGGGATTACTGGGACTATTTCGTAATTTTGGGACTATTTCAGAAATCTTGATGTATTTATTGATCTGATATTGATAAATTTATCGATTTTTAATCTATGTATTTATCGATATTTTTTTCTGTATATGTAGTTTTATATAAGTATTTAACGATATTGTTATCGAATTATTTATCAGTATAATCATCGATATTTTTATTGAGATATTTATCGATGTGTTTATTCATATATTTATCGATATATTTTGTCCCTATAATCCTTAAGAATCTCGAAGCACTTTCAAAAAAATCTCGAAATAGTCCCAAAACCCCAAAAATTCTAGAAACCCCCGGGTAGCCTCGGAATCCCGAATTTGTCCCGAAAACCCTAAAAATTCCAAAGTAGTATCGAAAATCTCCAAATAGTCTCGAGAATTCAGATAAAGTTCCGTGAATACCGAAAGTTCTAAAAATCCTAAAGTGGTCTCGAAAATCCCGAAATAGTCCCTAAAATACCGAAAACCCTGAAATAGAGCCAAAAATGCAGAAATAGGAATCACCGAAATGGTCTCGAAAATCCTTATCATCCAAAAGCAGTCTCGAAAACCCCGAAATTTTCTTCACAATTCGGAAATTATTTATTGCTTTAGCAAGTATTTAGTATTTAATCAAGTCATAAGTAGTTTGGTATCCAGTAATTGGTGAATCCATAAATACTTAGTAGTTTTGTGTCCAGTATTTAGTAAAGATAAAGTCTCTAAATACTTTGGTACGCGGTAGTTAGTGAAGCCAAAGTCTCGACGTTCGTCTGCACGCGATGTTGCGTTAGGTCAACTAACTAAATACTTTTAGACTAAGTACTTTGCGCTCTGAAAGTAAGTAAATACTAGCATACTCGGCATTTAGTAAGATTCAAAATACTTAAGAATATTACAACATAAATACCTAAATACTTTTGTAAGTAAATACCTAATACTTAATAAAAACAAGTATGCTCATCACTGAACCTAACCTACGTTATCGTCATCTACAAGAATATATTGATCTATTTTCAGCTGCTAGTGATTTATTAAACAGTACATTTGCGGTCTGCAAGAGATAGCTATAAATAGTATTTACAATAATTATAGTGAAAATTACCATTAGCAAGCGCGACAAAAAAACCCATTAACCGGACTAATCAATCCTCTTCCACGCCATTTACTTACTAAAATTTATCACAAATAGACGTTAGCGTCTCAAAATTAACATACTGCTCATTTGTTTTTGTTTTTTCTTTGGTTTAGTATTTGCAATTTATTGTTATTATTTAATTTAAAGCAGGTAGGTACGATAAAAGTGCAATTTGAAGGCTGTACACACAGCTTACAAAAACAACAACACGGCAAATATACATACACATGAAACCCACCCGCACGGCTGCTAAGCGCCGACGATCATTGACATTGATAAGTAAGTGTTGATGCCGCACCTGACTAAAACGCAAACGCTGTCATTAAGCCGGCTAGGTTTATAGCTTCCGAGCTGGAGAGCTTCCTAGCTACTACATAATTTGCTTATTGATGCTTACCTTTTGAGCTTGCAAATTAGCCGGTTAACGCTGGCTAAGCTTCATTTTTCGCAGCTGCCGTCTGTCGTCGATAGCTGTGGTCGCTCGGTCACACCTGCCTGCGCATCGCTTATGCAAGCCAAGGCACAGCGAGAAAACCCGCCTTCACTACTAATGAGTTGGAGCGCTTTGCTGCGCGTCATACGCCGCGCCACACCAGCCCAAGTGTACGTGCGCTCGAACGTGAGTGACTGCGTAATTGCTACGCATTTGCATAAAGCGAGTAAGGGGGAAAAAAATTAAAATTAAAATAAATAAATAAATAAGAAATTAAGTTAAGCAAAAAGTGAACGGGTACAATTCATGTTAACAAGTCGGAAGTGTAAAGGCGGCAGGTTGTACGACCGCTTTCGGCCGAATTACTCATCAAGGAACTACTTAAATCGCTTTGAAGGCGAACGAAGGCATCATTGTGCCATTAGAACTGCAAGCGTTAACAGCACGGCGTTTTGTGTATCAACAAGTAAAAACCGACTTAAATAAATCTAAATAAAGGATGAAATTCGTGCTCTCATTGTGCTTCGCGGCCTGTTTAGTTGCCTCATTGCATGCCGCCGCTGTAGATACTACGAGTACTACCGCGCAGCCAAAAGCCGCTGATGCAGATGCAACGACAACCGCTGCACCCACGGCGGCCTCAGATGTGATTGAAGGTTTGTACTTAACAATTATTGATGAATTTTAATAAAAGTATAATAAATCGTACTAGAAAGTCCTTATTGAAATGTTTTCTTTCCTTCCACAGAGTGCCATCAGCCCAAAGAGACCGGTCGCTGCTTTGCTCTCTTCTATCGTTATGCCTACAATGTAGAGAGCCGTCAGTGCGAGGAGTTCGTCTATGGTGGCTGCAATGGTAACCAGAACAATTTCGAAAGCAAAGAGGCTTGTGAGCAGAAGTGTTTGCAAAAAGCAGCCGATGCAGACAAAGAAGACGAGGGCAAAGAAGGCGAGGGCAAAGAAGACGAGGGCAAAAGCCCGGCAAAAACAGATAAGGCTGGTGAAGAGGCACAACCTGTCGTACCAGTGGTTGGCGTGCTGCCTGCTGTATCAGCTTAAAATTTGGCAGAAGTAGAGCTTTTGAAGCTGCGATAAAAAAGGATTATTATTTTTTGTGAATTAAAATTTTGTTTATTTTTAAAATTAGTAGATACGTGTGAGAGTTTGGCAAAAAACTTTAAATGTACATGTGTATTTATATAAATCATTGATGAAACTTAAGAGCTTTAATTATTAAAAGATTAAGAAAAAATTGGTTAATAAATCCCTAAAAAAAGAGCTTTAATTATTTTCTCCAGATTTATGGAACGATTTTACTGGGCCGGGAAATTATAATTTGAAAATCAAAGTTTTCAAACATATAATACATATATGTATGAATATATGGGTCAATCTATGTCAAATCGGCCAATGTTTGGAATCGAACATTTTTGATTTGGATGAATTTTGGCCCCGAACTTTTCTTTTAGAATATAACAAAGTTCTGCCAAAGGAAAAAAATAAATAAATTTTTCGAAAATTAGGCAAAATTAAAAACTTTTTGAATATTTCAAAAACTATAATTAGTTCTGATCTCGTTTTAAACGTGACATTTAGGGCTATAACGAAAACACATTAAAAAAAATAATAATAAATAATAATTATAAAATCGGATAAAAATGTAGTTTGGAAAAAATATCGCAAAACAAAATTTTTTAAAATTTGTAGCTAAATTTTTTTAAATAATATCTCCAACTGATCTTCCAAGATCGTAAAATTTTTAAGAAGGTGCTTTTTGTTTTTTTTAAGATGTGAATTTCGAACTTTGAAAAAAATTGCTTTTCGCACACTCTAAGTAAAGTAATGTTAAACAATTTTAATTTAATTTAAATTTAGAGTTTGAAAAAAAATTAGTTTTTTTCAAGTTCAAAAATTTCTATCTAATAGACAGTTTCAAGGAAGCAATGATTTTTTATTTGAATTTCCACTATTTAGTTTCAGCGTTGCTACCATTCCGTAGAGTGGAAAAGTTCCCTAGGTCGGCTCATTTTCTCCTAAAATTTATGGGCGTTCTTTATCTTTTTATTACGGAAAATATATCTCGATTTGCTGTTCACAATCCTATTATATGTTAGGGCCCCTATAGAACATATGTATGTAAAACTACAGGGAAATTCTGGGTAAGATAGTTAAAGTCTAAGGCAATTGAAAAACAGTAGGTAAGATGGTTTGAAGGATTTTGTTTATTCTATTATGGCACGAAAGTCTTTCAAAAAAAAGCTGCCTTGCCAACTTTTATGTTGAAAAGCTCTTTTGACAGAAATCACTTGAATATGTAACAAATGGAGATGTGCTCCAATAGTCGCAATGGGCGAGTAAGCAAAGCTCTGGCTTGCTATTTGATAGATTCGAGGATCGAATCCTCGGGCAGCGATTTTTTTTTGTTTTTAAATGATTTTTTTAATATAATTTTCTTTTAGTTTTTACACTTTATTCTAAGAAGAAAAATATATATATTTTAAATTTCGTATCATTTTTAGAAACTTATTTATTTTATGCAGTTTTTTGAGATTTTTTTTTCTTTTTTAATTTGATTTTCCCTTAATTTTAGATGTTATTGTTTTAAGAAGAAAATATTTTTTTATTCCATTAAAAATAAGAAACATACTTCCTTTTATTTTTTAATTTTAATTATTTTTTAATTTAATATTATTTTAATATTGAGATTTAAATTTTTTTCTTTATTTAATTTAGTTTTTATATTTTATTGTTTTAAAAATAAAACTGTTCTTTTCAATGTCATTTCATTTTTAAAAATGTATTTTATTGTTTTTTTTTTTATTTAATTCTGTTCTAATTTTTAGATTTTATGTTTTCAGAAAAAACAAATTTTTTAGTTTAGTTTGATTTTTGTTAACTTATTTTACTATTTTTATCTTTTTCTGATTGAATTTCTTCTTCTTTTATATATTTTTTTAATATTTAGATTTTATTGCTTTAAAAATAAAAACTATTTTCTTAAGTTTCATTTGACTTTTAGAAACTTTTTATTTTTTTATTTTATTTTTTCAATTTAATTTTCTTTTAGATTTTAATTTTAATTGTTTCAAAAATAAAAATTTCTATATTTGTTCTATTGAATTTAATTTTTAGAAAACCTTATGCTAAAGTCCAAACAGAATAATACTATTAATAAGAACTCCTCATTAGCAGATCCTTCAATAAGTCTTTCGAAAGACAAAAAACAGCTAGAATTTACAATTGTCTTCCGAAAGACTTTTGTCTTACGAAAGTCTGATGTGAGTTGAAAGACGGTTGCCAGAATTGCCCTGTTTGATACACTTTACCTACCACGATGGCTGTGATCATCGTTAGAACATCTTATATCACACTAAAATAATTTAACTGAATAAATTCAAATTACAGTGGATGCCATAAGATTTTGTATGACTACTTGAAATTTGTTACGGATTCAAAACGAACAAAAACTCCTAAATACATAAGTATTTTTGTATATACTTATTCAGCGCAGCGTAAGCTTGTTTCGCTTCACTAAAATAGATACGTAACTCTCGGCAAAAGGTAAATCAATTGCAAATATGCTAAGTAAATGGATGGCGTGTGGGAATTCCAACTGCTCAAGTGAAATTCTCCTTTTGTGTACATAAATAGCAATGAATAGCAATGACAATTCATAACGAAGCCTAGTGTCTATTGAAAAGCTAAACACACTTTACATATTTATTTATTTGATTTCATGTTCATGAAAGGTATATGAACATGAAATGGTATTATAACGCTGGTCCTATGTAAGCAGCAGAGGGAGAATATATCTATGTATAGACCAGTGGTGCCAGTGATCGGACTTGAAATAAAATTTGTGTGGTAGAATCTGGAAAAAAATGTGGTAGATTTCAAAAAATTTTGTATCAAACTTTGTATAAAAATTAAAAAAATTCTGGAAGGTTTCACATAAATTGCAAACATTTTAATTAGAATCTAAAAAAAAATTTATTTTAGTATAATAAAGTGCAAGATTGAAGTTGCTAAAAATTGCGTTGAGTTTTCGAAATTTTTTTCCTTGAAGGTGTAAAGCTGTTCCTTCCATATCATGATATTTTTCGAACATATTTTGAAAGATTTCTGCAACCTTGCGGAGTGCTGCAAGTTTTACTTTTTATCACATCACGAGCGAACAAATGTGGAACGTTCCAGAAACGGCTACTTGAGATTTGCCGATTTTGACAATTCTCAAGTAAAAGTAAAACTTTTAACGGGAAAAATCGCCGTTTTTTAACATTTTCTCTATTAATTATTTTTATAAATCATATATTTTTTCAATTTAAAGCAATAAAACCACGTGTTCTGTCAAAAATTTGAATATTGAGAAAATTAAATATTTTACAGTTTATTTTATAATCCCATTCTGCCTATTTTTAGTGGTTAGTGTTGGGCAATTTTTGCTCTTAAAATTAAGAAAATTATGTCGAGCAAAAACAAAACTACTCAAAAATGCGAATATGTGGTAGATTTCAGACCTTGTGTGGTAGATGCTCAAAAAAGTGGCAGATCTAACACAATGTGGTAGAAGTCCGATCACTGAGTGGTGCACAGCGCTGGCAGAGCTTCCATTAAAAGCGCAACATTTTTGTGTCAGTATGTGTGCACTCAACAAAACAACTTGAGCATGACTGCCCTGTAGTTCTGCTGCACCAGGTAATCGCTAGCTAAAGGAGTAAACCACGCGCACCCTCTCGGTACGCTTCATACGGTCCATATACATCTTCCATTTAAATAGCTAAGCACATGCAATTTTGTATTTTGTTTGCTTATCATAAGTTGATAGTGAAAATAATCAAGATCACTTTAGTATAATATATGTATAGTTCCCTGATAAAAAATATAATATAAGATTGAAGTAAAATTTTCCTTTATTCATGAAAAGTAGGCTGCCTTCTTTATTTATTTTAACCAACCCAAGTTAAATCTTTAACCCAAAACATTT
>NW_023458560.1:48999606-49007278 GCF_013731165.1 Rhagoletis pomonella
AAAAAATGTTTTGGGTTAAAGATTTAACTTGGGTTGGTTAAAATAAATAAGGGAGGCTACCTACTTTTCATGAATAAAGGAAAATTTTACTTCAATCTTATATTATATTTTTTATCAGCGAACTATATATATTAGGGCGGGTCGAAAATCGAATTTTATCCAAATCCCTTGGTAATAGTTAAAATATATTGTATCTTGAAGTCATCAACAAGCCTGAAAAATATTAGTATTTTATTTTAATTGTAAGAGCCCGCGCATCGACCGCCAATTGACCCACAGCACACTAGTCGAATAAGACCAATTCTTGTTAAAAATTCTGGGTTCAGTAAAAAGGTTTGATGCATATTGTTAGATAATGAATCCGTTAATGCAAAAGATAAAGTCAAATATCATTACTCGCAGCCCTTTAGCTTATCGTCAATCTCAAAGTTATCTTTTTTCAATAAGTTTTTAATTGTTCTCTTTATAATTGCACTGGCCTATAATCAAGAGATGTAAAGAACAGCATTAATATTGCTGGAGTGCATTTAGGTCGCTGGTTCTAAATATTCTAATCATTTTTTAATATTAGCTATAGTTTGCGAATTTTTGCAAATTTAGGAACAATTTCGGTAGTTCTAATAGAAAATCCATTATTTTGCATCATTGTGGAAAAATTTTGTTTATGCAAGTGATTATGGGAACACTGAATAGGCACAACTTCGAGAAACACTCATTAGTTTACTTATGTTTATGCATACAATATAAAAATTGCAAATATAGGAAAATTATGTAAACAAAAAATTGTTCAAAATATTTTTTATTTAAAATTATTAAAAAAATTTATAATCTGAACGACTTTCATCATATTATTATCATAAATCAGTAACAGTAAGTCTCGCTTCAATTTGGTAATTACTACGTACCGATCGAGCAACATTTACCAAAGTTATATCGAAAAACTTAAGTAGATCTCCAGTTTAAAAAAAAAAATGTATCTCAAATTGTATAAAAAACGTTTAGATAAAAGAGCGGGATTACAGAAAAGTGTGCCAGGGAGAGACTTTTTTCATTCGAGCTTAATGCAAAGCACTATCGTCCAATTGGAAAGTCCTCAAAAGGATTTCCCAGGATATGTTAGAGACTTTTTACATAATGCAATTAACTAAAATATTTATGTATATCTAAACACTTATTGCACGTCTCCTACTTTCATATAACGGCAAATTTAGAAACCGCGAAAAATGTGATTGTTCGTTTACTAATAAACCGCACCAATTTTTAAGACGGCATAAATGAACTTAAAATGGGCGTTTCTCACAGTAATTGTATTATGTTAATGTATGAAAATAATTATATGCTTGAAACTACTATTAACGTATCAAACGATTCCTAATCTTTGACAATACATATTTGATTTCATTCACCAGGATCTTGAAAACTGACCAACTCGGCGTGACCAAGGCCATGGTCCTTTTAATATTACATAAACATCCGAAAACATTAAAACGTTTGCAAATAAATATCGTCTCACCTTTTTGTATTTTTCACTTGGTTGCTGAAGTAATGAAGAATTGAAAATTCATGAGGGAAAATTATAGTTTTTGTAAGTTTTATCCTAATATCTTAAAAACTTTAAGACTTATTGAAAAATGATAAATGAACGTTAGGTACTAAATTTAATAACGCTTAATTTAATATAGAGTCCTGCTCATAACAATTAACGCATTACATAGATATTACCAGCCGAAGTTTCATTTTCAAAATTCGTACACTTTGGTTCAATTGCGCGGGCTAAAGATAAGTATTAAATTAATCTTTCGTGGCCAATAACAATTGGCTAAGACCTAAGACATCATAATATTACTATTACAATACGGTCAAATGCCTTTTATTTTCCCCCATACAAAATCGACCCAGCCTAATATATCTATATATATAAAATTAAGTGGCAAAACTTCCTGTTCGCATACTCCTCCTAGACGGCTTGCCCGATATCAAAGAAATTTTCAGGGGTGATTGGGGTCTGTGTGGAGGGTGCACATAAGAGATTTCTATCATTCCTAGACGGCTTGCCCGATTTCAATGAAATTTTCAGGGGTGATTGGGGTCTGTGTGGAGGGTGCACATAAGAAATTTCATGTGTGTATCTTTGCACGTTTTGCAAAAACAAAAAAAAAATAAATTCTGTTTGGCTTTACGTGTTTTTTTCGGATTTCTATCATTCCTAGACGGCTTGCCCGATTTCAATGAAATTTTCAGGGGTGATTGGGGTCTGTGTGGAGGGTGCACATAAAATGAAATTTTCAGAAGTGATTGGGGTCTGTGTGGAGGGTGCACATAAGAAATTTAATGTGTGTATCATTGCACGTTTTGCAATTAATTCTGTTTGGCTTTACGTGTTTTTTGGATTTTTATTATTGTTTTGCCGCAAGATTGGCAGTCCTGCCTTTTACTAATAAATAAACAGAAACAGCTGGCGAATGTTTACAATTATTAAAAAACATTGACAACAATTTAATTTATAATCTTATAACTGGAGTCTACTATCGCACCCTTTCCTCAAACGTGTATTAATTCAATATTCAAATAACGTATATTTATATAATTTGAAAAAATCTCCCTACTATACAAATATGTACAGCAATATTAACTAACTAGCGAATACCCGGCATGCTTCGCTGCGCCTTAAAAGTAATTTTGTTTTGTTACTCCCTCTCACAACATTTGAAAATATTAGTTAATATTGCTGTACATATTTGTATAGTAGGGAGATTTTTTCAAATTATATAAATATACGTTATTTGAATATTGAATCAATACACGTTTGAGGAAAGGGTGCGATAGTAGACTCCAGTTATAAGATTCGGTCGGTTCTTTACATATTTTCTAATTACCTTCGAAAATATATTAACTCTTTTTGAGAATAAACAATGCTTCATAGATCGATTTTTTTTAAATCTAACTTCATAAAGTTCTTTAAAAATATTTTGTAAATGAGGCCATAAGAGCTTAGGGGGAGAGTTACAACACAAAAATACATTTAAGGCGCAGCGAAGCACGCCGGGTAATTGCTAGTATATTATACTAAAGTGATCTTGATTATTTTCACTATCAACTTATGATAAGCAAACAAAATACAAAATTGCACGTTCTTAGCTATTTAAATGGAAGATGTACAATATGGACCGTATGAAGCGTACCGAGAGGGTGCGCGTGGTTTGTCCTTTAGCTAGCGATTACCTGGTGCAGCAGAACTACAGGGCAGTCATGCTCAAGTTGTTTTGTTGAGTGCACACATACTGACCAGTGTTGCCGTTTTAGCCCTTTGGTGGCTAAATTTGGCTACCAAATTCTTTTTTTGGCCACAAAAATTTGAAATTGCCCCTAGCCCTTTTTTTAGCCCTTTTCAAAATTTATTCATCTTTGACATTAAAATTTTGTATATCTTGTTATCTTATCCATTAACGATTTAACTATACTTTAAAATAGGTTGGCGGCCCTTAATATGATTTATGTGTTCAACAAACAGTTTTTTGTTGAATAAAATATTAATTCTTTCCAGAGTTCATTGTTTTTCTATACCATTACTTATAGAAAATGTTTGCGTGTTCTTTGTTGTTATTTATATGTAGGTAAAAAAATGTAGCGACCATTTTTAGCCACAACGACGATTTTTAGCTCTTTTTTAGCCCTTTTTTAGCTGGAATTTAGCTACCACTAAACAATTTTCGCGGCAACACTGATACTGACACAAAAATGTTGCGCTTTTAATGGAAGCTCTGCCAGCGCTGTGCACCACTCAGTGATCGGACTTCTACCACATTGTGTTAGATCTGCCACTTTTTTGAGCATCTACCACATCTACCACACAAGGTCTGAAATCTACCACATATTCGCATTTTTGAGTAGTTTTATTTTTGCTCGACATAATTTTCTTAATTTTAAGAGCAAAAATTGTCCAACACTAAACACTAAAAATAGGCAGAATGGGATTATAAAATAAACTGTAAAATATTTAATTTTCTCAGTATTCAAATTTTTGACAGAACACGTGCTTTTATTGCTTTAAATTGCAAAATATATGATTTATAAAAATAATTAATAGAGAAAATGTTAAAAAACGGCGATTTATGTGAAAGTATTAGCAAGTTTCAGTGCATCTAAAGTTTCTAAAGTGCTGTTTACTTTTACTTGAGAATTGACAAAATCGGCAAATCTCAAGTAGCGGTTTCTGGAACGTGCCACATTTGTTCGCTCGTGATATGATAAAAAGAAAAACTTGCAGCACTCCGCAAGGTTGCAGAAATCTTTCAAAATATGTTCGAAAAATATCTTGATATGGAAGGAACAGCTTTACACCTTCAAGGAAAAAAATTTCCAAAACTCAACGCAATTTTTAGCAACTTCAATCTTGCACTTTATTATACTAAAATACATTTTTTTTCAGATTCTAATTAAAATGTTTGCAATTTTTGTGAAACCTTGCAGAATTTTTTTAATTTTTATACAAAGTTTGATCCAAAACTTGAGATCTACCACATTTTTTTGAAATCTACTACATTTTTTTCCAGATTCTACCATACAAATTTTATTTTAAGTCCAATCACTGGCACCACTGGTCCATACATATATTCTCCCTCTGCTGCTTACATAGGACCTGCGTTATAATACCATTTCATGTTCATGAAAGGTATACAAATCAAATAAATAAATATGTAAAGTGTGTTTAGCTTTTCAATAGACACTAGGCTTCGTTATGAAATGTCATTGTTATTCATTATTATTTATGTACACAAAAGGAGAATTTCACTTGAGCAGTTGGAATTCCCACACGCCATACATTTACTTAGCATATTTGCAATTGATTTACCTTTTGCTGAGGTTACGTATCTATTTTAGTGAAGCGAAACAAGCTTTCGCTGCGCTGAATAAGTATATACAAAAATACTTATGTATTTAGGAGTTTTTGTTCGTTTTGATTCCGTAACAAATTTCAAGTAGTCATACAAAATCCTATGGCATCCAATGAAATTTGAATTTATTCAGTTAAATTATTTTAGTGTGATTTAAGATGTTCTAACGATCATCCCAGCCATCGTGGTAGGTAAAGGGCAATTCTGGCAACCGTCTTTCAACTCACATCAGACTTTCGTAAGACAAAACTCTTTCGGAAGACAATTGTAAATTCTGGCTCTTTTTTGTCTTTCGAAAGACTTATTGAAGGATCTGCTAATGAGGAGTTCTTATTAATAGTATTATTCTGTTTGGACTTTAGCATAAGGTTTTCTAAAAATTAAATTCAATAGAACAAATATGGAAATTTTTATTTTTGAAACAATTAAAATTAAAATCTAAAAGAAAATTAAATTGAAAAAATAAAATAAAAAAATAAAAACTTTCTAAAAGTCAAATGAAACTTAAAAAAATAGTTTTTATTATTAAAGCAATAAAATCTAAATATTAAAGAACTATTAACTAAATAAAAAATAAATATAAAAAAGAAGAAAAAATTCAATCAGAAAAAAAATAGTAAAATAAGTTAACAAAAATCAAACTAAACCATAGATGGGCACACCAATACAGTCTCATTTTGTCATGGTATTCGTGAATCGCGCTGAGTAACAGTTGCCACTTTTCTATATTGTACAAAAGTGCGTCGTTTTTTGCGCGTGTTAGAAAACGCTCTTACAAATTTATATTTAATTTGTATTATGAACATGAAACGAAAAAATAAAATATAATAAAAAAATAATGAAGAAATAATTTCAAATAATGAATTATGAAATTAATTTTTATAAGTACATATGTACGCGCATGAAAAGTTTTTTAAATTTAATTTCATTAAACTAATGTTTTGAAAAATGATAGTTTATTCAACAACAAAATTCACGAATTTAAAATTTCTAAACTTTGTAAAAAACTCAGTATTCAATAAAGTATACTAAATATATTAAATTGCCGTATCGTACATACATATATACATAAAACCCATTACAAAACACTTTAAATTGGTTTACACAGTTCGGCAGTTTGACTTTTTTACCATGACAAATAATGTTGCCTTATATTAAAAGTACGATTCCAAGTAGTCGTATTACCACGTAACAAGCATTGGGCGTTATTGGCTTTTCTTAAAACCAAAAACTATAATTGGCACTCATACGCAGCCATTTTGGGAATTGTTACATATATAGGTGGCAACAACGCGCTAAAATTACGAATAAAAATATTCAACGGCGAAGCGTGGTATTACTCTCATGAAAACTGAAAGCAGACTGAAGTGAAATTCGCTGCGTCGTTTCTGTATACGTATAAGCGCTGCGACGCAGACGCTACTCGCGAGTAGCGTTTTGCCCAAGGCGTATTTAACAAGGTGGTGTTGACCGTATATAAGTAAAAAATTACACTAACAAATTATACGCTGATGTCCATACTGTCATTGGTATGAGTTACAACAAACACATCATTTTGACGTGATGGCCTCCACGGCGAAAAACTCAGCTGTCGCCCCAACACCACCTTGTTTAATACACCTTGGTATTGCCCATCATTGAACTAAACTAAAAAATTTGTTTTTTCTGAAAACATAAAATCTAAAAATTAGAACACAATTAAATAAATAAAAAAACAATAAAATACATTTTTAAAAATGAAATGACATTGAAAAGAACAGTTTTATTTTTAAAACAATAAAATATAAAAACTAAATTAAATAAAGAAAAAAATTAAAATCTCAATATTAAATTAAAAAATAATTAAAATTAAAAAATAAAAGGAAGTATGTTTCTTATTTTTAATGGAATAAAAAATATTTTCTTCTTAAAACAATAACATCTAAAATTAAGGGAAAATCAAATTAAAAAAGAAAAAAAAAATCTCAAAAAACTGCATAAAATAAATAAGTTTCTAAAAATGATACGAAATTTAAAATATATATATTTTTCTTCTTAGAATAAAGTGTAGAAATTAAAAGGAAATTATATTAAAAAAATCATTTAAAAACAAAAAAAATCGCTGCCCGAGGATTCGATCCTCGAATCTATCGAATAGCAAGCCAGAGCTTTGCTTACTCGCCCATTGCGACTATTGGAGCACATCTCCATTTGTTACATATTCAAGAGATTTCTGTCAAAAGAGCTTTTCAACATAAAAGTTGGCAAGGCAGCTTTTTTTGAAAGACTTTCGTGCCATAATAGAATAAACCAAATCCTTCAAACCATCTTACCTACTGTTTTTCAATTGCCTTACACTTTAACTATCTTAGCCAGAATTTCCCTGTAGTTTTACATACATATGTTCTTTAGGGTCCCTTACATATAATAGGATTGTGAATATATATTTTCCGTAATAAAAAGATAAAGAACGCCCTCTACGGAATGGTAGCAACGCTGAAACTAAATAGCGGAAATTCAAATAAAAAAATCATTGCTTCCTTGAAACTGTCTATTAGATAGAAATTTTTTAACTTAAAAAAAAACAAATTTTTTTTCAAACTCTAAATTTAAATTAAATTAAAATTGTTTAACATAACTTTACTTAGAGTGTGCGAAAAGCAATTTTTTACAAAGTTCGAAATTCACATCTTAAAAAAAACAAAAAGCACCTTCTTAAAAATTTTACGATCTTGGAAGATCAGTTGGAGGTATTATTTAAAAAAATTTAGCTACAAATTTTAAAAAATTTTGTTTTG
>NW_023458560.1:49010278-49084555 GCF_013731165.1 Rhagoletis pomonella
TTTTTGACAATAAATTGGCGGCGTGCGTGAATATTAGGTTAGCCTGATAAACCTCCCGTTTGACATACATACTACAATATTTTATTTAACTTGTTAGATAATTAAATTGATTTTGAATTTCGCAACAGGTGACAACCCTCGTCAAAAATGTTTTAGAGATAAAGCTTTCTTAAACCTCTTTTGATACCCATATTAAAATATTTGATTTAACTTGCTAATTAGTTGATTTTTTCTTTTTAAGAGGGTTCTTACCACCATCCTCTCCCAAAGTATTTTCGAAATTAATAGTTTTTGAATCACCTTAGTTTTTTAACCTATGATTTCAGTGTTTTTAACTTTTTAAAAAGGTGGCAGTTCTTTTCAGAAAATATCCATATGTTAACCCATCATATAACTTATCTGTGTGCCAAATTTCATGGAAATATACCCATTTGTTTAAGCTTAAAATATTAAGAAACATACTCACACTCACTCGCAAATTTTGACATTTATAATATTAGTAGGATTGGTAAATAGGATTCAGATCATTAGCAGCCTATTGAACAGCATTTAAAACCTGTTACTCATTATACCCACCCAAGAATGACTTACCCTAATGTGTATATTAAGGTGGTCCAAAAATGCATGTGAAGAAGTAAAGTAGGAATTTTTATACTGAAAAAAATATACCCCTATTTTTTATTTTGAAATCAAAACATATTTAGAGGACGCTCAAGCGCTCGAAATTTTCCATGTATTTTATATAGGTAAAAAACCAATTTTTGTAGAAATGGTATAGAATTCTTCAAAATCAATATATTTCGATCGGCAAAGCTCTGTTTCTCTTCAGAAGATTCCCAATATTATTACCCCATTATTTATTTAAAATTTTTTTTAAAGTATCTATTTTTTATAGGTCCGCCAAAACCCCCAGAAATGGTCAGAAAATGCAATAGGGGAAAAAATAAAAAATCTTTGGTATTAAAAAATGGTTAAATAAACAATTGGATATTGTTATTGGGAGCCTCCTGAAGACAGCCACAGTTTTCTGATCGAAAAATATTGATTTTCAAGAATCCCATACCATTTCTATATTTTTTGATTTCACAATAAAAAATAGGGGTATATTTTTTTCGATATAGAATAACCCTAGGGGGTGAGAGCATTAAAATTCCGACTTTACTTGTTTTGGACCACCCTAGTGTATATACATACATACATACATAATTACCATAACAAACCGCTGGGTTTTTTTCTCATCAGATTTCGCAAACAAATCTTTAAGTGTACAAATAGCAATAAAAATATACACAAGTTCATTTGATTACGTATTAACTAAAACTTAAAATTGGCTACCAAAAGGCATCAGTTGTCGAAATAAATTTAGTCTCGCTCAAAGCTTAAAGTAAGCAAGTTTAACTTGAAATACAATTTAATTGTGCCCAGATTTTAGTGCAGATATAAACTGAAATGAAATTCTTCGCTGTAATTTTGGCAATTTTCGCGTTGATCGTCTCTACACAGGCGCTCAGGTGGCAGTCTGTGATTTCGAAATAAATGCTCTTTTTCCTAAAGCCCGTGGGATGCGAATAAGTGATGCAATACTTAACTTGTGTTTTTATTAAACTTGTGGTAATTGTACATTTCAGCGACACAACGCTGTGACCCATACTTCCCAGCAAGTCCCACTTCCTCTACCTTTTAAAATACTAGCTGGCTGGCAACCATATGTACAAGAAGATAAAGGCTGTCGGATGATTAGCAGGCTGGCAGAGGGGGCTGCGTCGGGGTCAGTGATGACGTATACGACGGTCTGCAACAGTGTTGCCGGACGTCTGTGCTGGCAAGGTCACTGCGGTCGTTGTCAGTAGCTTTTAACAAAAAATTATGATGAGCACCGATAACGGCCCAGCCCGACTTTTTCCACCGTGCATGAGCAAAAAGATGACACACACATATTATTGATAGAAGAACTGTTGATAGAAGAAGGAGTGAATTTTTCATTCGGGTCTGTATCTCTTTTCTATAAACGAAGTATGTGTATGGGGATTGTAAGTTAGCCGAATAGCATGCCTAGGCATTACATTGGTATACGCAAATTGCCTTGTAGAGCCTTTCAATACACCCGGTATACTGGTAGCGTGTATAATATCATATTCATAGTGGCGGATACAGGCTCGAAAAAACAAAATTTCGGATAAAACATATTATCTTAAACGAGAAATTTGAAAAAAAAAATTTTGTAGTTTTTTTTTATTTTAATCTTCAATCGTAACCATTTTTTAGGCTTGCACAAAAACTCTTCGTCAACGTGAAAAATTAGAACAATGGGTATGTAGATACTATCAGGCCGATTCTGAACAGGAACTCCCTGGGAGTCTTCTCTATTTTCCCTTTCCTCCTATCAGGAATAAAAATTCCCCGCAGATTTTTTATATCAAATGGCGGAGTTGAGCTGTCAAAAAAGTATCAAACAGCTCTTGCGAAGTTTGAATTTTCTTCTTCCAAATTTTCGGGGAAAATGCTACTTCCTGGGAGTAAATTACTGGACGGTTTCTTTCTCGCGAGAAACAACCATTCCCGGAGAACAAACTCCCTGGGAGTATACAGAATTGGGCTGTATGAATATATGTATGTATGCCAATCCGAACTTCCTGATACTACTTTTGGTCTATTTCTGCGGTGCACGTATGCAGGAAATTTCACTTTCAGCTTTTGACATTTGTATGCGCATAAAAATATTAATGACTTGAAAAATATAATAAAAATTAAAAAGTTAAATTAAAAAATTAAAAGTTTACTTCTCCAAGCTCCCTCGCTTCACTTGCATCGTGCTAGCGAAGCAGTCAAAGTCGCTGTGAATATTCTTCGAAATTATAGAGAAAACGCTGACACACATTTTTCTGATATATTTTTAAAAGTTACCGATATCGCTAAGGAATTGGATTTTGACATTGTCCTTAATCGGAGAACGAATAGACAAAATTTTCGGGCTAATTATCGTGCGTCTAACGCTGAAGATTATTATCGAAAGGCAATATTTATACCGCTATTAGATAATATTTTGCTCGATCTCCGAGAAAGATTGCCGAAAGAGACATTAAACATTTTTGATTTGCACTTATTACCTCCATCTAAAATTGGGGAATATAACATGCCTAACGAAAACAAAAATAATGCTATCGAACGCCTAAAATCGCTTTGAAAACGATTCGAACTTTTCTTAGAAACTAAATCTGCACAGAGATCATTACTTAGTCGCCGAAACGCTGCAAGCCGATTACTTATGGGGCTAACTTCAATGCCGGAGAGCTCTTCAGGGTGAGTCAGGAAGTGTGAGCTGAAAATTTTCAACCTTAGACTCGCGAAGGCTGACAGTCTAGAATTCGCTTTACAAAAATTCCAAGTTTAGAAAAACATTTAAAAAATAAAAAAGTAACTGACTCGTCCTAATGCAGGAATGCTTGTGATATTTATGTATATATAGATATGTACATATTTAACTTAACAAATAACATTACTTAGCACATCTCTAAGTGTACAAACAGTAATAAAAATACGCAAGTAAATACGATTTTGCATTGGCTAAAACTTTAAATTGGCGACAACGAGAAACTTCAGTTGTTGAAGCATATTCAGTCTCCGTAATAGATTGAAGAAGCATCAATTTTATTGCATCGCATATGACTTTATTCAATTCAGTGTTTATTGAGTCTATGATTACAAAGAATCTTACAGACTAGAGTAAAATTAATAGGTAAAAAATTAAGAACTACACTAGGAGTACACAGATTCAATTAAACTTCTAAAAGACTGCCTACTAATAGAAAATTCAATATATAAATTTTTTGAAATTGCATTAAGTTCAGTGAGAGCCCTCCAAATCGGGGATTGAGCCCAATAATTAGCTTTAGAGGGGATAACATAAAACGGCGGGACAAACCGCAATATTCTGCTCGGGACATTGAAACCGATATGCACAAGTAATTCCGGACAATCAATGACGCCAGAAATCAGGTCATAAACAAACATAAGGGAATGGACATGTCTTCTACACTCAAGAGAGTTTAAATCTAAAGCTTGCAACGAGCTATATAGGGCGGAAGAGGGTCAGAGAATCGAAGGGGCTGAAGGGCAAACCGAATAAATTTTCTCTGGACACGTTCGATACGAAGTGCGTGGCAATTATATATAGGACTCCAGATAACCGAGGCATATTCAAGCTTTGAACGAACAAGAGAGTTAAAGAGAGTTTTCCTTGTATAGGGATCCTTAAAATCCTTCGCATGCCTTCGCAGAAAAGCTAGGTTCCTGTAAGCCTTCGGAAGAATATGGCATATGTGATTAACAAAGGTGAACCCAGAGTCAAAATCGACGCCAAGATCAACAAAGTCATTAACAGAAGCGAGTTGTACATTTGAAATATAATAGTTGGTTAGAAAAACTTTAGATGTTTTAGCGAGGGTCATATGGAAGCATTTCTTTATATTGAGGGATAACATATTTTTTTGGCACCATACTTCGAGATTAAACAGATCTTCTTGAAGTAACCGCGAATCGGAGACACAATTGATTTAGGAAACAGTTTCAGATCATCGGCATACAGCAGGTAATCAGAGTTATTGAAACAGGACCCGATATCGTTAATAAACAGGACGAACAACAGCGGACCAAGCACACTGCCTTGGGGCACCCCCGAAGTAGCGGCAAATTGAGAAGACCTGCAGTTTTCAATTTCAACAAACAGTGTTCTATTTGTAAGATATGACTTTAACCAATTTAAGAAAACCGAATGGAAACCAATGCTTCTTAATTTACGAAGCAAAATTGAATGTGATACCTTATCAAACGCCTTGGAGAAATCTGTATAGATGCTGTCCACTTGGGACCCATTTCTGAACGCAGATATACAAAATTCAGAAAAAACAGCGAGGTTCGTTACGGTAGAACGACCACCGACAAAACCATGCTGACGAGGATTCACGATACTTTTTAGGGCAAAAGATAGTTTCTCCATTACCACCTTCTCAAAAAGCTTGGAGCAAACAGTTAATTTAGAGATAGGTCTGTAATTAGAAACATCATTCCTACGACCTGACTTGAAGATGGGAGTGATGGACGCTGCTTTCCAGCGCTCGATGAAAACACCTGAACGAAGAGAGAGATTGAAGATCATACACAGTGAAACACAAACGGAGGAATGACATTGCTTAAGGAAAAAGGGACAAATACCGTCGGAATCACATTTAAAAGACTTTTTAAGAGAGAATATGCCTCTGATAATGTCAGATTCTGTCAAAGACATCGATCCAAAGTCTAAACCTTGTGGAGGACAAGAGTTAACTGGAAACCTGTGGGAGTTGTCATCAACGACAAAATTTGATTTAAAAAACTCAGCGAAAAATTCGACAGTATCACTAATCCACTCAGAACACTTACCATTATAGTACATACAGGAAGGTATATTTGAGGAGCCCGATTTGGAACGGATGAAGCTCCAGAAGGCTTTGGGATTTTCCTTCAAATCAGACTCAAATTTACTAATATACTTGTTATAAAGAAATTTATCCAAGATATTAAATTGTCTCATGAAAGATATATATTTAGCCTTGAGATTAACATTATCGAGCTGACTTTTATGTAGTTTATAATACTTGTTTCTTTTGTTTTTAAGATTCTTGAGTCTACTTGTGTACCAAGGTAATCTATGAATCCTAGGCGGCAGCAGCGGAAGATATTTAGAAAAAAGATTATTCAGTGTGCACACAAAAGAATCAAGACACTCTGAGACGATCTTAGAAATAAAAACAGAGTGCCAGTTGATTTCAGACAAGGCAATATCGAAAGCCTGAAAGTTAGCATCGCGGAAGTTAAAGAACCCAGACGTTATATTCCTTGGAGTGAAATTATCAAACATTTCCAAGTAAATAATTATGGGCACTTGATGCATATCAGTTTTACTAACCGGAAAACTGCATTCCTCTAAGTTAAATATTGAATTTTCATCAACAAAGACAAGGTCAAGAATTTTAGACAACTTATTAGATAATGAATTAATTTGAATTAAGTTTAAACTAAGCAGGCTATCCAGAAAATTTATCTCGTACGTCCTGTTTACATGTGTTGGAGTCAGGAAACCATTTGTTTGTAGGTCGGACCAGACTATATCTGCAAGATTGAAATCGCCAAGAATGCAAAACGAAGAGTCAGGATTCTGCTCACAAAGATCGACGATATTGTCAACATGACAGCTGTATAGATAGTCCGTACTATTAGGCGGGATATAGGATGTGCAAATGAATAATTTTCCAAGCGATCCATGGACACAAACACAAATTTGGTCTATGAGAGTATCTAGAATCCCTAATTGATGTAACGACGAGCGGATACAGCGCTTTAAGGCGATTAGGACGCAACCACCTTTGGAGTGGCCAGTCTTCACCGGATCTCTATCCTTCCTGAATACATTAAATAAAGTTGGATTAAAATACTCTTCGTCATGAAAGTCAGCATTCAGCCATGTTTCCACAAAAAGATAGACATCAAAGTCAACGCGGGACGTTGATAAAAATATCTCTTTGGTTTTAGTCCGCATTCCAGACATATTTTGAAAATAAATTTGAAGACCCTTAGGGGCTGAGCTACAGTTGCCAGAATTCAAACTACTTGTGCGCTTCCGAAGGGGCTTCCCATTGAAAAAAGCGGAATGGTCGGACATTTATACCAGAAGGCCAAACAGAAGCCTTCAAGATATCTCCATAATATGCATACGAAACTCCAAATTTGCAATTTATGCTTCGAAGCTTGTCTAAAGGTTCATCTTTCTTAATAAGCTTGTGGCATGCAAAATGTTTAATGTCGATACCGGACTGTTTAGATACATACTCGATGATTTTATCAGTAGAAACGGACGGCTTAAAAGCGGATACATGTACCCACTTCATTTTTACGATAATGTCGAGCGTTTTTATTTCGACCAACCACAACCTGTTGACGTTTCGGTGTTTTCGTCTTATGAGGCACAGTTTTCCAACCATTCGAGCCAGAAAAAACCGCAGGCTCTGAACCAGCATCAGGCACAAATTCAATATCAGCATTCAAAGAATTAACATCCACGTCGGCATCAACAACAGCGCCAGCAGCAGTGATAACAGAGCTGTTAACATTAGCTTTAATTGAGTTAGTACCGGCAGCAGCAGCAGCAGCATAACTAACATTGGTATTGAGCGCCATGCGCTTAGCAGACCCATTGGGGGGCAGACCAGCATTCGATACCGTGCACATAGTAGACGGAGCAGATGAGGGAGTTTCCGTTGGTGTAGGTAAACACTGTTCAGCATGAGCAGCAGTAACATTAGTCCCATGCAGAGAGCCGGCGGCTGGGTATGATGGAGAAGAGCGTAAAAGAGATTGATTTTAATTGTCAATCATCTCCTTACATTTGTTAACCGCAATACCGCGGTTTGCATTGAGGCCAGTAAAGTTGTCAACAATGCCGCGAAGGCTTTTTATCTCCGCAGTCAACGACGATACGTCGGCATCCCTGTCGCTTAGCTTAGTTTGCAAAACACGAACTTCTACATGCAAATCATCACTTTTCTTTATTAGCTGCATTTTGTCTTCATGCAAAGCACCTAGCAAACACAAGATATGAGCATTTTCTGCCCTGAGAGCAGAAAGTTCTTTAACCACAGTTAGCAGTGTAGATTTCAATTGAAAGTCATGCTCAGTAGCGATATCACTTGAGACATCTCTTAGAGAGTCTGAATTAAGATCTTCTTTAGCACTAGTGCTCCCACCCGAACCAACGGGTGTGGAAGGGCAGCGGAGAGATGAACGACGGTCATCCATACAGTTTTTGCAAAGAAACGGCTTATTAGATGAGAGTAAGAAGTCCAGATCGGCCTGGAAAATACCAACACATTTGAGGTGAAATAAGTTTTTACACCCGGCACACTGCACTTTAGATTGTGTACGATCAACTTTTTGACCACAAAGACAAGGCATTGTATGAATATTTTTACATTTAATAAATATTGAGTCAGTGAAATTCACATTATTAAGAGTCACTATCTCAGTATATTATGAGTTTCGCACTAACAAAGCGAATTAAAATTCACAAAGAACGCTTAAAAAAGCCAGATAAGCGCGGAGCGAAGAAAAACACATCTGAACTGCAGTCGCGCAAAACTGTTGCAATAAAATTTTGGTTATGAAATTCATTATTGCTATTTCGGCTATTTTTGCGTTGATCGCCTGTACGCGGGCTCTCAAGGATGGCAAGTTTGAAAACAGTGTATTTTATGCTCGTAAAATTTGTCTCCAATTTGTCTCAAATTTATCAAAAATTAATTTTTCTTCACTTCGAACAGACATTTGCGGTCAACCGCCTAAAGCCAACGGTGATGGGTTAATCGAGTGTGCTACTTATATACCCTCATGGATCTACGATGCCAGCAGAAATGAATGCTTGCTTTTTGTTTATAACGGCTGTGAAGGAAACGACAATCGTTTCGGTACAATGGAAGAATGCGAGCAAAAGTGCAGGGAATAAAGGGATACACTACATATTTTCTACAGTTTGAATAATTTTGTTGGATACTATGGAGAAGTGTCATCGCAGTTTATGTACCTGCCTGTGATTTCGAAATAAAAGTATTTTCCTTAGCTCAGGTGATGCAAATAATATGCGAGTATTTACGAAGAGATTAGAGGACCGAATTCGTCGGCGAGCAGAAAATGGCCCACAGTGTTATTTGTCTTTTTATATATGGTAGCCGATGAATTTTGCCACATTTTAGATGAATTTGCTTCATTTTACTTCATTTTGTTCTCGGTGTTAAAAGCTATGTTTACGACTTGTATTCTGCAATGCACGTCTGATTTATAGAAAACAGGTTTCTTGTGTACTCAACAATGAATTTTCAAAAATCAACGGTATTTTGTAGTCACTTCAAACTTGCATTTTATTACACTAAAATTATCTAAAAAATCGAATTATAAAGCTCGGAATTTTTAGGAAAGTTTGTTGATTTTTTTTTAAATGTTCCACAAAGATTGACACTTGGAATTATATGGTTTTTGTTACAGAATATACTATATTTTTATAAACAAATAATTAAAATAAAAAAAAATATTAAGATAAATAGCAGTTTGATAACTAAATATTAGAATTTTCCGCCCAATAATTTTAAATGCCACCGCTTGCTTTGAGGCTTGGAAGTTTGGTTTGGAAATAAATATTTTAGAACACCCGAATAATATTCCTCTTGTCAGCTTTATACATACATATGTTCGTTACTACTGGATATTTTGAGCAAGCTGCGTATGTTCGTTCCTCTTTTAAAATAAGACGTTTCAGTTCTTGGTGGTCCCCAATGTACTAGATATGTAAAAACCACTTCAACAGCTGTGCTGGAAAAAATGTTCAGCATACCGCCAATCGACTTTGCTGCGAAAAGCCTTGCCTTCATAAAAATTCACAAAATAAAAATATGGTTGATCAGCTTAAAATGAAAATCCGCTTTTGTAATATTTAAATTTATCACTTGAATTTATTTTAGCTTTGTCTTTATTAATATAATATAATACATATAACTTACATATACACATAATAGTACATATGTACATATGTATGTATGTATATGCGCCTTATTTGTGGTGAAACTTCTAGTGTTAAAAATATACATAATTTGAAGGCTATAATTTCTTACTTTTAATAATTTTCTAATTGTGATAGAATTCGCGTACATAATTACTTATTTTCATATGTACCTATTTTGGTATTCATATACATATGTATTTAAATTACTTATTTTTTCATTTATCATTGGAGCTGATAAGCGCTTGACTTGCATCAATTATTGGCTAAGTTGGAATCTTAAACTTAAATATTTGGCCCATAGTTTTAATCAAAATAAAGTCGACTCTTAAATTAGTTTCAGCTTTTTTGACAGATATCCCATTGAAAATTATGTTAAAAAGCTGTAAATAAAATTTAGAGTCGACTTTAGTTTAATGTGTAATACAATCTACATATGTATTTCAGAGGCGCACCCAAAAAATTCTTTGAAGGGGATTTAATACAGCAATCGACTTCGACAAAAAGAGCACAGATTAGTCTCTAAAAATAAGGCTTTTGTTCCAGCCATTAAAGATGGTAGACTGCCTCCAGAAATTCCGGACTGCAATAAATTTTTGAAAAAAAACAGCAATTGAAAACAGGGACCGAGAACAGAAGGTGTGATCGTAAAGAAATGTGGTTCTCGTAGTTTTGTTCCCAAGAACGCTTATAAACTCAAACCGAAATGAGAACAAAATCTTCGGAAATGTTTAGAGAAGATAGAATGGAATGTTCCCAAGGAGAACAAAATGCGCACAATACTTTCGGCAATATTTCTAAAATAATAAAATGGAAACCAAAGTCTATGGAGCTTTTTGGAAAAGAACAAAACGGGAACAAAAGTCTAAGGATTTTTCTCTCGAAGAAACATTTGGGAACTAAATTCTCAGGAAATTTCTGACAGAGGACGAACGGGAACAAATTTTCTTTGAACTATGCGCGAAGAGTGGAAGCGAGAATAGTATTTTCTCATAGCGTTCCAATAGTTTGAAATGTTTGAATATTAAAATTAAAGTAAAAAGTTAATTGTGCAAATTAAGTCAACGAAAGACTTAAGACACGAACTTTTCTTGCACAAAAAATGAAAAATTATTCTATAAGTGGACAGTGCCGCCAATGATAAACGATCTGGAGGTTGTTATGATCCAGTTTCCCCTGGCTTAGAATGAACATCCGTGGTTCTCACTGAAGCGATTTTTCATCCTAAAACGCAGATGCCCCTCTCATTCTTAACGTTAAGTTCTTAAAATTTTGTTCTAGATTTTTTCTCCGGCAGAACGTTCCCCAGACTTTTGTTCTTATTTGATCCTCCTGGAGACTTTCGTTCTCATTGAAAACGTTACCGAAAGTTTCGTTCTCGTTATGTTCTTCTTGATAACGTTCCCATGAGTATTGTTCATATTTTGTTCTTTACAGAAACGTTTCCGAACGTGTTGTTCTCATTTCGTTTCCGTTCAAACTGTTCTCAATACTTTGCTCCTGTTTATTTCTTGACATTACATTTTGTATTCACATGCAGAACTAAATACAAACCGGAACGCGTTCTCGGCCTCTGATTGAAAATAATAATAAATGATATAAAAAAAACTTTTTAATATACAACGCTTTTATAAATGGACTAAAAAGTAGAAAATAATATTTCTCAGTCCCATAGAATTTGTTTTGATAACTTTTGATTTTGAAATTTTAGCAAAAGTCATTATAAACAATCTATGAAATTGAAAATGAAAAACGTGGAGCGCATGCAATACAAAGCATTCGATTTAATTGACATTAGTCATACTACATAACGTAGACCTAAAATTTCTACAGCGAAAGTAGAACTTTGAAATCGATTTTAAGCGGTCGTTATTCATATACCCACATACATACATACATACATTACTTTTCAT
This sequence comes from Rhagoletis pomonella, assembly GCF_013731165.1. Lineage (NCBI taxonomy): Eukaryota > Metazoa > Arthropoda > Insecta > Diptera > Tephritidae > Rhagoletis > Rhagoletis pomonella. The sequence continues at coordinate 49,021,772 of NW_023458560.1, forward strand.
ATCAATTCAAGTGTATTACATGCGCCCCACGCTTTTCATTTTCAATTTCATAGATTGTTTATAATGACTTTTGCTAAAATTTCAAAATCAAAAGTTATCAAAACAAATTCTATGGGACTGAGAATATTATTTTCTACTTTTTAGTCCATTTATAAAAGCGTTGTATATTAAAAAGTTTTTTTTTATATTATTTATTTTCTACTTTTTAGTCCTGTCTGAATAAAATTTTGCAATAGATATTAAAATAATTCAACGATATTAATAGAAAGGTGCACACACATGCATTTACATATGTATGTACATACAAACGAGCACCAATTAATTTTATTTAAAGGAATGGCGTGTCGTCTATTCACTACAGCTGTCGCCCTATGCACTATGCTTTTTTATAGGAACTTTTCAAAGCTTTGCTTTGGTGTCGGACACACAACATTGAAAGTTTCTGGATCCACAACATTGAAAGTTTCTGGACGCACAACATTGCAAGTTGATAAAAGCGTTGTAAAATTTGTGTTGATAGAGGGCAAAAATACCAGGTGTTGACAGAAAGTTGATATGAGCAATGTCAAATGGAAATATGACATTTCTATGGAATTTTCGATACTTTACTCTCAAAATATTCAGGGCCGTTTTCTCAAGTAGCTTTTATCTGCACTTTAAATTTATGTTTAAAGAGCAGAAAAATTATATAAGCTACTTGAGAAAACGGCCCTTAATTATTTGACTATGTCGGAAATTTTTTTTGCGTTACTTTGTGTTTAAAAACATTTAGGGGGCTTTAACCCCAAAACCCCCCTTGAGTGCGCCTATTATTTATTTATATATTTCTTTTATCGCTACTATTGGCTATTTAATCAAAATTATTTTGCAATTACTCAGTAATATTTAGACTTCTGGCGTTATCCTGCTCCAACCTTAACTCCATACTTTAACCTTTTTGCTTTTGTAATGTCTTCTTGTGGCATTAATGCAGTTATCTTAACATTGTTGATATATTTTTTTTTTTAATAGATAGGTTAGGTTAGGTTAGGTTGGAGTGGCAGCCCCGCGCAGAGCGCAGAGAGACACGTGGGCTGGAAAAGCCTGTTGTGATACCATTGGCCGAAGCCATTTGTTTTAATAGATAAGTTAAAACTATTTTAAATTTATTACTTATTTCTGCTTGACGATGTATTGTGCGTTTACTTAAAATTACTTTACTGACTGTTGATTTGATTTATGATCCTACCCAGCCAGCAAAATCATCGGAAACAAGCTCGTAACTGGATATTACGTCCGTTTTTTAATTGTAAACGAGTCTCGTAAACGATTAATTTACGTTAAAAAAGCGTTTTTTTACACTGCTTTATCTACTGTTTTTGAATGCTAAAAATAAAGGCAATTAATTAATTAAAATTATTGTAGTTCTTTTATTGAATGGAATTATAATTAATAAATATTTATAGTGCCGGATCAAAGTATTGGCACAGAGAATTTTTCGCAATGTATGCAAAGTTTTTTACTTGAGTTTCTTTTCGCACATGTATGTATGCTCTTCCATGCAAATTATGTGCGACATTTTTTTTTTTTGTATGGAAGAAACTGCGTATAAAAAATTGCCAAAAAACAAAGAGGTTTTCTAACTATTCAAGCGTGCACTTTATTATACTAAAATTAAATGGGCTATAAAACTGCATACTTAGAATTTTTCTAAAAAAGCTGATTTGAAAGTAGAACTTCATACTAACTATATTTTTATAAAAAACATTTAGTGAAGAAATCAGAATAAACAAGTAAGAAAGTCTAAGTTCGGGCGGAGCCGAACATTAAATACCCGGCGCAAGTATTAAATATATGTTTTTTCACCCTTCCGAAACCTTCCGCTAGATGGTAAGCCGAGGTGTATCAATTTTGAGTAAATTAGCGTCCTTCAATTTCGAAATATTGAAGTTTCAAGCATTTCTTAAATTTACCGTTATATGAGAATCGGCCGTTATTTTAGTCCGATTTCAATAATTTTCAATGTTTTGCTTACACGTGGCAAGTACAATAACCATACCGAGTTTGGTACAAATTGGTAGAACGGTTACCGATATACTTATATGTGATCATAAGTGGGCGGTGCCACGCCCATTTTCCAAAATTTTACCATAAACGTATTTCTTGGTAAAGAATTGTTGCAAGCATCAACTTTGAATAAATTAGCTTCAATATTTAATGATTTATCGAAGATTTTGTATTTCTCTAAATTACCGTTATATGGGATGTGGGCGTGGTTATTGTCCGATTTTAAAAATTTTCGGCGGTTTTTTATGCTGTACCAAGGCCAACAACTGTGCCAAGTTTGGAAGAAATTGGTGCAGCGGATACCAAGATATACGCATGTAACCATAAGTGGGCGTGGCTACGCTCATTTTCCAAAAATTTATAATATTCTTATTTTTCGTTTAAAACTTATTATAAATATCAATTTTGAGTGAATAATCTCCAGTAGTTACTAAAATATCGCAGTTTTCGTATTCCTGAAAATTACCGTTATATGGGAAGTAGGCGTGGTTATTGAGCGATTTTAAAAATTTTCGGCCATTTGGTATGTTATGCGAAGGCCAACAACTGTGCGAAGTTTGGAAGAAATTGGTGCAGCGGTTACCAAGATATACACATGTAACCATAAGTGGGCGTGGCTACGCCCATTTTCCAAAAATTTATAATATTCTTATTTTTCGTCTAAAAATTATTGTAAATATCAATTTTGAGTGAATTATCTTCAGTAGTTACTAAAATATCGCAGTTTTCGTATTTCTCGAAATTACCGTTATATGGGAAGTGGGCGTGGTTAAAGTCCGATTTCGCCCATTTTCAATACCAACCTACCCTGGATTAAGGGAAACCTACATACCAAATTTCGTTGAGATATCTCAATTTTTGCTCGAGTTATCGTGTACACGGACGGACGGACAGACGGACAGACAGACATGGCTTAATCGATTTCTTTTTTCAACCTGATCATTTATGTATACATTTGTCTATATCTATCTCGTTTCGTTTTGGCTGTTACAAACAACCGTTATGTGAACAAAATTAATATACCCTTGTGCACAAGTGCGCTAGGGTATAAAAACTTTGCATTCATGGCGAAAAATTCTCTGTGCCAATATTTTTTCCCGGCACTGTACATATGTATATGTGAAGATATTTTCAGATAAATAAATATTAACAAACTATCTATTAACAAATTAACAATTAAATAAGAGGGGTTTAATATATGTTATAAAGTAGCTGAATTTATTTTTTTTTGCAGATAGGCTGCCAATTTTTTTGCCGGTCGTGTGCATATTGGAAGTGCTTCTTTGAAACGGAAATAAAAACTTCTTTGTCGGAGTTAAATTTTTGACGAAAAGCACCTAAGAAAATAAAGTGAAAGATTAAACTCCATTGGAAATCGGAAAATTTAATTAAGTAAAAAGTGGTAATAAATAATATTATTATCCGTACTTCTTATTGCCGCAGTCGTTGCCAAACCAATAGCGCTATAGGGGAATTAAACGTTTAAATCCTTTAGTGTTGCTCCGCGCGGCCTGTGAAAGAATTGCAAAACTCGTTAAATTAATTTGTATTTTTGAATTACATATGTAGTAGCTACTTACACGAAGTTTAATTACAAAAGAAAGTGGTAGATCGTCCTTTTCGTTTGCACCAGTCTGCCAATAAATCACGTACTTAATAATTTTCTTAAATTGAATATTTAACAAACTACTTACTTTTAAAATATTGTGATTGAAGAAAAATTGTCAACAAAACTAAAATTTTTTCTTGTGCTGACAAATTACTACAAGCCTCTTTCTATTATATTTTTTTTGTTTTATCATTTACGAGCTTTTCTCTAACTTTTTGGCGATACGAGAATCCCTCGTAAAACATAATGTTCGTAAAATGTACGTTTTCTTGCTGGCTGGATACATATTTACACTCATACAATCTTACGAATTTTTATATACACAAAAAAGCAATTAAAAAATAATAATTTTAAGACCAGCTTTTGTTAGTGGTTAAAAAAATCTATCCCGCATCACATTAAGGCCAAATTTTTTATGGATTTATTTCTCTCCACTTAATTAATAATACACATATTTTAAATATGATTCAAATCGAACCATAAATACGGTTTTTCCATACGTATCGACTCATGCGCCACCTATTGGGCAAATTTTTTTGTGGAGTCATTCATTTCATGTATGCAATATACGTTCTACATATGAACCATATCGGACTATAAATACGGGGTTTTCAAATATCTTGACATCTGCGCCACCTAGGGGATTAATTCACCTTTCATATGGCATTGTAATCCGGTTCTGACCCAGTTTTGAAGTTTCAAGTCTCTAACTCATCGTGGAGCTGGTTAAAAATTGGTTGCACGATTTGTTTACACACAGGTGAAGCTTAATAAAAGCTTGTAATATAGTACTTCTCCGTGTCGATTCCGCATTTTTATTGTATCGCTTTTTTAAATTTTTAAATCAGTAATAATTATTTACATTATTGCCTGTAATCAATTACATATTTTATGCTTACAATTATTTCTTCGTTCATTTATATGCAATCCATTGTTAGCATTGTGAAAACGTGTTTTGAATTTAAGATTAATGGTTTTTAGCATTGCTCTGTTGGTGTTTTCAATTCAGTACCGCGTAACTTGTTCGTTGAATTAGTTTTGCTAATAGTAAAGAGATTTCCTTTTATAGAAAAAAAAACGAAAGCAAAACCAGTATCGTAGTCGAAATAATTCCAAAAGGAGTATAGTCCAAAGATGATAACTAATGGGAAAGCAAAAAATGATTATTTGATAGGAGTTTTGTCGAGGAGTTTCGTTCGCTCTTTGAACGAAAAGTTGAAAAAAACTGAACCGCATTCGCTAATAATCCGGCATCGTGAGAAGCTTTAGGGTGACACACCGCGTTGAGTTACCTATTGGATAGCCAAGGTCTCGTCCAGGGTATAAATTCATTCAAGCCATTAAGTCAAGGAGACTGCACGGCATTATAAATATTCACTTAAGAGCAGCCATGTCTTGACTAACTATTTACTTCCTGGGCTTTGAGTATGGTCAGCGCGGCTTAAATATATGTAGAACACCGGTTTTTCTTTTTGGAGCGTTGATACTCTCAACATTCAATATCAAATGTGACAAAATTAGTTTCAAATCAGTGGACTCACTAAATTGCCATTGAGGCAACTCGCAAAAATTTTTCTGAGTTACCCATGCCTAGCTGTTTGGATGGTGGTGGGGTAAAACCACGATGTAGAGGGACAGGGGAACCCGGAGGAATGCGTAATATTATATTCTATAATTCTAGGGGTTGGTTGCAGGAGAGTGAAAATTCTGAGGGCTAAGGTTGGACAGCTTTGTTGCCTTAAATGAGCCACTTTCCAGATTTCTTTCGAAGAAAAGTTATTTTTATGTAAGTCGATTTCCGGGTGTGGTATGGCGGAGCAGACAGTCAATAAATGGGTGTGAAATCTGCTTAGACGTAATGCCTTTATACTTGGGGTGGACTTAAAAGAGATGCATGCGTATTACTGAGTGAAACGAGGCGAAGATTTCTGGTGGCAGCGAGCTAGGCACAAGTGCCTTTTCAATGCCCCATAATAGGACGTCCACATTACCATTTCTGAAGAGACAGCTCAACGCTTAATTCCCTGAGCCAAAATGCCGCTTTTAATCCAGCACTGGGGAAGTGATTACACTTTGTTGAATCTTGGCCTATGGCTTTGAAAATGACTCTCTATAAGGATCTGGAGTTAATATCTAATGGTGATTTCGTTGCTAAATGTGTTTGATATTACATACTCCCAACCCTGTAAGAAAGCATTTTTTTGCCTTCATGCCCTCGTCTAGCTCAGGCATTTCGTAATGTTGTTGTTTTAAACAACCATCTCATTTTAAGGGCAACCATCTCCCCTGACAAAGCTTCACAGGGCAGAAAATGAGCCTTTTTTGCATTACACGAGTGTGACATATTAAGAAACGAACACACAATTTTCTCACCTTTTGCCTTTAATTTAGAATCGAAGACGAAAAGTGAAAGGGGCAATCAAAAGGCGAATTTTTTTTGGTAGAAACGAAATCACCATAAGGGTGATCCGTTGAGGTATTCCATTCTCACTTCCGGTCATTTTACGAAACAACAAAAACCTGGTAAGTGCCTTACTCAGAAATGACTGGGAGACATTGAGGGACTGATGTTGGTGGGAAAACTTCAGGTTGCCTTCTATCTCAGAAGGTCCAACTAGGTCATTGCTTTCATTGAGCACATGTGACTACAGACAACTTGTGGGACTGTTGACGGTTTACTTTTCCTGACAGACAAATCTGACTACGATCGAAATACTTCACAAACCTATTTCCCCTTCCTGCCTTAAAGAGTGTGAGCTGATGGATAATTTCTCGCCTATCTGCACCGCCCTAACTTTGATTTTTGGCGGAATGTCATTGAAGTTGTTAAACGAAAATAAAATTGAAACAAGCGTGGTGACTTAGCATATGGGCTTGACCCATCTAGAAAGATGTATGATGAGGAATTGGTGTCTTGGAAATAACGGCTTCTACCTTTTTGGCGATATGCTCTATGACTCAATGTGGGGCACCTCTTCTTTGAGTCGGTACAAAGTTTCAAATATGTAGGAGTTGAGCTTACCAGTACTACTGATTCTGAATTCACAGCACGATACTAATTATCATTTCATATAATATGCGGTATAACGCAGAGCTTGAACTTCTAATGAACTATAAGACCATTGTGAGCCATCAGCATGGTACACTTACATAGAAGAGGTAGCTCCAAAATCGCTGGCTGGTGAAAGCTGATCAATGGAAGATGAGTATCTGAAACTATAAGGCAAAGTATTAGAGAACGGAATCGCCGGAGTTTCTTTTTTGGAAGCGCCTCATCCCAAATGAATGGTCAAGGCGATTCATGGTAGCGCCCAGTGACGGATACTCAGCTAAATTTGCAGCAATCTGGAGCCCTGGGTGCTCAAACAAAAACCCTGTGAACCGTGTGGTTTACGAAAACTCGGACATGTTGCATGTAGTATCTTCTCACTTCACTGCGGCCAAATTTGCACAGTTCCTCTGAAAGGACTAGAAAACAGCGAGATTGGGCTTCAAGGGCAAAAATAGGTGGAAACACTTCATTGTTGCCTCCGCGTACTTTCCATACGACTCTTTGTTGCCACCACCTCCGAGGAAGGCGGCCAGTCTTGTGGAATACTGTGAGAACCGAAAATTCGGATTGATCCAGCAAAAAATTTGGGACAGCAGCTAATGCTACACGAGAGGATACCGGCTATGGGATTGTATTCTGTCAAGATGGCTAAGTATTTATATTGATTGTGGGTACTAAGCCAACATTTTTTACGCCCAGATGATAGGAAGTGATTGATCTTATCTAACTATCGCCTAGAGTGCCCAGTCCTAACCACATGTACAACGAGTTTCAACTTGGTGAGGATGCTATTTGCTCTGCGTCGATGCGAGATAAATTAAATTTGTACAATGCTGGTGCAGCGGTTCATCAGGGTGCAGGTAGAAAGCAGGAATAATCGACGAAAAATTAAATTTTTTACTATTGAAAAAGCGTTTAAATAAATTGCGGTGAAATTAATTCTAATTTTTTATTTTTTTGCTTAGGTGCTTAATATTTACTTACTTTTAAATACTACTTCCTTAACATTTAAATACTACTTCCTTAACATTCTTCTTGATATTCTTTCTATTCTTCTATTCTATTCTTTCTTCTTTCTATTTCTAATGTAAAACTGAACTACTTTTTACACTACTAATGTATTTATAAGTATTTAGTACAGTATGCCCCTGCTAGTTGACTCCCGCTTGCATGATTTTCCCTCTTTTTCAACCAATAACTCATTAAAAAAATTGGGCTTCCTTTTGACGGAATCCTGTAAATTGGGTTCCCCGTTAAACTTAGAAATGCGTGAAATTTATCATGCCCAATCAGCCGGAGACTACTGTACTAACTACCTTAATTAAAGTAAATCAAACCTTATGCATTGGCATAGCACGCAGATCAGCTCAGATATTTTACAAATTATTCCAAATGTATCTACTCTATTCTTGGCTCATCATCTTTGAGTCACTCTCTTCACGCTCATGTCTCCTCCTCTCTTTATTATTCGCTCTTCGTGATGATGCTACTAGCAATTGTTGCTGCACCTCCACCATTCGCAAACTTTGGCGGCGTATCTTGGCGATGGTTGGTGGGCGTGTGCGTCGGCGTTATAGGAGGCGATAGTTGATTTTGTTGTTGCTGCTGCTGTTGTTGTTGTTGCTGCTGTAGATGCAACACAGCTTGTGACATTTGATGTTGCTGCTGCTGCTGCTGTTGTTGCTGTTGCTGCTGCTGATGATGATGATATGCAGCGCTCTGCGCATCAAGCAGCGTCAAACTGGCGATGCTGTGGTGATGATTACTTGCCGCTGCCGCAGCTGCTAGGCCATTTATGGTGCTTGCGGTCATATCCTGTGCCAATTCACTTTTCAGACGCACGCCATTGTTGTTGTTATTATTATTGTGATTGTTGTTATTGTTGGCGGCAGCTGCTGCAGCAGCAGCGGGGGCATTACTCAACGCCGCAGCGGAATGATGATGAAATGAGAGCGGCGGCAAATGGAGCCCAGGAAAGGCGAGCCCAGCTGCAGCGGCGGCATGCAACGATTGCAGCAATGCGGCTGAATGTTCTTGCGCCTTGCGACGCAGTTCGGCTACCGAGCTGGAACGTGCATCGTGATTGTTATGCGTTGCTGACTGACTACCACCAATCGAAGATATAGAGTTCGGTGGCGAATCAGGCGAACTGCTGGCGGAGGGAGCGGTAGATGTTATGGGCACGTTGGCGGCGCTGACGGAGACGGAGGAGGAGCAGGAGGATGAGACGGCAGCAGCAGCTGCGGCGGCTGCAGCGGCGGCGGCTGCAGCGGCGGCGGCTGCAGCGGCGGCGCCCACCGAAGAGGCGCTGGGTGGTGGCGGCGGTGGTTTGAGGGAGCAGCACGAGCAGAGACCCGGGAATTGAGATACACCTGGAAAGAGAGTAGAAAAGGGAGGAGTGCGGTGAATAAAATTGCTTTTAAGTTATCTTTATATGTACATATACATATGTAATGCAAATCTGTCCGGCTCTCTTATGTCAAACTTTAATTCTATTAAAATATATTAGTCTGTCTTTGCCGCAGCCATCAATAAATCGACAGCCGGCTTATGCTGGTACGGAATGTCTCGCCATATCACTAAGCTTGACGAGCTGTTGATGTACAGCGTCACAGATTGAAATCCAGACTTTAACACGATGAGGGCGATGGGGTGTCACCAGCCGCTCTACCCATAATTGGTTAACTACAAATACATTATTTTACATCAATAATCGATAAGTTAGATCACAACCGTCGTTCACCAACAAGATTTATACACTCGGTCTTATTGACTACCAACTTTAAAGCGAAGCGCATATTGGCGCGATTCTGTCGTTGCGAATCCGCAAGCCCAAAAATTACAACAATGCTACCCATACATTTTAATGCGCTAGCGCACACTTGCACGATTCCGTCGCTGCGAATTTTTCGAACATTCAATGTTCTTCTCTATTGACGCGTTCGAAACGCGGCTTGCAGCGTTTTGAAGGCGTCAAAGAAGAAGAAGAAAGGTGTCACAGCAATAAAGGCAAAGAAAAAAAACGTGTAATGTACAAAAACTAATAAAAACGTTCGTAATAATAGTATTTTGTACGATTTGGGCACGCCGAGTGCGAAAATACACGAAATAAAGGGAAAATTGAGTGAATTGTACATCGGAAATCGACGCGAAAAAATCGCTCAAGTGTGCGCACGTTTGCGGATTCGAAGTTAACAGCCGAATTCGCAACGACAGAATCGCGCCAATGTGCGCTTCGCTTAACTCAGCGCGAGTAACAGTAACGTACTCTGCTTTGTTGTATGAGTAACCAGGGTGGGCAAAAACTCGGAGTTCGAGCGAGCGAGTGAGCAAACTCCTACTCAATGCCTCGCAGACAACGAGGCGCTCGCAGATCGTACTCGTAGCAGCAATGAGGCGAGGCACGAGAAGTTTGGCTCGCTCGCCAAACGACGATGTGAAGTATTATATTAGGGCAGCATTTAAAACAACAAATAAAATTGATTACATACATAAGCATAGATTATGGAATGAATTATTTTTTAGAGTTATATTCATACATGTGTACACACATAACACGGATATTTATATATGTTTGTATGTACGTATTTAGTATATATCAGAGCTGTGTAAGTGTGAAATCATTTTCAATTTTAAATCAACAATTTTTTTCTATCCAGTTTTCATTACTTATTCTTCGCTTAGGATTGAGGTTTAAAATTTTTGAATTTTCCATTCTCTCAAAGCAGTTATGAATTCACACATCAACATATTCATAGCAAGATTGAAAAAACCAATGCCCAATCAAAAAAAGGTTTAACACTGAATGAGTATTGAAAAGGCTGCAATCTTTTATGTGTGTGCATTCTTTAACTCAGTACCAATCATTAGTTCAAAGCCACCCTGGTAAATAACTTTTTGATAAAAATGAAGATATTTGACAATTGCTCAATTGTAAAAATTCAAACCGGCGTTACCCAATTTAAGTTTTTTGGTAGAGGGGATTTTATATCATATGTTTGGGATTATATATAAAACAGTTGTATTAACATTTACGTTTTAAATATAATTCATGTTTTATCTTGAAAATGTTTAAAATTTACATTAAATTAGATAACTACTTCGCATAAGCTTTACATTTAGGTTGATAAAATTTTAGTGAAAATATTTTAAAAATCTTAGTGTCTTTAATAAAAAAATAGCTCATCATAAAAATTGTATCACCGTTCGGCGTCGGCGTAAGTTTGTAGGTCCCTCCCATTTGTGTGACAGCAAAGGCGCACGCTACAAATCGGAGGAGAAGCTCGGCCAAAACTTAGCAAAAGTGTCAAGGCGAAAATATGATTATTATAAATAAATTTAGTTTCAAACAGGTCGCAACCCTCTTCAAACACCTCAAAAGTATTCCCAATATTATTTAGTTGTAAACCCGCATGAGTCCGAAATTAAAATTTTTTAGCAGAATTTCCAGATTTTACCGGAAATCGTACATGGTTTTCTGGCAACTGAGAGGACAAATAAGAGAGTAAGTAAGGTCATCTCTTTGTCAGAAGCTACCTGGTGGTAAATTCTGGTAAATGTGTCAAAAGATCCGATGTAGTGTGTTTGACAACCAAATTGTAAACAAAATAGAAGTGCACTCTGCTAATGCATGTTGAAAAGTAAATAATTCCTTGCTTGAGTGGATGCTAATGAGTTTTGGTTAAATTACAAAACGCTTAAAAAGGTATTAGCCGTCATTTTACGTTTAAAAACTTTAAAACTTTAACACATTACCACCCTATACTCTATATGTGGTTGACGATTGAACTAAATCGTTGTTTATTTGGGTAAGATTAAAATATATTTTACTATTCAATATTGGAGTTCGTGTGAAACAAAAATTAATAATTTATTGTTATGTATGCAAATGAGAACTACAATTCTGAGCTTATTGAGCATCTCTTAGTCAAAAACAAAGGCAATTTTGCTTGATCAAGTTTCGAATCTAAGAAGAAAATGTTTTTAACAAACAAAAGGTTAATAATAAAATTTGAAGGATTTAAGATATTGCGTATGGTAGCATGAAACGTCACAATCTTCTTAATTGTCAGGCTGTTGATATGATGATAGATTTCATACTTACAGTGGGATAAACTTCAAACCTCTAATATAAATTAGTTAAATTTAGTTATTATTTTTTTTTATCAATTTTAAGTTTTCGTTTGGAACAATTTTCATGAACTTATCTGTTAGGAGATCTCTTTGGAAAATTACCGTACATCCGATATCTATTGAAATTTTGACATCCTCACTTTTTGGAAAAAGAAGTTCAAGATACAAGTTTATGTGCAAAAAATAAATTAAACAATAAAAGTCTCCTTATATTTATGGAACTTAAAATAGAAAAATTTTTATTTCATTACCCAGACTTTATGAATAGCCTACTCTATAAGTAATAGTAGAAATTCCGAATTAGTAAGTTCAGTCAAGACGTCATTCAAAAGTTTTGAAGAAAATCACTTTTCTCTTTTGTGAAAATTTGTGACTATCTTATGCGAGTATTGTCGACAAAATGTTAGTCTATGAATGACTAAAAATTAACGAATAAATATTTAATCGCGATTAATGATTAAAATTAATTAGGCGATCGCCGTGGTGTAGTGGTTAGAAGTGCGCATTACCATTCCGCAGGGTGAGCGTCCGAGCCCATTTTCGGCCAACAAAAAAAAGAAAATGTGTTTTTTAATAGTGGTCGGCCCCCGGCAGGAGTCGGCGTAAAACTGTAGGTCCCTTCCCTTTGTGCGACAACATCAAGGCGCATGCCACAATCGGAGGAGTAGCTCGGCCAAACACTAACATATGTCGATGGTCCTCTACAATAACGGCGCAATTCAAAATTTCAGGTTTAGAAAAATACATAATTTGAAAGCTTACAGTATGACTGCATATAATCCGGAATAATTACGTTCCAAGACATATTATTGCTAAATTACGAAACAAAAAATCTTTAATTGGCTCTACTGAAATATATGAAATTTTTAGTTGTGTCGATATGTAAGCGCCTTTCTATTATTATTAGTAATCATCAACACAATTTCAAATTACATAAACCCAGTCACAGCCCTTTTTTGTATTCAACGCTTCCAGAAATCACATAATACATAAAATAAATAAAAGCTGTTTTGATTAATATAACATAAACTGGAAACTGTTAAAAATAAGTGCGCTTGAGTACATAGATTAGAACCCATTTAGTTCCTAAAATGTCTGTTTGCAACACATAACAATAAAAATGCACATCAAATAGCTAAGAATGATGAAGGAAATCGATTCAGACATGCCTGTTTAACTGGCCGTGCGTTCTCAAAACAAACACATGTTAATTAAGGGGCTATTCAAGTATTATGTAACCAGTGGGACGCGGGGGTCTTGGTTTGCTTATTTTTAATGACAAGGGGCAACATTTCTTCAAATAAGTAAAACATAAATTACATACGCACAAATTTTGCCTGCAATTTCGATCATAATTGAACACTGCACTTCACTCTCGTGTCGAATTTTCGAAAGCGTTTTTTAAGCTATTTATGGGTTTAACACTTCTTGTGGGCACTTGATATTGTAAAAAAAATATGCGCAATTCGATCTCTAACTACATTTTTTTGTAAAGAACGCCCGTTTGCTTTAAATTTGAAAAATACAATTATTTTTTTATTTTGTATACATCTGTCATTTGTTACAAATGAAGAAAAGTCCAAGAGTTGCCAAGTATAAATATCTTTATATCTATTTATTAAAATAATAATTTACAATAATAATTTATTTAATTAATACTTTATTAAAATACAAATTTGAAGTGCAAATACATTTGTAAAACTGTTTATCACAAAATGTTATTAATTGTTTGCAAGCATACTATAGTTTTCATGCATTTTGAGAATAAATAATCTAATATGTGTACATATATATCGTCGTTTAAAGTACAAAACCGCGTATCGTCATTCTTCAAAACCGTGTGACTGACATTGGCTGCCAAAAATTGGATTTGCTCACAAAAGCTCTTGGCTCAATTCTTATCCATTCGTCCTGAAATATACTAGCCAGAAATACGTTTGCTTTATAAAAAAGATAACCATTTTGAAATATGGGTGACTTTACTCTCTAGAAAATAATTTATGCAATTACGCGGTTTTGCATTTTCTTGATACGCGGTTTTGTACTTTAAACGACGATATGTATAGCATGTACTTACGGCGGCCGCCGTAGCAGAGTGATTACATGTGCGTACTTCCACTCCATAGGACCTTGGTTAAATACCTGGTCAGATCATAACCCAAAATTGCAGTCGTCCTTCGGCACGCAATGGCAAACCTTCGAGTATATTTCTGCCTTGAAAACTCTTCTTATAAAATCAGAACTCATGCCTCAAGTTTCAGCAGAAGTTCGGCCAAACACTTAGAAAAATATTTTAGCACCAAATATTTATTTGTTTACTTATTTTGAGGGAGATGGCAATCTTCTGGTTTCACATTTTGAGTACAAAAATTTCAACCCTGATACAACAAGTAGTATTAGTACTGAATGATATTGACAGATTGCATTCCCATAAACGTCCAATCATACATGATTGAGTTCTTTTTTTGCATTCACATTCTCTATGTGAATGGGTGTCAACCATTCCATAACACACTACATATTTTGTGTTTACAATTTGTAACCAATCTCAAGAGTGGTTGTTAAATTTTTTAAATCAAACAATCACATTTTTGAAACGAAAAAAATGAGAATGCACACTCAATTGATTCAATCATTACACAGCTCTGGTATATATGCATTTATGTATGCATGTATTTTGTCTTTACAGAGAAAAGTAAGTAACGAAGATATTATAATCGTTTGTGCCGCAGAAACAAAAAACAAGTAAACACTTGCTAACACCCCCAAAATAGTTTTCTACTTGTAGCAGTTATGCTGTATACCTGAATGAAATATAGTCCTTGGTGAAAAAATTTATTTGTGGCCTGTTGTTCAAGAACATGTGTACATATTTATGCATGTATATATGGATATGTAGACATGGGAAAATTTGCGTAAACAAAGAATAGAGACCGGTTCGCAAACAACTTTGGCGTTGCGTTGGCGTCGAATTTCAAAGCAGCCGTCCACATATCCAAAATTTGGCAACGCTAAGGCCAACATAAAGCAGAAAGATCGCTGCGTCGGTCGCCAGCTGTTGCAAATAAATAAAATTAAATGAAATGTTTTTTCCTTTTAATCAAATGAAGGCAAGAAATATATTTTCCATGCTATTATTGATACGAAATATTAATTTATTTCTCGTTAATATGTTAATTTAGTAGCCAAAGTAGTCTCTGCCAAGCTTCATTGTAGAACGCATACTTTTAACGTGCGTTCTGTCAAACCAACGCCAACTACAAAGTCAACGCGAAAGTTCTATGTGGAACAGCCTTAATTATCAAATAGTAGTTTGTATTATCCTACATACATATATATGTATGGGGGCTAAACCAGGAATATTCATTTGAAAATGCTGATGTCCTACTCATTTATGAAATGAAAGACAAAATGATGGTTTTTATAAATGTTATGTTCTCATTTATACATATGTAACATAGTTACTTAGTCAAATTACTTAGTAATGACTTGTATGTAAGAATACAACAACAAATTATTTATCAGAAGCATTGCCCCTTGCATATTGAAAAAAGTAATAAAAGCTCTCAAAAAAGCAAAATCGCTACAGCGAAAAGTGTTTAAAAAACCGCATAAATTCAAATCCGCATAAAAAAGAACCGCATAAAAAGAGACCTAAGTGTATAAGTTGAAATTTTATAAGAAATTATTGAACATTAAAAACATTATACCTACATAGATATGTATGCACATATGTGTCTACCTAGTAGATAAAACTGGTCCAAATAGCACGAATCTATTCTTCTGTGCATGAGAATATATACAAACATATGTGTATATACATATGTATGTATATATGTACATATGTATGTATATACATATCTGCATGCGAGCATACAATCCTTTACTCGAAATTCTTAGTTGCTGCAATTTTTATCCCATACATTTTTGCCGACCAAACAACGCGCTTGCCTGTCTAATCTGCTTGCCTCATTTGCCTCGCCTCGCTCGTCTGCTGCTGCAAATGAGTGCCTCGCTCGCAACGACGCCCTCGCGAGGGCAGAGCTAATGAGGCCCTCCCTGCAAGAACAGTGACCATCATTTGACAAATCATTTGACTGGCAAGGCTGATACAGATTTCTGTCACTGGCTACCTACAAGTTTCTATCACATTCTAAAGGGCAGTGTGAAAAATCTGATGTAAACATTTGTGTACATATGATCTTCCGTCTTCCTCCTTGCTTGCCGCTCTACTTCTGCGCTGCCATCGTTTGCTTACTCGCTCGCTGGCTGCTCAGCGCGTGCGCTCGTACTTAACGAGTGCTCATTTGCAAACAGCCTCGCGTGTTGCTCGTGAGTTGCGCTAGCTCAGAGCAAACTAACGAGCGAGCGAGGGGCTAAAATGAGGTAAATCCGAACCCTGTGGGTAACTAATATTACATTTACATTGAGCCCAAATGCGTCATTTGGGCGAGAAACCTCAAATGCGAGGCCAAATCACGCATTTCTCCATACAAATTCACATTTCCAGAATGACGCATTTCGACGCATTTACACAAAATCACGAAACAAATGCGTTCCAATTGCCGTACTATTTTATTGAACGCACTCAGAAACAAAAGTTCCACAAAAGCTTTGGTTTGTCTTTGACATTTGGAATTTTTCAAACACAAAACAAACACAACGAAATAAATAAATCTTTGAAATTTGTGTGTAAAAATTGTTAATTTATACAAGAGCTTTACACATTTTTAGTTTAATCAAAGAATAATTGCCTTTTTGTGTCCAAAAAGCGTTAACAATATAATAAATGTAGTGTTTGTTTACATACATTTTGTTTTTGTCTTCCCTTTTCATTTGATGAGAAGTCAAAGCAAATGCGGATCAAGCAGTGTAAACACCTTCAAATGACTGATTTCAAATCACGCATTTTGGTCCAATGTAAATGTAATATAAGTAAATATTTCATGCAACAAAAATACTTTTTTTTCGCTCTTCTTCTTCTTCTTTGCAATATTTAATCGCATTTACCTTTTAGACCGGGAAAGAGTGGCTGATGCGTAAACTGTGAGCTGAGCGAGGCCAAATGTGGTGGCAGAAAGAGTGGTGGATGTGCAGTGGTGCGTTGTGTGCCCGCACCAGGAGCGACCACGCTGGCAGTGCTGTCGTTGAGCACGGGACGAAAGCCGCCATTGCTGAAATGAAAAAAAAAAAACAACATTGAGGGTGCATTTGTGAAAGATAAAAAATATGAGATTAATATATATAAATGTAATTGATTGCAGTGGATGGGGGAAGCGTGTAAAAATACGACGAAATCAAAGTGTTGAAAAAGTACCATAATTGCTGTAAAGTTTAGATTTGTTAAAAAATTTCAGAATACTTAATTGATCAATCTTCAATTAAGTTAGGCAATTAAGTGAGGTTATGATTGATGTAATTAATGTTCTTTAGTATCACAACTGATTTGAATGCAATAAAAGAATGGAAGGTATTGGATTTGATGATTTAAAATTCCGTTATTTTTCGAAAGTTGACACTGCCGTCGTAAAAATATGACTAGATTTGGACTAAATATTTCCAAAAAACGACAATCGCTGATATATGAATTCAAGTTAATAAGGCACTTTTGATCATTTTTTTAAAGTGAGTTAACTTTAATCAAACAGAGTACAGTCTGCTCGATTTGGGTATCGACATTCTGTTGGATTCAAAGGAGAAATCGGATCTTAACTTAATGTTGCTGATGGCTTCAGAGCTCCTGTTGAAACTTTTATGAGTCTACCCGGCTGGTAATACTAACAAGCACCCCACTAACTGCAAAGCTACCGAATTGACCTCTGGTGAGTTCTGAGTATCTGGCCGAGGACTACCACCCGAGTAGCATTCGCCAAAATTGTACGCTGCTGCAACAACACAATTTTTATCCGACGGAAAGTTGGTGGAAATTGTGGTAAAATTTTAAATCCCGCGTTTAAAAGAAAACTCAGTTTTCAAAAAGTCATAACTAGTTTTTAACTTTAAGTGTTTGGGAATTTAAAAATTTAGAAATTTTAAATTAGGAAAAATTTGGGAAAGTCATCAGGCCAACAAAACTTTACAATAGGATAAGCACATATTTAATCCTTTCGGGGCCATAAGAAACAGAATTCATTTTGAATTGTACATACATAGATTGTAATTTATGAAAGCGCAATTTCGTTATATGTAGGTAGATTAATTACTATACTCGATTTGACCTTCAAAGGGTTAAGCTTGAAACAACAGCATCCAGAAGCAACCCAAGCCAAACAAAACGCTTTAACCGTTACTTGTGTGTATTAAGATATTGGTTAAGTTAATAAAATTATGTAAAACGTTTATTCAAAGTCTGCCTTTTGCATTTCCTTAAATATTCTTAATTCATTAACACGCTCACCCAGCGTACAAGTAAAATGTGATTCATCAACTTATTTGCGTGCGTTCACTTAATTAACACAATTTGACTTTAATTAAACATTTGAAAATGTATATGAGTTAAATAAAAAATGTACAAAACAAAAAATGAAAATACGCGAAGTCACATCAGAGGCAAACAAATTATGCAAATAAGCATTCAAATTTTGTCTTCACTCTCCTTAATTTTGTCGCCATCAATTCTCTGTGGAATGTTATACACCATTCAATTAAATGTAAATTACATTAACAATATTGCCAAGTAATATGTACAAATATCGCGTGTGGCGACTGCTCTTCATTCGACACTTATGAGCTTTATCTATGATTGGCTAGGCAAAAGAGACGCGGGATCGCGGACGAAAAAAAAGATGTTAAATGAATGAATGAATTGGATGATAGCTGTATGGTCGATATCCATGTCATTTAATTAAACTTTTAAACATATTGTACTTTAACAAACCAGGCTTTCACACACATACGTATATGTACATACATATGTACAAATATCAATGTAAACACACAAATTCACACAAAGTTGACATAAGCTGCATTGTAGCAGAAATATGATGTCATAATGTTCTGCTGATCATTCGTTAGCTATATATATGTATATATGAATTTATGTTTTCACCAGCAGCAGCGAATGTACATATACGTAAGTCCAGATATGAATTAATTTATGCTTTCCAACATCTACTTAAACAACTCATACATATTATACATGCATTGTTAGGCACATAACCTGTGGGGAAATCTCTAGTTCTGAACTGGCTTCTAGTACAATATGACCCACTACTGGTTCGCGGTAAATAGCTTACGCATGCACACAACTGTCGAATTTAACACTGCGATGTCATAGGAAGTGGAAATTGTCGCCGCTGCATTACCTTTTTTATACTTCGGAACCAGTCCTAAATTAGACAGATGGGATCTACTTCCCTCTGCATCCCTTTTTCTATAGTTCTGAACCAGTTATAAAATCGGCTGGCGAAAAGGTAATATGATATTTTCAAACAGAGTCTTTTCGGTTTTCCCATGGTAGCTGAGTATGCAGAGGTGCAGAGGTCCCAAGATATTAAAATATTAACACAAAATTTTGTTTTGTATTACCAGACTATGAAAAAGCGTCTGCGAAGTGCAGAATGGGAGCGTACTTGAACGGGGAAAAACCGCCAAACAAATATATCAGAACAGAAATGGTTAGACAGAAAAAAGGTACATAGTATGTTCTTTTAAAAAATTGTATGTTTCTAATTGTTTTAGATTTCTGCATCGAAAAATATTTTTTTTAGAAAAAGTGGACTTAGCAGCAGCTTTTCACTCTTAGCTAGCGATATGTAGTTTTAAAAAGTAAAATAAAATAGTTTTTTAAGCGTACCATATTTCGTACCTTTGGACTGCTGGAGATCTAGTGAATATCGGACTGTTTGTTGGTTGTGGTTTCCCTGCAGGGTATATTTACTT
Organism: Rhagoletis pomonella; assembly: GCF_013731165.1. NCBI lineage: Eukaryota > Metazoa > Arthropoda > Insecta > Diptera > Tephritidae > Rhagoletis > Rhagoletis pomonella. The sequence goes on from NW_023458560.1 coordinate 49,041,493, forward strand.
ATATAAGAAAGCTTGGGTGATGTGTGTGGCCCAACTGTTTGAATGCCTAGTTTCATTTGTAACCACCATTCAACTCGTTTGCTTTTGGTTTTGGATACATACACAAAGTTGCGGTCATATATTTTAGTGTTAATATATAACTATAATTTTGGTTTTTCTTTCCTCTACGTTTGAGACATTGTGATGTTAAAGATATTCCAGCACTAAATTTGCACAGGAACACAATAAATTATAAATTAATAAAAGTTAGAGATTACTTTTATTGTGATAAAAAAATGATCGATTAACCAATCAGGTGATAAATAACCTAATCGAAAAACCCCACACCCCTAATTATGCTTGAGAGTCGTCACTTCGATAATCACTTCACTTTTCCTCCCAAGTCACTCCGAAACACTTGGACGTTAGTGTCTTTCCACTTCGCTCGAAAATTAGCAAACGGCAGCACTGTATTGCACTAGCACAGAACCAATCGACTTCCTGCTTCATAGCGGTCACCACTACTTGAGACACGCTGTGAAAATCTAGAAACCTAAACTTAGGAGTTCCTGACAGACCACTTCTCCTTCACCTCTACCATTTATTGTCGACCTACTTGTGAATATTTTTCTGAAACAATTGGGGTATTCACAACGGTGTCGTAAGTGTCATATTGTTGTATGTCGTAAACTTTAAACGCCTAAAAATATATCAAGGGGGTTCGAAAAGTATCAATCAAAGTTAGATTATGCATTTTCGCAGTGTTAAAAAATAGTTGGTTGTGGTTTCAAGTTCTCTAAACATTTATTTAAGCTTTTAAAGTTTACGACATACAACAATACCGCACTTACGACACCGTTGTGAATCCCTCAAATGATTCAGAGGCTGCCCTTCCCTCATTCACCTCTTTGAAGGGAGTGTGTTAAGATGGATTATATCGGGCCCAATTTAGTGCGCGCCGAAAAATATGAGCTCCGTCTTGCCAAAATTAATGCTAAGTCCGTATCTAGCGGTTCAATTTGCGACTTGCTGTGGAAAAGAAAAAATATACTAAAATGTTTACGGACACCAAAGAACTGTCTGGCATTCGATATTAACAAATATATCGATATGGAAACTGATAGCAATACTGGCTACGAATCCTTTGTTAGAAAAATTTTTATTATTGGGCTTTGAAGTCCTTTCCGATAATGCCTATTTTCGGACGTATGTATTATATTGAAAACTTTACTCTCTAAAACAAAATCAGCTTATCTTAAATAAGTCGATTCTTTAATGCTATACAAATAAAAAAGTGCGCGCATGAAACGGACTTATTTAATAAAACTTTCAAATGATGTGCTATTCATAAGCATTCTTTGAGAAAGGGACGATTATACCAAAGCTTAAGTTCAACGTTACTTACCAGTTTTCTTGGAGAAAGTGTTTTTTACGTTTATTATTTTCAATATATCGACTGCTGAGTGGAAGATCGACCTACCTCGGCAGCCAGTTCGAATAAGCCCTATCTCAAAAAACTTTTCAAAAACGCCCTATTTCAGAATTTTATTGAAAAACACTCTATCTCAGAATTTGGTTGAAGCACGTCCTATTTCCGAATTCGATTCAAAAATGCCCTATCTCATTCAAAATGTATTGAAAATGTGCTGATATAGGCGTTTTGGATTTGGCAGCTGAGATAGGGCGTTTTTGAAACGAATTCTGAAATAGGACGTTCTTCAACCAAATTCTGAAATAGGACGTTTTTGAAAAGTTTTTTTTTTGAAATAGAGCGTTTTCGAACCGGCTGTCGAGTTAGGTCGATCTTCCACTCAGCAGTCGATATGTAGTTAGAGTACCAGTAGGCTGATATACACAAGTACTCATTTGTGTGCCTACTACCACAAGCATTCCAAACCTCATACTAAAATTCATACATACATACAGATATGTATTAAAGTACAGTACATAAACACATTCAAATACCACCACAAACTGCTTTGAATAATCTGCAGGTATCAAAAGTTTGCACAGTTCAAATAAACGGAAAGGAAGAAACCACTTTTAACTGGCGTGTTATTTCTCACCTCTATACGGTTACCTCCCAGCCAGTCCAAGTAAAAGTAGCGGCATACAACTTAATTTAGCAATTCACAACTTAAGCTCATAAATAATGCCACACTTGCGCACTTTAATAATGAATTAGGCAAATGTTTTAATATTCATCATACAATTAAAATAAGCCGTTGTGATGCTGCGAGAAAGCAATGGCGTTTATGTCTTGTCCTCAACACGATTAATTATTCGCTCCTTATTATTGAAAGTTGACGGTGAACATCTTCAATTCAAGGTACCTTACATAGGCTAAGAAATTCTAAAGCAATGCGTCTAAGGAGTCTTCGAACGTGATTTACTACATATGTACATACATACATATGTATGTTCATGCATACAATGTGCCTTTAGGAGAATGGTAATTTTTTTTAAATTAATTAATAATGACCCCACATTTATGTGACTATACTATATGTATGAAGTAGTTCAGTAAGGGCTGATACGAATGGGGAATAGCAGTATCTACGCTCCCTACTATGTAATACATATGTACTCCGAATTCGTAATACTCACGCATGCAAGGAGGTTTGATTTCCTTCTACACTTACATACTATGTACAAAGTTATGGAGCTGCAACTCGCATTGGCGGAAATTAAAATTAAATAATTTTCGCAGAAATTTTCGTAATCCGAGCTTGCTGGCATACCAGCCAACGTGTTGTCAACCGAGCAAACTTCCAATGCAAGTATGTTTGTATGTACTAGGATATTCGATTATTCGCTTTTTTTCAAAAATCGTTTTTCGGGTTATTCGAAAAATTTCAATTTGATAAACCGGTTCCCCATTTTTATATTAAGAAAAACCCGGATAAATCGGTTTTATTTTACATATTTTCATTACAGTTAAGCTCACTGTTAGTCCCAAATTATGACTAAGTTTAATTTAGAAATCAATCGGGGCTATCACTGAATTCATCTTAGTCCGAATTTTCGTGAAATCCGCGAAAATGCGATCACTGAATCCGAGTAGCTACGAACGTAGCACACATGTACTTTGAATGCATACGTTCGTAGAAATTCGGATTCAGTGATCGAATTTTCGTAGATTTCATGAAAATCGAACGCTACGTATTCGGGATATTGTAGCAGGTTAAACTGTTCCGTTCAATTTGAATCAGATGCCCCGATGACACTAACCACCAATTCAAATGCGCACTCAGCTAACATCCCTCTCCCTACGGCCAACACTCGTCGGATCTGCGCGACGCACAGTGCTGTATGAGCGGGCAAAAATCAAAAAAATTGTTGTCACGTATGTCAACGTGTTTGGTATCGTTGGAAAGGAAATTTATCCTAGATTAAGGATCTGGACTTAGTTTTTGTTTTTATCTCATAAGGTTCTCACAAAAACCTCTTAAATTTGTGTGTGTTTTATATATTTTTTCTTTTATGAAAATGCCTTTAGCTGGAGTCTTTAAAAAAAAAATTGCTAAAAATACAATTTATCATACTTTATCTTAAGACACAATTTTTCTAATTAGAAAATCTGTAAGGAAACCACTCTATAGAGCTTTTTAAAAAATATTGAGTTTCCTGGCTGGAACCCAGCAAAAAATCGGTAATCGCTTTTAGTGGTAACGTGTTCTAGAAGGCATAGTGTTATAATGCCTTCGAATTTTTCCGCTTCTTTTAGGCATTGCCGGTAATGCAAAGTAGAATGTCCAACAATATTTTATTTATTTCGCTTCTTTGTTTGATTTCGGGGAATGCAAAGTAGAATGTCCTATAATATTTCTTTTTTTAATTCGTTTCTTTGCTTCATTTCCGGAAATGCAAAGTAGAATGTCCTACAATATTTTATTTGTCTCGCTTCTTTGCTTCATTTCGGGGAATGCAAAGTAGAATGTCCTACAATATTTTTTTTATTTCGCTTCTTTGCTTCATTTCGGAGAATGCAAAGTAGAATGCTGCATCGTAGTCAGCTGAAAAATAGAATGAATACCCAAAAATTCTTTTTTACCGTTACTTTCTGTGGAAATTTGTCTCACATAAAAATCATGTTTTGCTTTGTTCAATTTGCAGCGAAGTTGAAGTCAGTCAATGAAGTGAAGTACAAGAGTGAGGAAGTACAATTTTAAGCTTAGTTAAATATGCATATGTACATACCGATTTTTAAGAAAATCTAAATACCTAAATAAATACATATGTATGTATAAAAGCTGATTTATAAAAATTTTAATGAATTTTAATCTTTTAAGACATTTTCTGATTACAATTTAATATAAATAAGTATGTACTTATCTAGGCATTCTACATTAGTTTCTCTGTAAGGCATTCTTTGTTCGCTTCTCTGGATTCTGTTTATCCATGCGTTCTCCCTTCGTTTGAAGGTAATGCTGCGGGTAAGGGCTTACCTCCAATGACATGCCCATGTTAAAATAAGGCCTTCTTGAAGCGAAAGGGTAAGCGATTCCCATCGCCTAGCTCGTTTCCACTTTCGTTTCTGTGGTAATCGTGATTTTTGCTGGGAATGGCCTATTTGCCCTAAAATTTCTTGCAGAAAATTTAAAAAATTCCTAAGTTTACAAAGGGATAAAAAAAAAATATGTAAAAGTATGTTTTTTTTTATTCTTTTATTTGAAAGAAGGGGCATTTTTCTTTGAAATAAAAAAAAAAGTCTGCAGACTCATTGCGCTTTTCGAAGAAAATCGTTTTTTTTTAAGGTTATAAAATAAACTTTTGCAAAAAAAAAATTTCACTGATTACAGTTACCAAAGTATTTTCCATTACTTAAATGCCAAAACATTCTTTAAGTTTATTACTGTAGACACACGCGGTAGTGTTCTGTGCTGTGTAGTGAAGCGTAAAATAGTGAAAAAACTAATATTAATATGAATTCAATTATAAAAAACTCAATTTTAGCTGATATCTGGATTTCTACTCGTCCATCAGATAGAGTGTCTGCATTATCTGCATTTTTTGAAGACAAATTAATACACGCTAAATGCGACAAAGCACTTTTGAATCAAAAAATAAAACTTTTTAATAGTGAGATGAAAAATAAGTGGAATTATAGTGGCCGCAAAAGAAGCGCTTTTGAAAAAACATATTCTAAATGGCTAATTGGACATTCCTTTCCCTTCCGGATTCCAATGGAAATAAGGATAATTGTGCTGAACGGGGAAGACCTTCTAAAGAAGAATTTTGCGAAGCTTCACGGAGAACAAAAAATCGAAGGGTGGAGCATTTGTTGAAAAACTATTCCATCGAAGAGCTCGAGTATGCTCTGAAAAAAATAAAAAAAACAAGCAAAGTTGAATGTTTTGAAAGTAGTACCGAAGGTTTGCCCATATCTGATTCACTCGCACTATACATAGATCTGAACTTATCAGATCGTAAATACAATAGTTTACGTGCAAAAATAAACCGGTTACATAAAGATTGTATACCGAGCTTAAACGCATTGCAAACAAAAAAACAAACTTTGCTGCCAACGATTAAATCGACTGAATATTCAGCCGAAGTTGATCTGAAATCATTATTGCTGAAAACAACGCAAAGTATTTTAGAACTAAGCCCAGATAATGGTGACATAACCAAAGCTTCTTTGGTTTGTAAGTGGGGCATGGGTGGAAGTTCGGGGCATAGCTATAAGCAAAATTTTGGTGACGACAAATTAACGGATGAGTTTATGTTCATCATTGCGCTAGTCCCTCTGAGGTAACACAAAATTATCTAATATTGGAACTACTTCTGAATATCAAATTTTGCAGTTTCAATCTCAGTTTCCATGAAAAATGTAAGAGCTAGGTAAAAAAAAATTGATTTTTGAAATCTCCGTACTCTAATCCACCAAGAAACGAATTTTTACTCAAATCCGTCCATTATTCTATTTTTGCCCACTTTTTATATGGAGACACAGCACTGTGCGACGCCTAAAATTATTCAAGAAAAACTCGTTCCGAATCGCGGCATTCGTGATCAACTGATTGCCCCTTTCGAAATGAAATAAAATGGCAGCTATTTTCTCCACAATAAAATTTAAACGGGCTATCGAATGCCGTGATCTCAAAATCATATTTCGATTCGAGTTACGTTCGACATCGAATGCTGCCATTCGGGCCCTGGTTGAAACCAGTTTGAAAAAACCGAGTCAATCACCCTAGTATATATACATATATATGGGCGTGGCAACCGCTTCATTAGCACCTTTCTCTTCGGTTCAGACTCATACTCTCACTTGGTGCTGACAAAGTGTTGATCATGGGATTTTAATTTAGCAAAAATTTGTGAAAAGTATTAAATCAGTGGCGTGCTTGAGTTAACGCTTAATGTTGGCAAGTATAAAGGAACATACGAGATACATACATACATACATATTACATGCGCGAATAGACATTCATATGTACAAAAAATGCACACCCAGTAGTGCATTAGACTATTCTCAGGGAAAACAAATATTCATAATATACCTGAAAACTTCATCAAAGTAAGTAGTTAATGTATCCTGTTCGCAATGCCTTTCGATGGCTCAATTTTAAAACTACGGAACTTTAATTTATTTATTTAATTTGCAGTGATTTTGTGTCCCGGGAAGAGCTTATTATATGAGAGCGCACAGCGCACCAAATAAATAGAAATACTGCCAAAAGGACTACACTACTAATGCATCTGGCGAGAATAGCAAATAAGTCATTAAATCTTTATTAGTATGGACAGTGAATATTCCGCTGGTAATGTTGCTCACGGTTCCATGATCGGTCCGTTGCTAACAATATCGCCTGAGTTATTATTAATGTCTCAGCAGAAAGATACCTGCGAAGGCTTCCGTGCCTGTGCACTATTTCATATGTAGTTGCAACTCGGACAGCTATTTATATAATTAGGGGATTCACAAGACGTGTTAACCGTCGTAAAATCTTAGGGTTAACATCTTTTTTAATTAAAATGGTTTTAGGGGATTTCTAACTAAACCGAAATTCTTTTAAACTGATAAAGAATATATAATTAGCCAACCCCCCAACCATTTTAACCGCTATTTTACATAAACAAGTGTTAAGCTTAAGATTTTACGACGGTTAACACGTCTTGTGAATCCCCTAAATATCTCAGAATGTGATATTAGAAGAGGGTTAACCTCAATGGCCACATGAAATATGTACACAAGAACACATCAGCGTAATTTAAGTGGCCGCGAACAAACAAAACAATGGCGGCGACAATTACACTCAAGCGCATATGGTGTTAATTAGAGTAGCAAGATAGGTGGAACACTCAACATTGCACCCACCATATCTCTCCGAATTTGAATGCATAGAATAATAGAGCGCACGGGGAAGTGACATCCTCTGTCATGTCTCTGCATATTTTGGTAAGGGTGAACAAAAAGGTTGAAACTATCAGACCATGGAATCAATTTCGAAGTAAACTTTTCCGAAAGCAGTGAATGGGACACCGTTTCTAAGAAAGCAAAGATTTCAGAAATCAACTGTGAAAAATGGATTCAAAATTAAATGAACCGGCGTCTTACCCCAGCAACTCAGTTACCCGTAGTAATTAGATAGTAAGGTTACTGTTAAGACCCCTCTATTGTAACCTTAGCCGACTTTCTGTATAAAATTCCAGTTTGCATCTGCCCATAGGCTTATTTTTTATGGGCTTTAATCTTTTACTTAAAGTTTAATCTGCGAATTTTCACGCCACTCTTGGTCCCAGTAAAAAGGTAAAAATAAAAATTAAAGTAAAGATGCGTAAAGCTAACGGCAAAGATGAAGATCAAGGTACATTTAGACACTTTGCTTATATAAGGACAAAGGAATAAAGTTAATTATAAAGAAAAGTATATAGATAGAGAGACAGAGACTCACCACACTTAATATCACCACACCAAAACTCACCATAATAATAATAGTTTGGGCGGTTACACATATGTTAGTGTTTGGCCGAGCTTCTCCTCCGATTTGTGGCGTGCGCCTTGATGTTGTCACACAAATGAGAGGGACCTACAGTCTTATGCCGACTCCGAACGGCGATTGTATTTTTATGAGAAGCTGTTTTTCATGGCAGAAATACACTCGGAGGTTTGCCATCGCCTGCCGAGGGGCGACCGCTGTTAAGAAAAAAACCTTTTTTCTACATTTTTTTTGCGATGTTGCTTTGGACCAGGGCTTGATGAACCCAGGCCCGGCGGAGTGGAAGCGCGCACTGCTTACCACTACACCACAGCGGCTGCCAAAATTCACCGTACCTCACCTAAACTCCCTAAACCTGATCCTAGCACACCTAAGTTCACCCCACCTTGGTTCACCACAACTTAACTCATCAGATCCATTCTCACCACACTTCACCTACACTCACCACACCTAACTTCAATTTGGGAACTATTTCGGAATTTTAGAGGTTTTCGGAATTCTCGGGGCTAAATGAGGATCTTCAACACTGCTTCGGTATCCTCAGAACTTCGATATTCTTGAAACTACTTCGATATTTGACTCCCACAGATGGGGCCAAACAGGTGCAGCCTACGACGAACTGCGCTAAGACAGGAATGTACGTTGGATATAAGAGCTCAAAACCGTTTGTCGACGAAATACCAAACAGTAGTACCAGTGCGACAGTCGGGTATACGTAACCGGAACGACCCGGATTTAGATCTGGCCAAGGACTGTCTATCCAGCGACACACCCCAAAAACACTTTGGGGAATTTGTATGCTGTTACCACAATAACAGCAACAAGAACACCGGTGGGAATATGCGGTACAGCGGACAGACAAGAAGTTTTAGTTCGGATTGAAGTTCCACTTTACGGGAGTCAGGCCGTTTCGATGCGTTCGCCTTGTATAAAAAAATACATACATATGTACATAAATACATGTACATACATATCTATAGTACATTTTTTATTGCTCGCTTTATCATATGGTGGAAGAAATGCGTAAAATTAATTAATTTTGTTGAGAAAAGTTTTACATACGCGATGACGATGTTGATACCACATGGCGTATGAGTGATGCAAATTGTGTTAACACCTTTTTAATGAGTTGCACAACGCGATTTTAAGATGTATTTTTTGTCTTTTTTACCTTGGAGGTTTTCATAATAAATAATGAAATTGTCTTGGATTTATTTCACAGCATGATTGAAGACTTTATTATGAATAAGTAGGAGGGTAGGAGTATAGCAGTGAGCTTGAAACGAAGGCGAGGTTGAAAGTAGGTAAGTGCAGAACAATTGGACTTTGCAATCTCAAATGAACATATGTATTTCAAGTATATGTATAGCCACGAATGTATTCGAAAGATTTTTTAGGAGGCGTATTTATTTAAAAAAAAAAAATTGTTCAGAATGAAGTACCGGCCATCTCGTGTTGGATGTCCATTTTTTTGAAGGAAACGATCAGAAATTTGATAAAAGTGATTCCAAATCCATTTGTCCCTCATAAATTTTTCGAAAAATATATTAAGTGGCTTTTGCTACACCAAATTTGAATATTTAAACAAAATTGTGGATATTCCTAATCGTAATTTTTAAGTGAATCTCTACACTGTCAAACCAAAAACATATATGAAGGGTAGTATTATCACTTGCGAAGCGAATGATTTTGGCGAAGCGAACGGCAGAGAAGGTATTAAAAGTGTGCGCGATGCAAAGAACTTGCACAAGCTGGTAAAAGCGAACACTTTGAATGCATATTTAAGTTGCGTCCGCTAATCCATTCGCTTCGCCAAACCGTTCGCTTCGCCAAATTCATTCGCTTCGCAAGTGACAATACCGCCCGAAATTAAAGTGTATACAAAAACATAACGTGAGCGCCTTAAACATTTATTCTAAATTGAGAATTTACTTAGCAAAGGCTTTTACGCTAACAACATTTTCATATACAGCCATGCATTACATAAACTTTGATGTTCCCACTCCTCCTTCCGCCTGATAATGGCGCAGCGGCGGTCGGTGTAAGCAAACGAAGCATAACTTAATTTAATATGCAAAAAATGATTAAATTTTCCCGAAATTTTCAAACCCACCAAAAGCAGGTGGGGAGGGGGAAAAGAAAACGCAAACGAAAAAAAAACAAATGAACGAACGAACGAGACAACAGTGGACAGTGAAGTAAAATTGAATTTTCATGAAAGTGCTGCCAAAAGCGGAAATGTGAGTGCATGAAGCTTAAGTACGAGAGTTTTTCCTCCACCTCCACCTCCTCCTACTTTTTGGAATTATTATTCATTTTTCACAAATAAATATTTTTTTCCCTAAGTGCTCGCTGATGCCACTGCCAAAAAATTTAAACCGCGAATGGAAATGTAAATTTAATAATTTTTTAGCGACTTGATGCGGCCAGGCGAAATCTGGAAACAGGTTGCAAATGGGAATGTAAATCCGTGTTTGATTTGCTGGCATGAGTGTGTTTGTAGTTGTACGTGTGTGTGTATGTGGCGGCGTATTTGAATATGAATATGGCGGCGTATTTGAATATGAATATGTATGCCTGTGTGTGGGCCTGTGTCGTGGGTCGGTGGATCTTAGTGGTCGTCACACGTTTTGATGATGTTGGCTGTTATTTGGCCAAAAGCTTTTGGTTGACAGCATATTTTACCTTAACGCGGTTAGCTGGTGGAGCGCATTTTAAACGCGACTTACTTATTTTTTTTTGCCCTTCGCGTAGAAATGAAATTCAGTTGCTGCGGTTGAGTGGATTTTCGTGATTTTGATAAATGAATTTCTCTTTGCGTTCGCCAGTTTTAAAGGACTTGCAAATCTACATACATACATTAAGTGTAAAGGGACAATGGTTAATTTAGTGGTGCAGCTGTTGATTAGTTTTCAGAATTTTTAGTGAAAAAATTGGTTGCTAACTGATTTTTTTCGACATTTGTGATTTTTTACATACCATGACTTTATGATGCTTTTGATATAAGGTACTTTATTTGCAGTGAAAATATTATTCGCGCGAAGTTCGGGTTAACGTAATAATTCTAAGGGCCGGTTTCTCCATCTCTGGTTAACACTATCTCCCCGGTTAAACATTGTTATCGACGTTCTAACTCCATGCATATAACAGGGAGTCGATAAGGTCGGTAACGATGTTTACCGGGGGATAAGTGTTAACCGGAGATAGAGAAACCGGACCTAAATTTAACGGGCATTTTTTCAAAATTTTCCTTCTGATGCAGAAATGTTCCGAGAGTATCTAGATGTATTTTTGCATCAAAAAAAACGAAATAAAAAAAAATTTCGCTAAAATATTTTTGGCGGTTAGGGCTCGAAATTATTCCGCCGAAAATTTTAGTTTTATTGCCTCGAGGTTCGATACATGGTCAGTGTGTCGAATTTCAACTACATTCGCCATTTCAGTATAAAGAAAACTTACATTGCGTGGAAGGTGATAGATAAATCCTTTCTGCCAGAAAAAAAAAATATTTTACAAATATTCACTTCTATTTAATTTGATTAGCTAAACAGCCAAAACTGTTTTCATAATAAGCTTTGTTTTGCGTTTCGTTTGACATCCATATTGTAATTTTTCATGTAAGTAACTGATGAAACTTAATTACCTTAGGTGGCAACCCTATCTAAACCAAATTTTTCGAAACAAAGCTTTCGTATAGCTGCTTCGATTGATATTCCTATTGTAATAAGTTATTTAACGTATGAAAATAATTTGACTTTAAAACAAGTGGCAACCCCCTGCAAAATATTTTACAAAATAAAGCTTCCTTAAACCTCATTCGTTTGCCACCCATATTGTTATCTATACTTCATTAAACTTATTGATATGAATTAATTAATTTTTCGAAATAGGTGGCAATGATATTTAAAATGTTTTTGTAATAAAGCTTTTTTAGAGATCGTGTATTTGGTATTCATATTCTAGAATTTAGGTAAACTTATAATCTAACCATTTAAGTAGGTGGCAACCCTCGAAAAAAATTTGAATTTTAAACAAGTGGTAACCTATGCAAAATATTTTCACAACTACTATAATATTTCATCAAACTTATTAATAAAAATTAATTACCAATTTTAAAGAGGTGGCAATGCTTGGAAAATGTTTTTGTAATAAAGCTTTTTTAAATCTCGTCCATATTATAGAATTTTTTTTAACTAATATGTAATTTAACTTTTTAACTAGGTGGCGACCCTCGACAAAAAATATGCTATAGGTTAATCCGGATAATAAAATATCTGTATGTAAAGGATAGCCAAAGCAACAGCAACAAACATACTCACACACTCACCCACGGAATTTCACTTTAATAATGTTAGTGTGTTTTCGTTTGACTTGTCAATTAAGTTGATTTTAAATTCCTAAGCTGGTGGCAACCCTCGTCAAAAAATGTTCGAAATAAATACAGCTTGCCTTTCATTATACCCATAACCATATCAAAATATTTTATTTAACTTATTAATTAAACTGATTTTGAATCACTTAACAGGTGGTAACCCTTGTTAAAAATATATTTTTACATAGAAACAACTTTTTTAAACCCACTCTCATTTGATACCCGTATCGAAAATTTTCGCTAAACTTGTTAATGAAATTGATTTGAAATTCTTAAACAGGTGGCAACCCTTTTAAATAATATTATGGCGCTAAATCACTTTGATGCTTCTTTAGTTTAATACCCACATTGTTGTGATATTTAAGTTAACTTATTATTTACTCGATTTTTACTTTTTACCAGGTGGCAACCACCTTAAAAATATTTTCGAAATAAATCATTTTGGTCTTATTTTTTTGAAAATACAGTGGATATTACCTTATGGACCCACGGTCAGAAATACATAACTATTTATTTCTAATAGAGCTTTCATCAGGTTATTTACTCCTTATCTAATAGTTTCCATTCTCGCATGGTTGAGCTGTCCACAGAGAGAGGATGACGGATTTCTTTTGAGGGCGAATAGAAGCCGGTGTACCTTCACTTTGACTGTTCTTCCCTGGGCAGAAGACTAATAAACAGCAATTCGTCATCTTATAAGTCTCTCATAGGCAGGAGTTGAAATACATTTGTGTCTTTATAAGAAGAAAATATAAAACCTAAAACTAATTCCATCACTTTTTCATTATCTTGTGAGTTACTACCACTGTACTTCCTGCCGAAAATTATACCTGCAATTTTTTAAATTTATTGCACAAAAATTAATTTGATGACTTTTTCGAAATGTTTTCGTGCATTCTACTGGTCGCTTATCTTTTTCACCTACTCAAAAGCTTTCTAGTAGACTCTTTTGCAGCCATTTTTGACGCATTCTTCCTCCATTTCTGTATTTCGCAATACCCGTACAACCCTTTTCACACACCCAGCAGCTCGTGAACGACTTAAATGTTTACGTGTAATCAGAGTTGCTAGATGTGGGGATTTCGCCCCTTTTTGGGTATTTCTGAAACCATTTGGGGATAGATTTTTTCGTTTGGGGATGTGGGGATTTGATGGGGATTTTTGTTTGGTTTAAAATAATCATATTGAAATGAAAATACATACATTTTACTGCGTGCCCTTAAAAATTTCTCAAAAAAAGAATTTCTTTGTCAAAGTATGATTGGTGGAAAATGCCTGTTTTAATGGCTTTGGCTGAACACAATTTTCTCTCACTTCATTACACCACATTGTAAAAGGATCGCTGTGATTGGCATTTACCGAATGGACTGCATACATTTCTGATTTCCTTAGTGTAAAAAGAATTGACGAACTTACAGACAGCAATGGGAATAGGAACCTTGGGCCGAAGGTATGTTGTTAAATAGTCTCCAAAAACCATAAAAAATAAGAAACCGCTATACGTAAATAACCAAATGATCTCATATATATGTATACATATACAACTGTGAAAATTTTTAATATAAAAGTATTCAAAACTGTAATTAAAACGAAGTAACAGAAATGAGAATACATATTTTTTTATTTCTTACTTAAGGGGATTTAAATGGGGATTTAGAAGAAAAATGGGGATTTTTGGGGGATAACTGCGGCTCGATATGAGGATGCGCTATACAAAAATTCTGGCAACACTGCTTGTAATTAAGCACTCATCCTTTTGTCGTAATTAAATTTTCCATGTGCACATTCCTATTTTGCACCGACTAGAGATGCCTCGAGGCTCATTGTCGGCCATCACTGTGTTACGCAGCGTAGTGCAGCTTCAACTCTACCTATTACATACTACGAGAGAATGTTGTGAAGTGGCTTGACGAGACGCAGCCTCTTGACAACTCAAATGCTGAAGAATGCTGCACTGGAGTACTTGCCTAGATACATACCATATTTATACATATGTATGTACATATGTAAATATATACGTATCTATATAAGGGTGCATCGCAAAAAAAAAAGGCTGCGATTTTTTCACCGGAATTTTGAAATGTACTACATTTTAAGACCTTCACAAAAATATTAAGATTCACGTGAATTTGGCCGAATTAAAAATACCTCCAAACATCTCATTATTTTGATTCCGTTGATAAAGTTTTTTAAGATTTTTATGCAAAACTTTCAATCTTAAACTCTTCCATCATCAGTAGCCCGTTTCTGTAACTTTTCTCTACCGATTATTTCTCTACTGGTAGAGAAAATACGTCACTCTCACCTACTAATTAGCAGTAGAGAACAGGGCGGCGAATTCATATCTCAATTCGCCTTGGTAGAGAACTGTTACAGAAACGAGCTACTGATGTGATTAAAAAATCGTATTTTTGAAAACTATTTTTTTATTTATAAAAAAATAAATTTTTGGAGGTGTTTTCCAAGCGGTCTAGCTTGCTCTCACCAACTAGCATTTTTCTAAAACGAGGGACCCATAAAAAATCGCTAGTATTAAAAATCGGTAAAAAAAATGGGTACAATTATTGAAAGTCTCCTGAAGATAAACCAAGTTTTGATTTTCAAATTCTATGCCATTTCTACGGAAAAGTGGTTTTCCCCCATATAAAATATATGCAAAACTTCATGAGCTTTAAACATACTTCATTTTTAAGCAAAAAATACGGGTATTCTTTTATTCCATTTCGAAAATTCCTAGGGGGTGAAGGCTTAACATTTTAATTCTTTTTTTTTACCAACCTAATGTGCATACATGAGTGTGAGTAGTCGAGAGCAGTTATGCCCATTTAGAACTAAAAAATACATTTGTAAGGTAAAGAAGTAAAGGTAAACCAGTACGGTTGCATGTAAAAAGTAAAATATTGCAGCTGGCTGAAATTTTTCATAAAGATGAAAACACAAGAAGTTGCCTTTAACAGGTCTATTCTGCACGTTAACAAAGATTTTGTAACGGGAAAATTTTATTACCAAAAATTGTTACCAGTTCTTGTCACCACGATTCTAGTTATGTTGGTAATGCAGTTAGCGATTCAGCTATGAAGAATTGTGGAAATTCTTTCATTGCATATTTCACGGGGCAAAACTTTGTTACCAGCTTATGAAATGGTAACGAAATTTACCGCTTACAAGAGTTCACAGAATTCGAAAAGGGTTTAAAATTTGAGAGGAACTTAATTTACCGGTTACAAAACGTTTATTACCAGCGCAGAATAGACCTGTAAAGGACAATTAAACATCGCACTTACATATGTGCATATAAAGTTTGCAAATTTTTCCACTAAAAAAACATCAAAATAAAATAGTTAATTAAAATAATTTTAGCGAATTTGGAAATTATGCCTCACAATTACTTATAAGTGCAGATCAGATTTCTATGCGAAAAAATAAGCCTAAAAATATGTGCCATCATATCAGCGAACAAAACCCTCAGCGTCAAAAATTCATTTAGCTGCAAAAACCACAAGAATCAAGTTTTTCAATTTCATACAGAAGTCGGGAAAATGCGAGAAATACCAAAATATTTTCATCCAAATTTAAAATTTTTCAACTCGGTTTCTTAGAAGAATTTTTGGCATGCAAATTTGTAAAGTGGAAGTTTCAAGTCGCTAAAAATTACCGTTTATTCTACCATATAACGCATGAAAAAAAATCTATTTTTATACGGAGCAAAATGCGCAACAACCGCGACAAAAAAATATCAAAAATCAACGGTAATTTTTAGCGTCTTTAAACTTACACTTTATTGTACTAAAATTTAATGGGCTACAAAACCAAATAAAAACATTGAAAATTTTGATGATTTTTTTTTTGGTATTTTTTGCATTTTCCCCGAGCCCTGTATGAAATTAAAAAAATGTATTGACCCTGTTCAATGAACTATGTATATTTATTAAAAAAAAAAATAAGTAAAATTTGGTATGGAAAATATAAACAAATAAAATCGTCAAAACGTTAGGGTATATATATATATTTGTGAGACTGACTGTATATAAATTGATACACACTTTGCTTAAAGTTATTATGGTACATATTTTTAGGCTTATTTTTTAACATAAGAATCGGAGCTCCAATTATAAGTTAGAACGATTTGGCTAATATTAATGTTAAGTGTTAACAACTGTTCTAGGTGACAAAATTAAAAAAAAAAAACATAAAAAGTAGTTGCATATTTCAAGGGGCACATTTGTTTTTATTTTCCGTGGACTTATACGTTCTTTGTAGGTATACAAATTTTGTCTGGGGATACCTCTATTGAAATTTTCAGGTGAATAATTTTCTAGAACCTCTTAACCCAAAAAGACCTTTTGTGAAAGAGCTAATGGGTTAAAATGCTTAAATTTTTACTCTCCTACCAGGCAGAAACACGGTCACAAGTTCGTCGATGAACTGGTAAGGAAAGTCTCATCGTCTGCGATAGTGGCAACGGAACCTATTGCAGAATCATTTGGCAACACCAATTGGCTTACTGGCGCATTCACATGCACTGATTTTCCGGCATTGGCTACATTTTCTCTATAACTAAGCCATACACATTTTTTTTATCATAAAAGAACGCTCATCACATGATTAATGGATTGTTATATCTCATCAATTCACACTTATGACATGAAAATATTTCATAGTAGAATAAGCTAGTCAAACGGATGTCCGTAGATGTTCAGCGTTAGAGTGAGGTCTACGAAGCGTTAAAGAAAAATATTCCAACCGTATTTGCATAACAAAAACATCAATGTTCATAATCCGAAATGGTTCAGTAATTGTGGGCATTTAAGGCAATTCAACGCCCAAGTACAAAAAACAACAGCCATCCGAAAATCGCCAAGCCAAGATGACTGTCTAGCTGAATAAATGATGAATTCCAAATTCAAAAAATCATGAAAATTTGCTGAATTGGCAAACAAATACGAGTGCATAATTGTAGCAATATACAGTAGCAAGCAACTAATGATGATATTATACACTACACAATTAGGGTGACACCCTCTACAAAGTAACTTGTATTTCTGTATAAGATTAGCAAAAGAACGCAAGGGCGGGCGGTGAGTTTGTAAAAAAGTAAGTAAATAAAAAAAATTCAATAAATATCAAACACAGCAAGTGCAGCAGTGCAACAACTTATGCGACATTTCATTGTTATGCATACTTGTTGTTGTGGTTGCTATTTCCACTTGAACGCCGACAATTGTCAAATCATGCTCAATTGCTGGTATAGGACATTATACGGTATCCTTTTGTCACATTGATATGTTATTGTGAATGTCCTTTGTTTTTGTTGTTTTTGTAGCTACTAAGAATTATGTATGTATTACTATTACAACAAATATCGCGCGACGTAGCAGCGTAGATACATACATGCGCTCCCCGGATGCAACCTCCTGTCGTTAGGCTGTTTTTTAGTGGCTGCGCTGATGAGACATCCTGGCGCGCAGCAAAAGGTGAGAAGTTGGCAATAATGCTTTTTTTCGCCAGCTTTTTGGAAATCTATCAGCTTCGCTGTCCGTCTGTCTGCCTGTTTTTCGTGCTCTTTCCAAAAAGGCTTCGTCCAT
This sequence comes from Rhagoletis pomonella, assembly GCF_013731165.1. Lineage (NCBI taxonomy): Eukaryota > Metazoa > Arthropoda > Insecta > Diptera > Tephritidae > Rhagoletis > Rhagoletis pomonella. The sequence continues at coordinate 49,059,375 of NW_023458560.1, forward strand.
ATGCCAGCTTAAGTATTGTTTCTTTTGTACAGGAAGCGACATACGCTTTTGCATGCCGCAGCGTTTGTTTTTTTTAATGAACTCGAAACACCCTTACTTACGCCCAATTAAATCTGCAAGTGGCAATACCACCAGCCACCACCCGCTAAACCAGCGCCGCGAAGCGTATTGTGTGTGGTGAGAAGAAGGTGGGGTGGTTATGCGATAAAAAAGTGGGTTTAGAAAATATGCAGTATTGTGATTGTTTTTGGTGGCATTGAAAATATTTATTGACAGCGTATTTCAGATCTTTCAGTATTATCAAAACTAATCCGGCAACAAAAATTTTAAAATCATATTTCTTTGGTAGATTAGTTGTCGAATTGCGGTTTTTTGAAACGTTCAATTGGATCGGGGCCTATTATTAGTTCCCACTGCGCCTGGCACCTTGTTGGTGCAAAGCAGGCATCGGCAAAACTACCAAGTTTTTACTGAAAAGTCAAGACATAAAGATGGTAAATTCTTTTTCCGGCAGAGCTGGAGAGAGTAACGAATGCTGATAAAACTTATTACAGGCCATAATCTACTGTGTATATTTTGCTCGGAGAATGACGGCTTCGTCTGACTGCGCGATACCAAGACCGAGGAGAAGGAGGGAAATAAATTTTTACACGGATGGATCCATGCTAGACAACGGAGTATTTTCTAAAGAACTAGGACTGGAATTATCCGTCCGAATTCCGGACCACTGCACCGTTTATCAGGCAGATACCTTAACACACATGCCGTAACGAAGACTAAGATTAATATCTTCTTGGATAGCCAAGCGCCCATCAAATTAGTGAACGCGATAATGCTAAGATCAAGGGTTGCACAGGAATTTATGAAAGGTCAAAATCATATTAACACAGCGCCTTCAAGGTCAGCCTCATATGGATCCCGAGCCATAGAGATATTGGGGGAAATTCTAGAGACAATGAGCTAGCCAGGAAAGGTACCAATTTTTTACTGTGTGAAAGCAGAGGTAAGATGGGGATACCCATGGCAACATTCAAGAAGCCAATAGGGCATGGTTAGATGAGGGCACTTGTATCACAACCAGGTTACTATGGCCCAAATTGATAGGCAAGAAAACCGAATAGATGACATTTCGAAGGTCATGGCTTGTATAACTGGTCATTGGCTATTTGCTAGCTAAGCTTCGGAATATTCTCCCATGAATACCGCAGAAGTTGAAGAGATGAGGAAGAAGTTGAGTACTTCTTCTGTAGCTGGGAATATACTTTTTCAGCTTCCTTACGGAACTATACGGTGTAGGAATAAAACCAAATCTACACTTCATAAGGGCTTCAAAATTTTTCTAGAAACATTTGGTGATTCGCAGTTTCTACAGCTTTCACTTGCATCGATGACGGCACAATTTTAACGTCACTATTTTTTTTACGTAATTGGTCCATCGCTGCTCCATACAAGCGGTAACGAAAAAATTAAGTCAGGCGCGGCAGCAATATTTTATCAATGGTAATACAATAAAAAAAAGAAAAAAAGGAAAGTTCCTAACAGCTCAGTAAATAAAGTATTAGAAATTAACACGAACTTCTCCGACTTGAAACATGCACTTTATTATATTAAAATTTAATTGGCTGTAAAATTACATATCTAAAATTTTTCTAAAAAGGAAAATAAAAATTGTATTTTGGTAACATTTTTTTATAATACTTCATTTTCGTTTTTCATTTTGGGGGAACCCTATAATTGTGTTTAACTACTTTTTCTTATGGAAAATTCATTAACCAGAACGGGAGAATCGATTTTCTTCACAATCGACAAATCTCTTCTAAGTCTCAAAAAATTGTGTCTTAGAAATATTAATCAAATCGGTTAGAAAAAGAAGCTGTGAACTATTTTAAGTAGTAAACTCCAATTTGTCACCACGAGATCCATTTACACTCTTCCCTGTAGGGTTCGCCGTCCTTTCTGCCTGTAGGGTTTGTATTTGTGTTATTACCTTTTATTGTACTGTGTTTATTTCAACTTTGTAATTTTGGAAATTTTAGATTTATGTGATTTTTGTGGTTCGTTAATCAAATAGAAAATTTTTATTATTCAAACTTTTCTCGAATTGCTAACAATATAAAAATAAATTAAGTTTTGTTAACTTTTAATTAAAATATTAAAAAGAAATCTTTGGAATCTACTACATTTTTGGCGATCCTGCCAGGAGCAGCTGACCAATCTATTGGTAATTAAGGATTAGAAACATAGGAGAGTAACGCAACATCGCCACAAGAACCGCGGAAATTCTACACACCTATGGAAGTTAAACAATCAGCAGCCCCATTGCTTCGGCTATAGATCCTTTAAGCTCTACAACTCCTTTTCAAGGCGTATCACCACTACCAACGCAGCCCACATTGTTAACAGATCCGTTTGGGCTTCCAGCGCTTTAACGCAACACTGGCGGTTTCTTTGTTAACATCAGCAATCTAGTGCAATTTGGAGTGACAGTTGAAGCAATACAATTCATATACGCAATACACAAGTCAATTACGCGACACGAAGCACAATCGCGTGGTAGCTACAAGTACGACGACGACCAATAAGTTTGCCGAAAGCAACACAAAAACATCGAATGTCGCATACAGGAAGCTCTACAATAACCGGTCAGCGATGGTAAGCAAGCCGTAGCTGCTAACGAAACGCAGTGCTGCACTTTTTTGTATATACGCAGTTGACTTATCAGCGACCTCATCAACGTCAACACCCACTCCAGCAACAACAACAGTAAAAAAGTCGCAACTATCAACCCAGGATATAAACAGTGGCAACAACAACGACAACACAACTGGTGCAGCAGTAACAATCAAGTCGACTGTGCAGTCAATATCAGCAGTTTCAGAGCACAGTGGTGAGCTGTATCTTTGTATGTAATATTTTTGACAAATATATTTTTAATATCATATCTTCTTTTTAATTTGTTTCGGGTAAATTGTAAACACTTCTTATAGAGATTATTTTATGTTATCATAATGTTTCGTTCACCCCCAAATGATACACACACATTTACACAGACTAATAATTTAAATGACTCGCTTATAGATTTGCAAAACAACTCTTTTCAAGAGGAGTTGGCAAATCCTTATGCTAGTCAATATAATAATGTGGTATATGCAACCTCAGTGAAGCTTCCGCAATTTTGGACAAGTTGTCCAGAAGCTTGGTTTGTGCATACAGAAATGCAATTTAACATGAAAAACATTACACAAGATACTACAAAATATGAACACACAATCACAGCGCTTCCGCAAGAAGTAATAGTTACAATATTAGATTTCATTCAAATTCCTCCGCATAACAACAAGTTTTCAGAATTAAAGAAAGTCTTAATTGAAAGACATTCTTTAAGCGAAAATAAGAAATTAGATAAAATTTTGTCAGATTCAGAGATGGGTGATCGTAAACCCTCTGATTTTTATCGGTCGCTCATGTTGCTTGCAGGTTCCAATTTTAGTCAGGATATTTTAAAGAAACTTTGGCTGAGAAAATTGCCAAAAAATCTTAGTGTGATATTAGCTAGTTCAAGTACCAATGATATAAATGAATTGGTGAAACTAGCTGATAATATTTGGGAAGTGATTAATAAAAACGAAATATCAGCTATGAATAGTTTTCAAAATTCTAAATCACAAGACACAATTATTGATAATTTAGTTAAAACGACGAATCTTATGTGCGAAAATTTTCAAAAGCTTTCCTTTGAATTAAATTCTATTAAGCAACAAATTAATCAAAATTCTAGATATAGATCATATAATAGGAATTGTTTTAGAAGTCCATATAGAGGTAGATCAAAATCTCGTGATAGTCAAAATTGGTTATGTAGATACCATTACAAATTTGGTGATAAGGCTCAGAAATGTCAACAGTCTTGTGCTTTTTCTAAAAACAAAAATTCGTTAAACTAGAGTCATCCGTTGTTGTGGCGGCAAACAATGGAAATTTAGATATTACCACACGTCGCCTATTTATTTTTGATAAAGCAAACAAACTAAATTTTTTGATTGATAGTGGAGCAGAAATTTCTATACTTCCGGTAAAAAAATTCCCTCATACAAAACGTTCTTCAGATATAATACTTACTGCAGCCAATGGTTCAACGATTTCAACGTATGGTAAAAAGATTTTAAATATAAATTTAGGTTTAAGACGTGAGTTCCCATTTACGTTTCTCATAGCTGATATTGCGAAACCTATTATTGGTGCAGATTTTCTTTGCAAATACGGTCTCTTAATTGACATGAACTGCAAACGTTTAGTTGATCCAGTAACAAGTCTTTCGGTTAACACAGTTTCATGTGTTTGTAATATTTCGCTTCCAAAAATTTTTGTAGTAGAGAACAAGTATACAAGATTGTTGAAGGAGTTTCCTTCTTTGATCGCTGAACCAGATTATTCGAAACCGGTTAAACATTCTACGGTTCACAGACTTTTTACTGAAGGAAATCTGCCATTCTCTAAGCCAAGGCGCTTGGATCCGATTAAATTTAAAGTAGCCAAAACTGAATTCGATTTTTTAGTGAGGACAGGGATTTGTAGACCTTCAAATTCTTGTGTAGCATCTCCACTGCATCTTGTACCTAAAAAAGAACTAAATGACTGGCGTCCTTGTGGTGATTTTCGGAGACTTAATGTTGTGACTGTACCGGACCGTTATCCTTTACCTCATATTCAAGATTTTAACATGCATCTCAGAAATAAGTATATATTTTCGAAATTAGATTTGGTAAGGGCCTACCACCAAATTCCAATGGCAGAAGAGGATATCTATAAAACTGCAATAACGACACCTTTCGGTATGTTTGAATTTATACGAATGCCTTTCGGACTAAGAAATTCAGCGCAAACTTTTCAAAGATTTATTAATGAAGTAGTTAGTGGTTTAGATTTTGTTTTTACATATATTGATGACCTATTGGTTGCAAGTGAAAATTAAGAACAGCATTTTAAAGATCTCCGTATACTTTTCCAACGCCTAACAGAGTACGGGTTAAATATCAAACCAAGTAAATGTACTTTCGGTGTAACAAGTGTTGACTTTTTAGGATATAATATTTCTGGGGCAGGAATTAGACCCTCTGATGAAAAAGTGTTAGCTATTCGTAGTTTTGAACGTCCTAAATCTATTAAACAGGCGCAGAAATTTATAGGCATGGTTAATTATTACCATCGATATGTACCAAAATTAGCTGAGTTTACGGCAGTTAATCAATCGAACAACTAAGAAACGTGACAAGTCCTTAATTTGGGATGACACAACAAATAAAGCCTTTGAATGTATTAAAGAAAAGTTTGCGTCTACGATATTGTTAAATCATTTTAACAAAGATGCCAAACTCTCTTTAAATGTGGATGCATCTAATACGGCAATTGGTGGTGTCATACATCAAACGTTTGATAACAAAAAAGAGCCACTAGCTTTCTTTTCTAAGAAACTTTCTACATCCGAAGTTAAGTACAGTGCATTTGACAGGGAGTTGCTAGCTATTTATTTGAACATTAAACATTTTCGCTATCTTTTAGAAGGACGACAATTTACATTTTTTACGGATCACAAGCCTTTGATGTATGCTTTGAGTTCAAAAACCGAACGTAGTCCGAGACAAACTAGACATATGGAATTCATTGCACAATTTACTAATGACATACGATATATTAAAGGACAGGAGAACATTATAGCTGACACATTATCTCGAGCTTTCGAAGTTGATGCAATTAAGGGTACAGAACTGAATTTCAAAGTTTTACAAAATGAACAAGAACAGGATGAGGAACTTAACACATTAAAATCTGGAGCTACATCACATAACCTTAAATTAATTCAAATTCCACTTTTAAATTTTAATATTTGGTGTGAAATGACAGGTGAGAATCCTAGGCCATTTGTTCCAAATTGTTTACGCAAGACAGTGTTTAATATGCTACATGGCATTACACATCCTGGTACAAAAGCTACACGTCGTCTAATTATTAAAAAGTACTATTGGCCAAAAATGCACAAAGAAATTAATATTTGGTCAAAAGAATGTATAAATTGTCAAAAATCGAAGGTTAATCGTCACACAAAATCTCCAGTAATTAAAATTCCGATTCCCAAAAGTAGATTTGATCATATTCATTTAGATATTGTTGGACCTCTTCCTGTATCGAAAGGACATCGTTACATTTTTACAATAGTTGACAGGTTCACGCGTTGGCCCGAGGCATATGCATTAAAGGACATTTCAGCGGCAGTGGTTGCAAATAAATTTTTTAGAGAATATGTTTCACGTTTTGGGGTACCGTTAAAAATCACTACAGATCAGGGTACTCAGTTTATGTCAAAATTGTTTTCGGAACTAACAAAATTGCTTGGTAGTCATCACGTTACAACTTCTGCATATCATCCTCAAGGGAATGGTATGGTAGAACGGTTTCACAGGCAGTTAAAAGCTACGATAATGGCTAGAAATGGAATCAACAATTGGTATGATGTGCTGCCGATAATACTTCTTGGTTTACGATCGATGTATAAAGAAAGTATTTCAGCCACATCATCTGAGATGGTTTTTGGGCAAAATTTACGCCTACCCGGTGAACTTGTTGTTCCATCTGAAGAAAAATTTTCCCCAATTGAAGTTTTAGGTAATTTACGGGAACATTTTAAAAATGTTAAATCAAATTTAAGGCATAATCAAAATTCTGATACTGGTGTATATATACCAAAGGATTTGGAGACTTGTAAATTTCTTTTTATGCGTGTTATTAATATAAGATCATTGCAACAACCATACGAAGGACCTTATAAGGTTGTTGAAAAAAACAAAAAATATTTCAAACTTGAAGTAGATAATGAGGTTAAAACAATTCCGATAGACAGACTAAAACCAGCAATCATTGAAACAGAACTAATACCAGAAACAAACACTAATACAATGAATAACACAACATCAAATAAGAAACGAGTTACTTTTAATTTATATAACATTAATTCTCTAGAAGGGGGAGTATTGTAGGGTTTGTATTTGTGTTATTACCTTTTATTGTACTGTGTTTATTTCAACTTTGTAATTTTGGAAATTTTAGATTTATGTGATTTTTGTGGTTCGTTAATCAAATAGAAAATTTTTATTATTCAAACTTTTCTCGAATTGCTAACAATATAAAAATAAATTAAGTTTTGTTAACTTTTAATTAAAATATTAAAAAGAAATCTTTGGAATCTACTACACTGCCGCGATCTATAACGGCCAGGATAGAGATAGAGTTCCCCTGCTTAGCTACTTCTGAAAAATTTAGTTACTTTCCTGGAAGAGAGAGAGAGAGAGGGAGACATTCCTCTCTGGGGACTCCTGCCTATAAGTGAACGTTTGCAAAAAATCATGGGCGATGGGTTCCCACCGAAACATCCCGAGGATGAGAAAGATTCCAATTCCACTAGAAACCAGTTGCCGTTTATAACTACCTCGGAGTCGATTTCACCTACGTTTTGAAAAAAGCTTTATACTTTTTTTGAACATCAAAAAATTTTACTTTTGGGAGCTAAACAAAATGTTTATATTCACAGCACACATAAAAAGAGGAGTTACATATGTATATAAAGAAATCATGTCTAAACAAACAGTGGTATGGAGCGGAGGATATAGCAGCACCCATCTTGACGATTTTCTTAGTAGACTTTATATGATTATTTAGAATATAGCTCAAGAATCTTCTTGGCTTTTGCTGTCCAAATAAAGTAGTTTTAAAGTAAAATCCCATATATCTGAATAAACGGTTGTGTGGAGGCAATAGGAAAAATTGCAAAGCTTGGCTTATCCATAAATTTTCTTAAGCAAGCAGCAACCAACAGAGTGAAAGCTCATCCAAGCAATGACCATAAATTAATCACATTTACGTCAACATGACTATTTTCTAAAGACCGCTTCATTAAATCACAGTTGGTAGGCTTTGTGCAAATTTTCATTTGTGTCTGCGTTTTTTGCACTTATACACATTCGTCTACATATGTACATTTCCAGCCCACTTAGTAAAATATATTACACTTCCTTGAAGAGTTGGTTGTCATTGTACGAAGACTTTCCTGTTTTTGCGAGCTGTTGCCATTACAGCTGTTGTTGTTTTTCTGCTTGTTTTTGTTGTTATGTTTGTCGTTGTTAACGTCATCAGTGCTAGGAAAATCTCATTCCAGACATTTTAATTGTCATGAATTTGTAAATAACCACCCCTCTCCCAACAAAAGTAACAACAACAACAACAAGTACAACAACTACGGTTAAGTAGCCCACTAAAGCTATGTTCTAACGATTTGCTAATTGCGTCCGTGTCATTAAGCCACTTAAAATTAAGCAAACAAACAAACAAATTTATTGCAAGCAAGTGTCGCATTTTTGTGCACGACAATTTGATGAAACAGCGGCGCTGCACCAACAGTATAACAAAAACAACAAAGAGTAAGGCATACTGCAGTTGAAAGAAATTCGAAAAGGAATTACCAGGAACTGTTTGACAACAAACAGGAAAAGGAGCAGAATCAGCAGCAGCAGCGCGGAACAAAGTGAAGTTGAAGTTGAAGGAAGGAAATAGCAGGCAAACAAAGTAGCTAAAACAAGGACAAGGATATAAAGGGGGCCGGAGGGGAAGGGAGGGTGGTAAGAGGTGGACTGGAAGCAGGCTGACATTAAACAACCCTCCTTCGTAGTGGCAAATGGGTGCGTGCGCGCGTATTTTGTTTACAAACAGCGGATCATAGTAGAGCCTCAGTCGACGCAGACTCTGCCAACAAATCTGCGACAATCAATGTCACCCCTCGCATTCTGGCAATGTAAACATACTAAATGATATGTTTGTAAGTGATTATGCCGCTGAGTGCTCAGCAGTCGGTGTGCTACCAGAACCAGTTCGTTGGCACGTTGAGGATGTAGCTGGGAACAGCGGGTGCAAGGGCGCAGTGCTGCAAATGGGAGTGTAATTGCTATGTGGCAATGGTTAAATTAGCAATTGATTATGATGAAGGAAGTGACTAGTCGCTCAAATGTAAAAAAAAACAAAAACAAAAACAAACATGCTGGAGTGCCACTCGAAACGTAAACAAAGTTGAAGAAAACAAAGGTAAGCGGAAAGCTGAACTAAAATGGTGCAATTAAGGCGAATTTAATTTCGCAAGGAGAAAAGTGTAAATATTGCAAAAAAAGAGGTAATGGATCTCCGCCAGTAAGGGTACACACGTTTTCTTTAACAAATGTTGAGGTTTGCTACGGTACACGCAAAAACTTTGCTACGCGCCCAAACGTATGCTTCGAAAATATCACTTTCAGAAACAACTCTCATACAATTTTATTCACCAGTGTTGCCAGAAATTTTTTCGTGAAAAATTTGCCAAGTGAAGAGTAATAGCCGATTTCACTAGCAATTTAAATGGAAAATGATTTTTTTTTGCTGTAAATTTCCATAAAAAAGTCGAAAAATTAAAATTATTTTTCAATTGCTTTTCTTCAATTGGCTGTAAATCTTCAAAAATTGGAAAATATTAAAAAAAAAAATCCAACAAAAACTTTGCGAAAGAAATATTTTTTTAGAAATGTTAAGCTAAAATCAAATTAAATTTAGTTTATATCTCAACAATATAAAGTTTAACACCGTGGGACAAAAAAAATCTATACACACGAAACAGTCATCTACGAAATATGGTAAAACTGCGCTTTTAAAACTTCTCTCTGATGAGGGAATTTTTTAGAAGGACTTTTAAATATCAAAAATATGATTTAAAAAATTCTGTGCAGTGTAGAATAACAATATGCCTATCAAATCCTGAAGAATTAAAAAAAAATGTTTTTTTGGTTCACAAGGACGAATAGCTACTAAAAATGCTCTTTTAATTACTTTTATTCTTTATGGTATTAAAGTAAGAAGGACGATATCGAGGATTTGTTCTTATTTATGTATATTAGTCCTTCATTTATAACTTTTTCAAAAACTGTTATTGCAAAATTTCAAGGATATTTAATGACAACATTTTAAAGGAACCAAAAAATTTAATTTGCTTTAGTTCTAGAGATTTTTTTTTTTTAATTTGATACCCCTTTTTTTATTGCACTACATTTTTATATTTTTTTTTTTTTAATTTTCAAACTTCAAAGTCCTTTTAAAGAAAATTTTGACTTCGGAGAGAAAAACTAAAAACGCAATTTTACCATTTTTTACCTGTAGTTTCGCGAACATATTGATTTGTGTATGTGTGAAATTGACTGTCGCACACCGTTATAAACAAACAAAATCTAAGTAAATTTTAATCCAGCCGAAACAGGTACAATTTACCTGCAATTTTTATGAATGTCATGCTAACATAAAAATTGCAAAAAGTTGCAAGTTGTAGATATTGAAAATGATCAATGTAAAAATTATGATGCATAATTTTTGGACGGCAGACTTTATAATAATACCCAAAATTTATTTGAAATTGAAAGCTTATTGCGTCTAATTTTGAATGCCGTATGGCAATTTCATGAAATCTAACTGGCGAACAAGAAATATGAAAATTCAAAATTACAAAAAAAAAAATAAAAATGTCATCATATTCAATGAATGGTTTTGCTTTAAAAGTGTATTTAGTACTTTTCTGATTAGACGCATAGCGTGTGTAGACGTGTATTTCCTTGGTACTGTACAAACCACGAAACCCCAAAAATACAAAATTTCGAAAAATAAAAAATTTTGATATATACTGGATACGATTTCGAGGAAAAAGCCTACTTAGCGGTTTTTTGACAAGTCGCATCGTTTACGTGAAAAAAATTTCCCACAAGAATGCTTTTTATATACAAATTATTTACGACTTGTAAATTATAGCTTTAAAATGTCTAAATATTTCTCAATTTACATTTGAAAAAATTTTTGTGGTACTCGTATTTCATTATTTTTAAGTCAATTTTTGTGAAAAGCATGCCATTTTAAATTTTTGGTGTCCATCTTGTTACCAATTTTTGTTTTCTTAAAATTTATCTGCGAGAAAACCGTTTCCAATTTTGCTGTAAGAACCACATAGAAAATCTTCAAGTACTGTCAGAACTCTCCATACTGAAGCTTTGTTTATCTGGAATTTTGGTTTCATTTTAATAACTTCATTGAATTTTCTTTTAGTAATATTTTTTTAGGATAAGTCTTCATTTTGAAGATAAATCTACACTTCTGGCAACACTGTCTTTACTCCAATCGCGGAAACGTAATTCGGTACGTTTACCACCGTTACTAAAGAATTTTGGTCATTTACCAAAACATGATTTCCGGTGTTGCCTTTATGCTGACTCGTCTGTGCCTATCAGTGCGCGCGCCCCAGCGTCTTTGTGGACGCCCTGCTGCCTCTTATTTATACATATCCATACATACATATGTATACTAGGGTCGTGCTTAAAATATAAACATAATGGGGCACCCCCTCATTTTGTGCTACGTACAAAATAACCCATCCCCGAAAATTTCAAAGCAAAAAAAAAAATATTGTAAAAATTTTTTTTTCTTATCGCGAAAATTCGGTAAAATTTTGGTTATGACCAGCTATAACTCAGCGAGTTTATGAATTTATTTCATATAAGTTTCAATAATATACCAAATTCATCAAATATTGAGTAGCTTTTTTTGGAGTTTTTGCGATTTAAAAAAAAATTATTATTTTTTTTTTGTAACTTTCAGGGAAGGGTGCGCCATACAAATTTGAGAAGTTGATGTTTATAAGGCCCAACCTTATGTGTACCCTTAAAGTCTTTCACGTCTCGCTGTGTTGTTGTGCCCGGAAACTGCATGCACTGCGGAAACATTAAGCGCAAACTTTTGTCTGTTCGTTGGTCGTAGCCAAGCACTCACTGTGCTGGCCTTCTTCGCCACGTTTGATTCCACATTAGTCGTTAATGACTTGGAATTGCTTGCACGTGACATACATTTAAACGATATTTACCGCCTGCATTGATGTTGGAATAAATATAAACAAAATTTGATTTATTTTTCTCGATATCTCAGTTTATTCGTAATGAGAAACATAAGAGGAGATAAGATCGTGTGGGAAAGATCTTTTTAAGGCAGAATTGTGTACTATATAAATCAATAATTTCATTCAATATCCTCCCAAGGAGGCACTAACTAGACTGAAGCGAAGTATGAGTGGTTGCTCTCTCTTCACTACGCAAGAAATATTCACCTCAGAATAAATTTTGAAGTGTAAAAGGCGGATACACCATTCACTTTCAGAGTACCAGGAAAGGACTACGTGCAAGCGTTGTGAATTAATGATTTCCGAGGTTTGACTATAAACAAAAGTATAAAGTCACTTTTACCTAGCGGAATCGTTTGGAAAGAAGATCTTTCTAAATATTGGAAGCACAGTCATATCTGGTACACCGACGACTATAAAATCGAGCATAGCACCGAAGGAAGTCATAGATATTGTCTCAGTAAAGAGGCAGCCCAGTGATTTAGAACTCTTCTTTGAACTATCTCGAGTCTGAAAAGCAAAACTACTTTATTTGGATAACCGAGAGGCCAAAACTTTCATATCGGAAATATCAGCTAGAAAATTCTAAAAACTTCTAAGCTTCAGTGGTATTTGAATAGTCGCAGTATTTCTAGTCTTTCTTGCAAGTCATTGCAAGGTGTCAAGCTTGGGTGAAGAACTGGATAGATTGATTGACAAATATAAAGAAGAAGTACGCACTGTCACCTCACACATTTATTGTGCCCTCTGCTTTTAACAATTTTAGAAATGTTTTCAGGGATAGGGTTCATCTGAACAGTAGCGCAGTGATACCAGATGGATGTTATGAACATACTCGGGCACAAATCACATTGTTGACGCTATGAATATCGCGTCTTACTACCTGTGACATCTCTACAAGCATTTCATGCTTTCGCCAGATAACCGTTTTATAGAAATAAGCATACAATTAAATGGGCAGACATATAAGTAAGTAGGTTTTAAAGGATTTTTTCTCGATGTTGAAAACTTATTGTGCGAAATTGGTACAATGTATTTTAATGAAAGTATTGCCCATGGCTAGTTGTGACTTTCTCCCACTTTTTGGCGTGTCTTTGGAGACCAAGAAAATATTAAGCCAATTTTTCATACCTCCAACTGAAGTTAAGCGTTCGTCTGAACGACCGAAGCGAATGGTAGAAATGGTGGTGTAAGATCTGGGTTACAAGACGGTTGGGTTAGGACTTCCCATCCGATACCATACGGCTGAGCAATGCCATGGTGGAAGATCAATGACGTATGCTTGGTTGCTATTTCCGGCCGTTTATCCGCAATAGTTTACTTCAATCACTTCAGTTGATATCTGTAGAGAGTCCATGATGCAGGGTTCCTTTCTATTACCATCAAATGCAGAGCATTACCTTGCTGCCATGGATATTTGGCTTTAGCACCGATGATCCGGGTTCGCCGTGCTTAACGTACGTCTTCTTGCGCATGAATCTATTTTTCATTGCCGATTGACCATGCAATGCAAAAACGAGTTCGCTTTGTCCCATTGAATGAGCATTTAGGAAACAGTAGACCCGCCGTTCGAGACATCTTAACATGCCCGTCATGGTACATGGATCAGAGTATTCGGGAGAAAGATTCTGCAGTAGACTTAGGCTTCATTCTGATTAGGTTATGCGTTATGAATGAACGCAAATGCTCCAGCACCAAAGTTATTGAGGCCGCTTTAAATTTCTAAATTTGCTGACGCCAAATAACTACTTATATTCAGACTCTTCAAACACTAATGACCATCACAAATGAAATATACTTTTCAACACTTTAATCTCACAATGCATTTAAAACGAATTACAAATACACCATTCACTCACCTATCGCCGCCAAAATTGCCGAAGATATGACTACCAAATGAAGTAGGCGTGCTATGCAGCGCCGATGTGGGCGTGGTGCCGGACGATGTACGCGAAGTCAACGAAATCGGACCGCCAACCTCGATCGGTGAATCAGTGTGGCGCGAATTCGAAGTCGGGCTATTGGGACATTGTTGAGGCGTGGCACGCGCACTAGGCGACGGCGAACCAGCGCTAATCGAGCCAAGGGACTGTGAAGCCGATTGAGTGGTTAGTTGCGTGGAAGAAAGCGGACGTTCATTATCCGAGTCCATGGCATGCGGACTGGCCGATGGGGGACCAGGACTGTAAGAGCGTCGCAGCGAAGGTTCGTCATCGTCAATTTCGCCCGTAATGTCAGGCGATGATTCGCGACTGTCGCGAAGCTAAGGGGAAGAGGAAAAAAGGGAAAAAATTTAAGTTAAATACGTTACGTATGTAAAACAAAAAAGTCATTTGAAGTGGAATTTCGTTCGTAGCCTACCCACCTTATCCAGCGAACCGCTACTCTCGCCATTCTCGCGCTTGCGTTGCTCATCCTTAAGGCGTTCGGCTTTGCGCCATTTTGCGCGGCGATTCTGAAACCAAACCTGCAATAATAAAAATGGCGTAAATTCCACTTGAGTGCATTGTGTATGGCATGACTCCCAGCGAAGGGATGTCCAAAGACAATTTACAATAATTTTATATATCACCACTGCGACTTTGTGCGGCTTAGAAGTTAGCCAGCGGGCGTGGATGTGAAAATTGAAATTGGAAAAGTTTTCTGCTTCAGAGGCGCATACACCCACACACACACATACGCTCAAACAGACAAGAGTAAAGGACGAAGAATAATAAAAAGCAAAGTATAAATGCATATCATACAAACAATAAACCCAATTTCAGAAACTTTATCAATTTATTTATTATATGCCCACATGCGCACACATCCTGCAGGCTCGTTAGTCAGTTAACTCTGTGGAAGAATGTGGCTTACGAAAATGAGGAAGGCTGTATGCCAACTCGGCTAACTCCTTGCTACTTTCATTTATTCTTGTTTATGCCACTGTTGCAATCAAAAATAAATTAATATTAACAATGCAAACAACAACAAAATACAACAAACAATTGTTTGGTGCAAAGGAAAATTGAAAAAGTGGCAGGAATGCAGATGAACACAGAGACATCGGCTTGCGTTGGTGCGTTGATATGGTTGTTGTGGCACTTACATGCAGACAATGCCATTAATTTAGCCAATCATTTCCATTGTTTAGACAGTAAATAGTCAAATTTAAGCGAGAAATGTGGAAGTGGCAAGAATGAGTGAATGTCGTGACGAACAAACAAAATCTTATTTTCAATTTACTCACACAATAATCTGGGTAATAAAATTTGGCAAACAAGAAATTCGGTAAATAAAAGTTCTCCAATTTGAATTAGAAAATTTTGTGTGGGGTTGAGGCGATTTCGCAAAAGGCGTGATATTCAGCGTCATGAGACAAGTACGTTGGAGCTTCATACGGTTCTAACTTCTAACAAGATTTCAGGATTCCCATGTTGTTGTTGTTGTAGCGGCTACTAAACCCCGTTCGAGTCTGCTCATCCATCTGCGTTGTCGTCTGGTTCAGCTAAGGGAAGGCCCAGGAAGTGCGCGACTCCAACAAGGGCTGTTCATAGGGACACGTGCGTTAGCTGTTCCGGGTTTTCGGGGTATGCAAAGAGATGTCTCTCCGCATGCCGGGTACGACACTGATTGGGCGCATCTTCATTGATTCTATTCAGGTATGAGTTTAGCCTGCTGCAATAGCCAGGGCGAAGTTGGGCAGGTCTCCCGAGGCAGGCAAAGTTCTGTTCCGTCCATGTCAGGTGGTTGTTTGCCCAAAACGGCACTCACAGGTCGAGAGTATATATAACTCGTGACCGACTCCCTGTGAATCCCGTTTATGGAATGTCGGTATGAAGTTGAGTCCAGACATGGGCGTAGCCAGGTAGGGGCAGGGGGTGCTCGAGCCCTTCCCCACACCCCTAAATTTCATTCTGGCTACGCCGATGGGTCCAGAGGTTGTTTCATGAACCTCTGGACTTCGTCCGTCAGTTCGTAGAGATGCCTCCTGACGTGCCTGCATCTGTGGCACTCTACTAGGAACTGCTTGTAGAGTATTGTGTTATGCTCCTTAGTGTCCCCACTCCCGCATCAGGGCCTCGTTGTGCAGGTGTGTTGGGGCGGCATCAGAAGACATCCAGTCGCAGTCCGAGGTGCCGCCGTGTTTTGGCTACTCTGCAGCTTCATCCTCTGCGTCCTACTAGTCCTCGGTAACCACTCGGACGCTGCATAATTTAGAACCGGTCGGCCAATTGTCTTGTATGTTCCCAACCACGTCTCTTTGTCTTTACCCCAAGTGCTGCCGGCTAGCGACTTGAGGACGTTGTTGCGGCTCTGTACTGGAGTGCAGACTGTCGAAGGTAACTCCGAGTATTTTTGGGTTATTCACCGTCGGAATTAGTTCGCCATCGACGTGAATACCCAGCTGCAGTCTGACCTCCTTTGACTAGGTGGTGAATACGGATTTCCATATTTAAGGATGGATGATAAAATTGATATTTTTATAAAATACAACATTATTTCTAAGATTTTTTTGAAATCTTTTCCTTCGACAATGTATTCATGGTCCTAACTGGAACGTCTTTCTGGTGCTCGCTTTTTCTAATGCCGGAGGAGCACATCGAACTTCTTGACGAAGTTTTTAACATTTGGTTGGTTGTAATGACTTCTGAGGACTGTTTAGACTTCATAGAGAAATAGTATCTCCTCCAGACTTATTGTGCAAACTCCCTATAGTTAATTAAGTAGGCTTTGAATTTCTGAAAGCAATATTTTTCGAAGAACTTGCTAGTACTTATACTGGAAACTATCTCAGTTGGAGAGAATGACTGGATTTATCGAAAGCTTTGGAAGCTCCCGAAAACCAATCACCAACTAGGTTTCTGCCTATTTTGCCTATGATGAAAGTAACCAGTTGGATCAGTTAAAAGTCTTGTAACGATATGAACTCACATGCTCCTGCTACGGAATTCCGGTCCCTCATTAATGCCATATGTCTTCAATAAAAAGTGTTCTTCTGTTTTCTACATGGTTTTGTTTCAACAGCTTCTACATACATACATATACATATGTAATTCAAGGTAGGCGATGCCCAGCATCTGGTCAATGCTCTTATTGGGAACCAATACAAGCCTTTCTACGACTAACGGAATCAACGTATGGATAGGTGCAACCATGTTTATCATATGCCGTCTCCCCCAGAAAGGCCTTCGAAACTATATTAAATTTTCTTCCTATCGACCTTTACGCTGGATATCAAGCCAGCTGCCCCGTAACCAGATTGAAAACCGGACACTTGGACAGACCTCAGATTCGGTCGGTCAAAAATTCTGGGCGCCATTACAGCAACCCTATGCAAGCTGGATTATACGAGCTCAATTTTTTGCTTCGACAATAGGTTTTTATAAGGTTTTCAGACAGAAGCGACTGGGTAAAGCACCCGTACATGTATCCAAGGTCTACAGCCATCTGGGTCAAAGCTCGACCACAAGGGTAGTAGCGGAATTTACTCTAAAGACCTCTCACTAAGCCGCAGCTTGCGGCTTCCTGACCAGTGTAGCGTTTTCCAGGCCGAACTAGCAGCCATAAGAGAGGCCGCCCTTTGGCTTAATAGCACCGCAACTTGTCTACTGTCCGTTACCATTTATTCTGGCAGCCAATCTGTGAAGGATTCAACCTGTTCCGTTACTATTTAAGCAGATCTGGCCAAGTACTTATGAAAGAAAAAAGATCTAAAACTTTCATACGTATGGATTGATAGCGTAGTAGACGGTATCATTACAGGATACTGCTTAATGGGAGCGCAAGTTAAGCGAGTGGGCTATCCCGATCACTGTAGTGGCTACAGGGACAAGGGGAAGTTGTAGAGTGTAGAGCACTGTCTCTGCCACTGCCCAGCTCTGGTAAGATCACATTTTATTATCTACATATGTATCTTTACATAGTATAAAAGAAAGTCGAGATTTTTTGTACGCGGTAATCTCGAAAACTACTGAACGGATTTTGACAAGATTTTCTCTGGTATACCCTGCATCTACAGGAGAGTGACGTTTTATACTTAGAATTTTAATAGGGTTTCCAACTGTCTAAAAAAACTATTAGATCCGCACCGTTCGTTGGATTACAAAAGATGAGGTGTCAAATGAAAGGCATTGGCCTCTATAAAACCAATAATATTTTTTTAATAGGGTTGCCACCTGTTAATAAAATTACTATATTCAATCATAATAAGCGTAGGCATCAGTTCTGTACCATCACTGTCAAACACAAAGACTTAGTCTCTACATGTGCAATAATGTATTATTATTCTGAGTAGGGTTGCCACCTATTAAAAAGTTAAAAGAATTTCGTTCGTTGGATTACAAAATCATATACCAAATGATTGGTCCTGGCCTTCGCATGTGCAAAAGCTTTCATTTTTTTAATAGGGTTGCCACTTATTTAAAAATTACTATCTTCAATACATAGTATAAAGGAAAGTCGAGATATTTTTTCTCAAAAACTACTGAACAGATTTACACGAGATTTTTTAAGTATAATCTGTATCAATATTAATATTATATTTAGTAAATTAAATTCTTATAGGGATGCCACCTGTCTAAAAAATTAATAGATCCGCACTGTTCGTTGGATTACAAGAAATGTGGTGTCAAATAAAAGCGTTCGGCTTTTAGATGTTCAATAATGTATTACTTTTTGAGTAGGGTTGCCACATTTTAAAAATTATAAGATCTTCACAGTTTGTTGGACTAAAAACTGAGGTACCAAGTGAGAGGGTATGATCTCTGCATGTGCAGTATGTTTTTATTTTTTGTTTGAGTGTGGTTGCCACCTATTTTAAAATTATGTATGTATAATACGCGTGGGCACTTTTTGTTAATGACATTAGATTTGCACAGTTCATTCAATTTAAAAAAATGAGGTGTCAAAGGAAAAGGCTTGACCTTCCGATTTGCAGTAAGCTTATTTTTCGAAGAGGGTTGCAACCTTTGCCAAAAAATTAAAAAATATGTGAAGGGACAAAGAGCTCGCTAGTAGTGGCATCGTAATGGATGGAGTGTGCCTCTTTGCTTGACTGCGCCGAGAGGGAACCGCCGTAACCGAACTTAATCTACGGGCATGTCTACCCCACATTCATGCTAAAGATTCTGCTCAAAGTTTAATGAAACAATCAGCTATTCATTTCCATAAAACAATCCAATTTACTTATGTAATGTGTAGTTATGGAAGTATGTACTCATGTATGTATATTTACCTACAGCTTATATGCAGCTGAGCACTCATTCATTATTTCCGATTTTCGCTGATTCGTGGCAGTCTAATGGGATTTGTTAGAGACAATTGTATGCCGACATACTACATAGTGAGACAATTGAGAGGAAGCGGGCGGCAACTAAGCAAGGATGTGAGAACCTAAGGCATTAAAGGTATGAATAATATGTGATAGAAGATGACGCCAGCTTGGCAGCCTTCAGTGGCGCGATGGCAACTGAAGGTGGATTGATAAACATATACTCGCATATATGTACTATGTAGGTACGTAGATTGGATAAGTAAGTAAGTAAGTTTTCTAATCAAAATTCAAATTAGATGCTTCACGAAATTTCTGCTTGACTTGTTAGCCGAAAATGAAAATTTGGCGAATGACGTCAACAGCAACTACACACATAGTAGATATATGGATGGATGGTCGGTTGGTAGTTGGGGTTACCTCCAAGGAGCGCATGATACACAAAAGACACAGACTTTGCTGCAATGGCGACAGCGTATGCCGTACGCCACTGTTTTCATTGTGTAATCATACCACAACAGTCGTAACGATTTCAATTGCCACACGCCGCAAGGCATAAATAAGAAGCAGACAAATGGATTGAGGAGGTTCACAGCATTGCACAGCTTCAAAGCGCACTGTGTGCCTTCAGCTGTCGCCGCGCCGCGCTGCTAGGGACTATGTGCAAGTTAAAGTGCAGGTATGTGTGTGTTCGGAGTAGACAATGAAATGCTTGCTTGGCTTTTGGCAACAAAGCCAATTTGAGTATGTTTTAGTGCCCACCGACCTCACGCGCTCCTCTTCCACTGATCCTGCTGATTTTTAATTTTATTTTCACTTTTTTTCTCCTTTTTTCGGTTAAACATTGTAAGTGATAACACAATAAAGCCAGGCATTCTACTTGTATATTAACTTGAATCATTTCGGATTGGCTTGATTGTACAGTCCAGGCCACCTCTCCGCCCCCTTTTGCCTTTGTTCTTATTGTTGTATGGTGGGGAGGGGTGGTGAGTAGGGTGAGCTGTATATTCAGTATTGATATATATTTCCTCCTATTTTTGGACTTGGTGCTTTGCTTTTAGCTGCGCAGTCGCCGCTTCCAATTTTGCGCTCTATTCTCTCTGTCAACCACCTCTGTGGCAAGTACACAAGCACGTGCTCATATACCCAGCAAAAAATCGGTAATCGCTTTTAGTGGTAACGTGTTCTAGAAAGCATAGCGTTGTAATGCCTTCGAATTTTTTCACTTCTTTTAGGCATTGTAGGTAATGCAAAGTAGAATGTCATACAATATTTTATTTATTTCGCTTCTTTGTTTCATTTTGGGGAATGCAAAGTAGAATGTCCTATAATATTTCTTTTTTAATTCGCTTCTTTGCTTCATTTCAGGGCATGCAAAGTAGAATGTCCTACAATATTTTTTTTTTATTTCGCTTCTTTGCTTCATTTCAGGGAATGCAAAGTAGAATGCTACATCGTAGCCAGCTGAAAAATAGAATGGATATCCAAAAAATCTTTTTCTACCGTTAGTTTCTGTGGAAATTTGTCTCGCATAAAAATCATGTTTTGCTTTGTTCAATTTGCAGCGAAGTTGAAGTCAGTCAATGAAGTCAAGTACATGAGTGAGGAAGTACAATTTTAAGCTTAATTAAATATGCATGTATGTACATACCGATTTTTAAGTAAAATCTAAATACCCAAATACATACATATGTATGTATAAAAACTGATTTATATAAATTTTAATTAATTTTAATCTTTTAACACATTTTCTGATTTAATATATGTAAATAAGTATGTACTCATCTGGGCATTCTACATTAGTTTCTCTGTAAGGCATTCTTTGTTCGCTTCTCTGGATTCTGTTTATGCATGCGTTCTCCCTTCGTTTGAAGATAATGCTGCGGGTAAGGGCTTACCGCCAATGACATGCCCATGTTAAAATAAGGCCTTCCTGAAGCGAAAGGGTAAGCGATTCCCATCGCCTAGCTCGTTTCCACTTTCGCTTCTGTGGTAATCGTGTTTTTTGCTGGGTAGATACAAGCACACACACACCGATACACACTTAGTTAGACAACCATCAGCCTTTGCTGTTGCTGATCCCACTTTTTGTTGCCACTTTTTATCCTTCCGGCCATCTATTTAGTTGGCTTCAGTGACGCCCACCACTTGCTTCATACAATATTTATTTTATAAGCACATTACACTACAACAACAACCATAGCAATAGCACAAATGGCGTTTGGTGTTTTATGGTGGTTGTGGTGATTGCTTTGCTTGCTACTTGTGTTGTCGTTGTTGTTGCAGTTGCCCGTAATATCTCCCTATTTTTCGCTAGATATTCTTTCTTTATGCTCTGGCACCACCTCCCAATTGTCATCCCTTTGGAAGTCTTTTGTTAGCTGGTACGCCGCCACGTCGCGCTTTTACTGAGCTGTAGATATATTAGTCTTCCTCTTTTCTCCTTTTTTGCTGTTGTTCGTAATTTGCGAAAAAGTTAAGTGAATTTCATTTTTCGATTAGAAATACCCAGCAGATTATTTTTGGTTGGATAAAATATTTACTATATAGCAAAGCGTATTAGGTTGGAAATTTGCATGAAATTAAAATTGTAAACCTAAAATAGTCGCTCATAAATGTAGATACCTCTCTGTTAAACTCAAGGCCCGCATAATCTTCAAATCAGGTTAATTGGGTAGAGCGTGACAGTGCTCCTAGACATTTGACCCAACAAGTTCAAATAAGATCAAAGAAGAGCTCAGAAATGAAATCGTGTCCATCTGATGCGCTTAATGTGATCCTGCATCAACTGCCCATAGAACTCCACTTCCGCGAGTCAGGCTGCCGGAGCGCGTTTCGTTACGGTCATAGTGGTATTCTTGACAAGCCTATCGAATCAGGGAAACAATCAGATTATAAACCTCTTACGACAGGTTTCAGGAAAAACTTTCAGATGAAGTTTCCTGCTAGTCGGGATCGGAGTAGGGCCTTGATAGACGAGGATAATTCCACTGAAACCCCTACTGACGAGAGTGCGTAGAGTGCGCAGAAGAACTTCAAAAAGGTTCGAGGGAAGATATAGTCAAGTTAATAGCCACGGGAGATTGGCTCATTGGCGAACATGCAGCGAAAATGGGCCTTCCGTACAACCCTCACTCGGGAATTTTTCTATCCCAAATCTTAGGGAGATCTTCAAATGCACCATTACTAACCTAAATAGAGTCATCTAAAGCAGACAAAATCAGTATCCCAGAGAAAGCGTATCAAATGATGCTATCAGCACTGACTGGGTCCTGGGCATGGGGTCAGGCGACGCTTCTACCAACCACTCAACCATGCCAGATAAAATGCTTACTTGGGAGATATATGTAGTTTAAAAAGTTTCCAACTTGTAATCAAACTCCCGGGGCACTGTAGACGGAAGGGTTATTTCCACAAACCGGATATTTGGTAATAAAACCTGTCGCTTTTGTAATTCGATGGAAGCGAAACCTTTTCAACCTATGTCCGAATACGATGCCATTTTCAGGAGTTGCAAGAATCCTAGCAGCACATTAAAAGTAAAGGTGTCTACTTGTTGGCACGCACCGTCAGTGCCATTCTCTCTCTCATTGCTATTCTTTCATATTTGAGCTCCACGTTGAACCTATTTCAACCTAGTTATCGCGAGGCTCAGCTGTGGCTTCAGCTTCTCTGGCTAGCCTGTCCGTTAACAAATTTTCCCCTATTTCCTTGTGACTTGGAGTTCATATCAGAAGTATGTTATTTTAAATAATTTGCAGAAGAGTTAAGTTTCTCTATGCCCTCGAAAACTCGCTAAGAAAGACCCTAAGCCCCGCCTGATATCACAGAAGATGAGGATGCCTATTCTCTCGTTGTGATAGTTACTGATCCGGGTTACCTCCGCTTACAGACTGATGGCGTTAACTTCTGCCTGAAAATGCTGGGGTATCCTCCCATAGGCAGCTACACGCCAGCTTCTGTGTCCTCAGAAGTTTTCTTGTCATTTTTGTACCAGTACAGCGTAACAACCTGGAGACACTTTTAAAACATAGAGGCGATCCATGCTAGTTTACTGCACAATTCACTGCTGAATCCTTCTCAAATACCAATGGCCGCAGTAAATATAACATCTCGGCAAATTAAAGGATGGTTTTCACTTTGTCATATTTTAACGCCAAAAACTGACGACATATTTTGACACAACTTTATCTCCTTTATCCATACCGATACCAATGATATTAGCTGCGTTTCTTTATACATTCCGGATAATCCCATTTCACAGCCGGAATAAACAGAATGCGTTAGATATATACGTTAACATATCATCAGGAACGTTCTAAATAATACGTAAACAAAAAAGTTTATTCCAAACGTTCAGAATGAATAAAGAAATGCAGCCATTATGGGCCAAAAACAGACAGGTAGCCGATTTAGAAGCGCAGATATACGACTAAATGCCTATCCAGAGCGAAATAAATCGATACACCGATTTTTCAATCCTCTTTGAAAATGCGTTTTCATATATTTGAAGACAAATTCCTTTAAATTTGACATATCGTGTGCTTGGAGCCTAATTTCGCAATGCTCCTGCATGATGTGCCAATTTTTTTGTTGACGATGTTAACTGCATACTCAAAATCTTTTTAAGAAATCTCATTAAAATTCCATTATCAGATTTGGGGAGCTGAATTTTATTTTATTCATTAGCCAATACTCGGACTTAATCCAGATCAACTGCAGTTAATTCCTGAGTTGATCCGGATCAACGCTGCCGTCTGTTTATGCCTTAAGAAAGTCTTTTTTCGGGTGGAGCCGAACATTAAATACCCGGCTCAAGTATTAAATATATCGTCGTTTAAGGTACAAAAACGCGTATCAACAAAATGCAAAACCGCGTATGTGGGGTTGCATAAATTATTTTCTAGAGAGTAAAAATACTCATATTTCAAAATGCTTCCCTTTTTTTTATAAAGCAATCGCATTTCCGGCAAGTATATTTCTGGACGAATGGATAAGAATTGAGCCAAGAGCTTGTGTGTGCAAATCCAATATTTGGCAGCAAATGTCAGTTACGCGGCTTTGTACTTTAAACGACGATATGTTTTTCACCTTTCCGAAAACTACCTCTACATGGCAAGCAGGGGTTCTTTGTCCCTAATTTAAACATCTTCGATAGAACGTTCAGTTAGACATAATAAGATAAACTTATATAGTCATATGTGGGCGGTATCACGCCCATTTTCCAAAATTCCAAATAATGTTTATTCTCATCAAGGGACTGTTGTTAGTATCAATTTTGAGTAAATTAGCGTCCTTAAATTTCGAAATATCGAAGTTTCAAGCATTTCGTAATTGTAGTCAGATTTCAATAATTTTCAACGCTTTTGTTTTATGTGGCAAGCACAATAACCATATAAATTGGTACAAATTTATACAAATTGGTTGAACAGTTACCGAGATAAATATACACTTGTGATCAGCTAATTAAGCCAGCAAAATTTTGGTAAATTTTGGCTATTTTGCTTTCGTTTATTTAATGTTTATTATTTTTCCATAAAAGTCTAGCTCATTTTATAACAAACACCATATAAATCCAGATTTCAAACTTCGTGCAAAAATTATGAAAAATCTGCAAAGTTTCAGCTAAATTTTCAACTTTTTATTCAGATTTTTTAGAATTTTTTGAGTATGCAGTTTAGTAACACATTCTAGGTTAATAATATGCAAGTTTTAAGTGGCTAAAAAATCGCGTTGATTTTTAATAATTTTTTCCTGACTGCATTAAAAATTTTTTTTCATATAAAAAAAAAATTTCGAATTTATGTTACAAACAACCATATATGTAATACTCCTATATTGGCAGTAAGAACTAGTACCGTCCGAAAACACTACAGTACAGATCCCCTGCAGCAAAATTTAGGGACAGTCTGGCAAAGCGCTAGTTCCGCC
>NW_023458560.1:49089555-49097095 GCF_013731165.1 Rhagoletis pomonella
AGGCTAGCTCAGCGTGAGTTCTGAACCAGTTTGATTTGCTGCAGGGGATATATCAATAAACACGTACGAAAGAAAAGGAACACATACGTTTATAAATAAACATGTACACAGCACATATACAAAAACCGCGCTCAAGTACACAATACATTGACAAAAACGGTACTAGACTGT
The DNA here is from genome assembly GCF_013731165.1 of Rhagoletis pomonella. Taxonomy (NCBI): domain Eukaryota; kingdom Metazoa; phylum Arthropoda; class Insecta; order Diptera; family Tephritidae; genus Rhagoletis; species Rhagoletis pomonella. The sequence goes on from NW_023458560.1 coordinate 49,089,727, forward strand.
CTCGCTTTGATTTCGGAATGCTTACACATTGAGATGTTAGCTTAGTACCAATATAGAAGTATTACATATATGCAAACAACAATATGTGAACAAAGTTTATAATACCCTTGTGCACAAGTGCGCTCGTCGGCAAAATAGGTGCAACAGACGAACTTCATAACAGGCATATTTCGTCTATTCAAGACTACATTAATGTGATAGCATTTCAAAAGAGAAGTGCAACTACATTCGAATTAAACGAAAAAATTAAAAATGTTGCAGCCTAATAAAAATTTCATTACTAACTTTTCTCATGACCCTTTTTTGTAATATCAATGCTAAGCACTTTATACGTGCTTATTTGCATAAATTTCATGGGTTGGCCCTATAAAATTGATTATAATTTTATGATTATACGCCCGAATATGTGCACTTTTTGAATAAAAAATAATAGCAAAACCGATGTATTGTTGATGCTTATAACTTTACAAAGAAATATCCTTACCGCGACGAGTGCGGAATATAAAACTAATATATGCATATTGAGAGTAATAATAGCTTGTACAACATAACTGAGTTAGAATGAAGATATTATCCGCCCGATAATTGTTATACAACAGAAAGTATATAATATGTGCCACTTTGTATGTACGCTAATCTACACCCCATATGGCATAGTGAAACTGCGAGGACGACGCTGTACCCAGTAAACATGTGTTCTTTGAGAATCCGTAGAAATTAATATGGTCGATTTCATTGGGTTTAAGAATTTTTATTTAGATACGAGGTAGCTTTAGAGTTTAATTGGGAATAGTAAAATATAGCAAATTTCTGGTATAAATACACAAACGAGAGCACGCTGAACAATGTTTTTATTCATAATACAATGATGCAAGACATTTCGAAGTTTCCTGGCAGGATATAAGGGGATCAACCTGAATCTGACCAACAAAGAAGTTCTCTAAAGAGATGATCTGCGAAAGTATGGAAGAGGACAAAATGTAAGACTGCTCCTTGCATTGGATTAAATTTTTCCCTGCATTTTCGAAAACCTTTCGTCTATGCTCTTAATATGAAAATGAGCGCTGGATTCAATGCAGCCAATTATTTAAATTATCTCATGCTCGCCATCCTTCAAAGTTCTCCGAGTCTCAGCAGAACCAAGGAATCGATTGATTGATTGTCAGATCTAAGAAAATTCTTCTATGTCCGCAATTTCTGCTCTAAAAGGGCAATTTGACCCTTTTTAAGCGCCACTACCCTTTGACCCGACTTTTTGAAAATTTTGATTTTTCTTTTTCAAAATTATGTGCGACTTTTGCACCTCTTCAGAGATTTTTTAGGAAATGTTAACAGAACCATGCGATTAAAAAATTTTTCCTCCTGTAAGTACGAAAAAATGTATCACTTAAAACTTTTAAAGGAAATGCACTCTTCTCCCTGCAGCATTAATTTTATTACAAATCGATTTCCTGTAGACCTTCGCATAATGTTCACCAATTCAATGTGGCCGGTATGGAAACAAGAGCTAACGGACTTAGTATTGTCATATGACCGATTGCCCGTTCGGGACCCCTCACCCATCAAGAGCCGACTGCGATAGAGTATTTAATACCTCCAAATGGATACATCATCTGGTGGCTCCAACACGGGAATGCAGATTTGGAGAGGACACTTTCTCAGAATCCCTGTTATTAGGAACATCAATCCATCTATCCGGCTTTGCGGATATCTAGGCCATATTTGATATTTACGCCACCATCTAGGCGAGTGCTCCGCCATTTTCTCCGACAGCCTGGTGACCACAAATGCTTTCACAATTAAATTAAGAAATATGTATTTTTTTCTGTTTAAAACAATAAAAACTAATAGATGAAAGAAAATTAAATCAAATAAAAAATAAAATATTTTAAATGAAATTAAAGCAAAAAATAAACTTAAAAATTAAATGAAATGAAATGAAAATGTATATATTTTTTAAAAATGAATTCCAAAAATCTAATTAGAAGGAGAAAAAAATGTTACCACAACTTTGAGTAAAAATGTTTTTATTTAGAAAAAAAGAATTATTAAAAATTAAATGAGTTAAAAAATTATAAATTAAAAGAATAAATAAATTTCTAAAAGGTAAATAAAATGAAAAAAAAAATATTTTTCTTTTTTACGCAATAAAATCTAAAAAATTAATAAAAAAAACAGGTTCATAAACATTAAATGAAATAAAAAAAAATATTCTTTCTAAAGCAATAACGACCAAACCATTAAAGAAAATTAAATAAAAAATAAAGTTTCTAAAAAACTACTTAAATTAACAAATATAGAAATACGTACATATATACATACTTAAAAAAAAATTCGGAACCAAATGTAGATTAAAAACAAAGAAGAAACAATTCAGCTGCGCTGGGACTCGAACTCAGATCTCTCGATTGGCACGCCTACGCCATGCCCACTCGGCCATTGCGACAGTTGGAATGACGCGAGCTACAGATATAAATGTTTTCTCCTAATATAGCTTTTTACCCCGAATGGTGAATGAGAGAGGGGTTTTTCCAAGGCTTTTGCGCTAGAATAACAAAAGTCTTTCGAACTATCTTGTCATCTGTCTTTCATTTGGATACCAATTTTTTTCGCTACCAGTCTAACCTAACGTGACTTCTATCTATCTAACATATTTAGGTTTGTTGGGTAACAAATGACAACCCCTTTCAACCTAATTTTTAACCGACTTTCAAAAAAGGGGGAGGTTTTCAGTTCACCGGAATATTTTTTATTTTTTGTTTTTTTTATGTATGTTACCGCATAACTTTGGACCACGTCAACCGATTTCGATAATTCTTTTTGCATCGGAAAGGTAGTGTCTCAGAGGTGGTCCCATACTAATCTGGTTAAGATCCGATCAGCGGATCATGAGATATATATATATATATATTTTTTTATATGGGAGTTGAAGTCGGTTTTTTTTTTTTGCTAAAAATTACTAGTCAATAGGCTGGTGTTTGGTTACGCGATCTTTGGGCTCTGGCATTCATACATACATATTCATTCAATCTTGCGTTTCCTCGTTCGATATGCATGCAACCAATATTACGCCTCGGGCGAAAGGGGTTGCCACATTCGGATAATTGCATTTGGTCGAATAATCCTTTAATGCTGATGTAACTTGATGGCTGGATGTTGAGGTTGCAACGAAGCGCTACTACTCACTACTACCTCAACGGTATAGTTGGTGGTACATTGCAGTGACTGCTGCCTGAGGCGCGCCTGATCTGCTGCTACTGCTGTTGCTGATGCTGTTGGGCAGGCAAAAAAAACGAAAAAGAAAAAAGGGGTGGCGGTAATTGCGGTCACCCAACACACACACGCACAGCGGAAGGGTTCGCCAAATGCGCTTAGTATTAACACATCGTTCATTCATTCCACTTGGACTGCGTTGGCTGGGTGAGCGTTGAAGTGTTTGCACTTTGCTGCTGTTTACTTAAGCTACCTACTGCGAGTATGTTTGTTTTTGTATGCGTTTTTTATTAGTTTTATTTCTTCTCAATTTGTTGTAGTGTTTTTTTCCAAGCTTGCTTGCTTTCTTTATTTCTTGCAACCGCAAACTATTGGGAAAGCGTGCAAAGCCAGGAGGGCGGGGGGATGGTAAATTGTTTGCCAAAGCTAATGGTGCGCACTTGTTGTAATTATTGTTGGTTGTAACAATATTTTCTTTTGTGTTGTATGTAAATGTACTACATACAGACACACACCTTTAACAATACGTGTGCACTGATGCGGTTGACTCGAAGTGATGTATGTATGTAACTGCCACCTCGAAGAGGCGCCGGTGTTTGTGGCTTAGACAGGACCAGCGCCAGTGCAAGCGGCGTTCACCATTTGGCAGCATTTGCCTGGTAATTGTTACAAATGTTTCCTTTTGTCTCAATTCGAGTACAACACACACACACGCTCACACCCAACCGCATACGCACATGTACATCGATAAATTGTTTGCCCATAATCTCAGCTAATTTTATACGAAACAGTTATTTGTTTACCTTTCGAAGTTGTTTGCTTACTTTTTGTTTACTTTTGGTTAAATTGTTTTTACGCTCGCGAGAACTAATTTAAATTACTAAGTAAAAAAGTATGGGGTTTTTTCGAGTAAAATGTTTATATTATGTTATGCTTATTATAGAAGTTAAACAAAAAAATGGGTTTTGCTTTTAATACGAAGTACGAAAGCGACTTAGTTCAAAAGAGTTTTAGGTTAATTCCATAACTATAATCCTTTTCTAAAAACTAATTGAAATCAAAAAAAAATATATTTTTCTTTTTAAAATAATCTCATTATATTAAACGAGCAATACTTGTATATAAATATGTATAGTATATATATATATATTAGACTGCATCACTCCCCATACAAAAAAAAATTGCTACTATTTTTCCATTGGAATTATAAAATCTATTATATTTAAGACGTCCACCAAAATATTTCGAAAAAATATTCAGATTTAAGTGAGCTGGACCAATTTCTAAATACAGTAAACCCCGCTTAAGTACCTCACGAAAAATGTCAGCTTTTTGAGGTACTTAGGCGGGTTGGGTACTTAAATGAACCCGCTTAAGTACCTCGATGCGGGTACTTAAGCGAACATAATTACTGATGTAGTTACATCTTCTTGTTAACTTACATAAATTCTTGAATAACAACATTTAATGAAGTATACATAGTTTAAAACCAAAATCGTAGCATTATTTAAACACATAAACAAGCAAAGAAAAACTTTATTAAAAAAATATTTAGTGCAGTGGTCTGTCATTTTTAGAAGAATTAAATTGTTTAAAGAGTCAAGGTTGGACATATCATTTTGTACCAAATTGAAAATGATATTGTTTGCCACTTATGTTTATTTATTAATTTTTAAGGCTTTTCAATCAATTAAAATGCAGTTCATTCCCTAACAAATATCATATAAACCTAAGCTTAAGATTTTGTAGAACACTTAAAACATCATCATAATTTCAAACTTTTTTCTCAGAAGTGTTTTTTGAGTATACAGTCTTATAGTCCATTCAATTTTAGTGCAATAATGTGCAAGTTTCAAGTAGCTAAAAGTTACCGTTGATTTTTTAGAATTTTTTTTACCGAAGCGGGTTTCACTGTACCTCCTAAAATGGAGTTTTTTATGAATTAAAATAGTTTCTTAATTTTTTTTTTTGAAAAAATCCCCTCATATGACAAAACGGTTTAAGCTTAAAAAATTTGCATAAAAACATTTAAAAAAAATTAAAAAAAAAAGTTTGAGCGGAATCGTAATGACGAGATTTTTGATGCTGTTTTTTAACTTTTTTCAAAGATTGGTATAAGAAACACTTGAATAACTGAACCAAAACTCTTCCGATTTGGACTTAAGAGGTGTCGGTGGAAAGGTATTTTCTCACCTTTTTTATTTCTCTGCTAATAAACTCATTCAAAGAATGAAAGAGAAAGGTAGGATGAACGAAAGTCATTCAAAGTCTGTTTTGTCATCTGCGGGGACTTTTTTTCAATTTCGGAGGTATTTTCAAATCGGTCCAGCTCACTTAAATCTTAATATTTTTCCCAAATATTTGGGTGAACGTCTTAAAATATAATAAATTTTGTAATCCCGGCGGAAAAACCGCAACTTTTTTTGGTGATGCAGTCTAATATACATACATATGTATATCCATAGGATTCTACGACACAGATGAAATTTTAAATACAGATAACGTTTTGCGTTTGAAGATTATCTAAATATGTAGGTATTAACACCAATAATACTCATATAAGGTTGCCACCTATTCGAAATTAGTTGCAAATGAAATAAAACATCATAATATGGGTATCGAATGGAAGGTATTAAAAATCCCAAATACATAAATACTTTTGAAGAGGGTTGCCATCTATTTTGAATCGCATATTTATTTAATTTTTGTTTAGAAAATAAAAGCACAATGTCACTTTTCATGAATACTAAAAGAAGGCTCTTAAATAATGCTTTGCCTATATAATAAGTGCTTTCCCATACGATATTAGTGTAAGGTTGCCACTTATTTTCGATTATAAAAAATTAAACTAGAGTATCCCAATATGGATTTTAAATGAAGGGTGTTTTTGAGAACTTTAGGCAGAAAATATTTTTGACGAGGGTTGCCATCTAATTTTTTAAGTTATAGGATATTAACAAACAAAATTTTTAAAATTAATTCCCGAATTTTCAAAGCTATTCCAAATGACCAGTATTTGATACCCAAAACTTGAAAACTTTAAAAAGTATATCACTCAGAGCAACGCTCGTTTAACATGGTACTAAGAATTTAGGTCCAATTTCACACATCAATTTTCAGATCATACATTCAATCTGCCCTTAAGTGGCTAATATTGGCTATTTAAATATGAGATATGCAACCCTATGTTTGTACCAAACAATCAAAGTTGATAGATATGTTGTTTTATTAATATTTCCAAACAACAGCTGTTCAGCACAAAGCATAAACAAAAAAAATGCAACAACAATTTCAACTAACGAGCAACAGTGTTACCATTTAATTGGCAAGTTGAAATTAATTGGCAAATAAAGTTGATCTGAAAAACAACAAAGCTAAATGACATTTAAATAAGAAGCCAAGTTAAACTTAACTGCCGTTTAAATATTCATCTGAAATTGGCCCTTAAAATTAAAAGAAAATTATATTTAAAAAAGTTTTAAAAAGTAAATTGTATTGAAATAAAATTAAATGTCACTCAAACAAATTTAGAAACTCAAAGAAGATCAAATTAAAAAAGAGAAATATATATTTGAAAGACATAAAAAATATTTAAATATTTAAATATTTAAAATATGGAAAAAAAATAAACAAAGAAAAATCAAAGAACAAGTTAGATGCAATTAATTAAAAATTATATTACTGTTTAAAATAGTATAATCTAAAAATTAAAAGAAATTTATATAAACTAATACTAACTAAACTATACTAAATGATATTAGAAAAATATGAAATTATTGGAAAAGAGGAAAAAATATATGTTTCTAAAAATTAGGTGAAAACAAAAAAGGCTATGTTTCTTTTTAAAACAATTAAATCTAATAATTCAAAGAAAATTTAATAAAAAATATATTAAAAGAATTAAAAAAATCGCCTGTCCGAAGATACGCCTCGGATATCTCGAAGCAAAATGATAAACAAGTGCCTTCTGTCAAAAGAGCTTTTCACCATGAAAGTTGGCAAGGTAGCTTTTGTTTGTACGATTTTAGTGCCAGCATAAACAAAATCTGTCAAACTATTTTGCCTACTGTCTTTCAATTGTCTTACAAAAGACTTTAACTATCTTCGCCAGAATTGTGCTGTAAATATGAGACTAAGAACCTTTACCTAAATTAGT
>NW_023458560.1:49097105-49109385 GCF_013731165.1 Rhagoletis pomonella
AGAATTGTGCTGTAAATATGAGACTAAGAACCTTTACCTAAATTAGTAACTTTTTTGTGACTTGAGACGATTTGGAGATTAAGTAAGAGAAAGTCACAAAAAGTTCACCAAAAATGTGTGGTGAAAGCCACGAGAGAGCTGATATGTAGTATGTTCCAAATGGAGGCGAATAAGTAAAGAAGTTCAAGTCCTCGGGCAGTGGAGTTTTTTTTTATTTGTGTATGTGTCAATTTCTTAAGTATTTTGTTTGCTGGGTTGCAGCTGCTAAATCCTATTTAATTTGTGTTATATTAAAGTATTTAGGTTCATTTCCTATTGTATTGTTGTTATTGTCGCGTTTTTAGAGTAGAATATCGGCATAATTATATATACTAAAAGATTTCCGCTACTAATTGGACGTAGTCTGTACCAGATATTTATGCTCAACAAGCGCAAAGCTTACTTTCTAAGAAGTCATAGCTGTATATTTTGCGCTGGGAAGTTGCAAAACGTGTTAAAGTCAACGGAAGCGAAAGGCTTTTATGTTAAGAAAAAAATAAAAAAAAAATAGTTAAAAAAATGGACAAACTTGACTTGGTAATTGGCACGGAAACAGATGCTTATAAGGAGCTATAATTCAGACGAAAAAAGAAAAAAACTTCATTAGCATAACCACAATTAGTAGGCGATTCAGCGTCGTTTTCATCAGTGGCATTAATGGCAACACTTGCAACAAATTGCACCGCACAAGCACAAAACATTAGATAACAGCATTTACTATGAGACGTCGAGAGCACGCGACAAAAACGTACTGATGCTACATATCTGTGTATAAATAAACGCCTCATTAGCGCTCGAGCCGCTCAAGTTGGGATCCGGTGCAGCGGCTATTTATCTGCAAATATTGTATATGCGGCTGATGTAATAAAAACAAAAAAAAGCGGCAGCCGCGCGGTGCTTCCGTTCGTGCATGAGTGTCGCCTATTTGCCACGCGCTAAGTGTTAAGTGAGACCTACTAATGCCAATGTATGTATGTAAATACATACATACTTACGGCTACACAAATGCACTGATTAACAAATTGACAGTTACATAGACTCAGCGGACTTGCAAGTGAAAAAAAATTTTGTTGTGACCAAACTGCTACAACCGACACAACAAACACTTGAGCGTGCTGCGAGTGGCTGGAAGCGCCATCGGCAAGCCACTAATTGGCAAGTTTCCGCACTGCAATAAACACAGAAATGCTGCAATGTGTAATGGATTGTTGCACATAGATGCATACATATATATGTACGAGTAGTTCTGTGAGTGTGAATGCCGCTTAAGCTCGCATACAATTACAAGCCTTTCGTCAAGTTGCTACTAACCAGCAGCTGTAGGCTTTAGAGTGCTGTGGAAAATTGAGGAAATCTAAGTTTAGACAGTAAGCAGACACAGGCGCATAGGCAAAGCGCTGAGTGAGATACACACACACATACGCATACACTTATAGCCACACAGCATTGCGGCACACCTACAACCCAACCTAGTCAAAGCATTGGCTAAGCTGTGTCGCCGGCCCGAGTGTGCCACATGAACTCGTCGTTCGTAATCTCGCGTCTCAGTGACGTCTTAATGTCTTGAAACCTTGAATTCTAATTCATCGCCAAATTGCATCCAAATCTCTGCAACGCTGTCCATTAATCCGTCCAAGCATATTATAGAGCTTTTGCATATACTACGTACATATGTATGAAAGTGTTTGCATGCTCGCCGGCCATATCCACCTACGACACTTGGCAAATGTGCGCGATCTAAATAAATTAGCAACGCAAATGAGCGATTATCGCTGGTAATTGCCAAGTGTGATGACAATGAGTTTGATTAAGGCACAGTAAACTGCAATTACTCCGAACACACACACACACACACACACGCAGACATGCATATTATGTGCAATTAGTCTACCTACATAACTTCGTACGTGTTAATACGCGTAAAATGTAGGTGTAACATATAATTTGTGCTAATTGTGATCGGATGACGCAAATGGCTATAATTGCAAACAAAAAAAACAAGAAAAGATTGGAAAAGAGCCCTCAGTGCGGCAATTTACTAACCTTTTTATATATCTAGTCATGGGAAAAATAATAGCGGCACGACGTTTTGACCAATTTTGGCTATTTTTGTTTTCTTTGTTTAATGTTTAAGTAACAGGTTGACCGAGCTTTGCTCGGAGTGCATATACTTTTTAAATTTTTCAAGGTTTTGGTACCAAATACTAGTCATTTCGATAGCTTTAAAAAAATATTTTGGAAATAAACTTAAAAAAAAAATTGGATTTTGATATCTATAAAGCAAGTAGATATCTTAATTTAAATTTAGTTGGCAACCCTATTTAAAAATACGCTGGAATGAATAGTACGTATATGTACTTGCGTATATGTCTTGAGAGTATATGTACTGTGTATACATACAACAAAAAAAAATGCTGATTGAAATTAACAAAATAAAATATTTATTACATAGAAACATGGCAACCCAATCGAAAATATTTTCGAATGAAAGTTCTCGCCAATACCTTTCATTTGATATCCATTTTGCTATGTTTTAGATAAATTGTGTAGAATCGAAAATAAGTGGCAACCATATACTATTATCCTAAGGGATAACACTCTGTATATAGGGAAATCATTGTCTAACCTTCTCTTATTACCCATGAATAGTAATATAACTTATTATTTTCTAAACAAATAGTTAAATAAATATGCGATTCAAACTAAGTGGCAACCCTATTACAAATATTTCTGATTTAGGGCTTTTTAAAATACCTTTCATTTGATACCCATATTATGATGTTGTAATTAATTTTTAAATAATTTCGAACAGGTGGCAACCTTAATCGAGTCCTCTCGGAGATAGTACCTATTTAGATAACCTTAAAATGTAAAACATTATCTGTATGCGAAATTTCATCCAAATCGTTGGAGCCATTTTCGAGAACCTTATGGATATAAGATATTTCTTTATTATAAAAATAAAGCGCATTATCTAACAAAAACCATATAAGCCCAAATACAATATAACACAATGTCAAAAGACTAAGTAGCTTACAAAGAGCGGCATGTTCGGCGATCTTTGGGGCATTGAGATCCTACCCCTCAGAAGCACTGAATGTCGTCCTCAATATGATTCCGATTGATCTATACCTAAAGGAAATGGCGATTCAGGGTGTCGGGGCTGTGGAAAAGAATTGGTGATTTATCGAAATTATTTTTCTTCTATTATCATCCTATGAGGGTCTAGAGTCGATGTCCAAAATTTCAATAATATCGGTACAGCTGTTCTCGATTACAAAAAAGCGAACAAACGGCTTTCAAAATATATATTAGTATTGATATCGAATGAAATAAATTTTTTTAATTAAATGTATCCTATGGAAAAATGTTTATGAATATTTTTTAAGGAATTGCACACATTTGAAATTAATTTCAAGTATTTTCCAAAAAAGTGGAGGCATCAAACGTGAAATTTATTTTCTTTAATTTTTCAACATAAATAAATAAAAACCAAGAGCTTTTTTAAAAAATCATCATGGATGGATAGACGCGAAATTTAATTATCTTTTATTTAAAAAAAAGAAACTTGAAATCGGTTCATATTTGTTCTCTCAAAATTCATTTGTCCAAAGCAACCCTTTTACCCTTTTTTGCAATGTGCGACGCTGCTAGCTACATATTTCATCTCTTGATACCAAGTCTAATCAAGTCAAAGAATGCAAGATAGAGCTACGCTGAGCGTCTCAGCGAATCTCTTGTCTGGGTTCCCGGTAATAGGAATGTAAAGAGCGAGCAGACGAAGTAGCGAAAGCGGGAGCTTGTTCGGGTGAATCGGTAGCGGTGATACTTGGTTACACCCTCAGACAAATTCAAAGAGAAGTGCACTTGAATGCCGCCATTGGGCGACAAAAAGACGTGGCGTCCAAGCCGACAAACACCACCACTGCCCGACAACCAAAACCGACCGGTATTTGCCAGGGAAAAAGGGTCCCGACTAGAAAAAAAGAGTTTCTCGTTAAAGCGCCGCTTCAGCGGAAGCAATGGGCACCATTAGGGTGCTACAGGCTAAGGGGAGGAAAACATTGTAGATATTAAAAACTATCCACCATTCATCCTTTTTTGACCGCCACTATATGTATGAGGACGAAAGGTGAGATTCTTGAAAAAAAATTTGGTCTGATTTTTAAACGAAAATATGACGTAAAATTACGTTGATAATTGAGTTTACCCCGCAATTAACTAACATTTTACTTTGGGTAATAGTCAAACTCTAGTCAAGCAGCAAGAATAATTTATTTATGTATTATCGTAACTTAGTTTCATGGTGTCATAAAAAGAGAAGATTCGCATTCGCAATAATTATCTAAATTACATTACAAAATAAGTCATGATTTTTACACTCCTAATCCTAATTATATAATAGGTGCCTTAAAAAGAAAAACCTCAAAGTGATATCTGATAACAAATTTCGAGTAGCGATACGCCGTTTATTGCGTAAAAAACTATTATTTCTCCACTTCCACTTATTAAAGTAGACACTTCTGTTTTTGCGGTCGTTTTCTATTATTTTTTTGTGTGTTTGAAATCCAGAAACAAGTGACATTTACAACCATTTATGCCACCGCAGCTGCGCCACAACTTCCTCCGGCCCGACACCCTCATCAAAATCCAACTTGCGCTCAAAATTTACTTTATTCACTTTGGCATTTGTTCATTCCATTATCCAAATCCCAACAAAGCTACCTTGCGCGGAGGCGGAGAGTAAAAATATCTGGCCGCCCGATTGACTCACTCGCCAACTGACTGTTACTTTTTCTTTTGTTCAATGAAATGTTTTTTTATACCTTTCATGAGCATGAAATGGTATTATAACTTTGGTCCGATGTTTGTAAGTACCAGAACAAAAAGAGATAGACCCATGAAAATGTATACTTATATGATCAGAACGTCGAGCTGAGTTGATTTAGCCATGTCCGTCTGTCCGTCTGTCCGTCTGTCTGTCTGTTTGTATGCAATCTAGTCTCTCAGTTTTCGAGATATCCGGATCAAATTTGGTAGGTAGGTGTATTTTTATAATGTATTAATCATTTGTCGGAACCGGAAGAATCGGACCACTATAACATATAGCTCCCATACAACTGATTGTTCAGATATGAGATTTTTCATTATAACTTCTCCATTTATGCAGCTACGAACATGAAATTTTGCAATACTTGCACCCATTATCAACAGAATACTTAAAGTGAAAATTACAAAGATCGGGTCACTATAACCTATAGCTCCCATACAACTGATTGTTCAGATATAAAATTTTGCGTTATAACTCCTCCATTTATATAGCTAGGAACATGAAATTCCGCACTGTTTTCAATAATTATCAACAGAAAACTTACAGTAAAAATTAAAAAGATCGGGTAACTATAACCTATAGCTCCCATACAACTGATTGTTCAGATATGAGATTTTTCGTTATAATACATCCATTTATGTAGCTAGGACCATGGAATTTCGCGCTGTTTTCACTCATTATCAACAGAAGACTTACAGCGAAAATAACAAAGATCGGGTCACTATAACCTGCAGCCCCCATACAACTGATTGTTCAGATATGAGGTCTTTTATCATAACTCCTCCATTTATGCAGCTAGGAACATGAAATTTCGCACCATTTTCACTCATTATTAACAGAATACTTACAGTGAAAATAACAAGGCTCGGATGACTACAACATATATCTTCCATACATCTGATTGTTCAGATATGTGATTTTACTGTAAAACTCCTTTATTTGAACAGCTAAAACCGATAAATTTCGTAAGATATTTTATAAATAATAATACAAAGTCTACTGAGAAAATCGTCAAAATCTATGCTGTATAAGCTTTATCTCCTATAGCACTGCTTGTTAAGATACCAGTTTTTGCCATATATCTCCTTTATGTACGAAACTAAACCCAATAAATTGTGTTACCGGTTTACATACCGATCACATAGCGGTGAAAATCACTTAGATTGGTGTCATATAAAGTATATCTTCCATACCTCTGATTGTTTAGATGCGATTTTTTATATAAGTATGTAACTCCTCTATCGATGTATGCAGATGTATTCAAAATCAGTAATCTGTCAAAGTAAAATTTGCAGATGTTCATGAAAGGTATGAAGCCTTCGGCATAGCCGAAGACAGCGCTGCTCTTACTTGTTTTTTTTTTTTTTAATTCATATTCAGTCTTGAGTTTTTTGCAACGCTGGCAAGGAAATCAAGTGAAAATGTCATTTTCACAACAAAAGTCGTAGTTCCTTTATTTTTTTTCCGTCGTTGGTGCAAATATGCGGTCGCTCGCTAAGACAGTTTCCATTGAAAAGTCGCAGAGTGCGAATAAGTTGTGCAAAACAATTTGTCGGAAATGAGAAAAAAAGCAAAATGAAAAGTCGCTGTCAAAATGCCAACATTAGTGGGTGGTGGGTGAATTGTCTAGGTCGTTTTGCTAACCTTTATTTTTTCCGGCAAAAAAAGCTTTCAAAAGTACTCAGCTAATCGCAGGATATGTACGTAGAAAACACACCCGCACACTTTGCTCCAGTCATCCCGCGTAATTTGGTTAGTCTGACAGGCGCACGTGTACGACAAGTGGAAAATTGACGTGCGATTATGTTTTTGTCAAAATTAAATTCAAAATATCAAGTGTCAAAATTATTGCTCAACAATTACTTTAAAGTTTCCTTTGACTTGCCGGAATACAACAACATAAACGTACATGCATATAATTTAAGTTATTTCATTAAACAACGCATTTTTAAAAAAGTGTGGGGACTCGCGTCCCCACGTCTTCATTAATTGAGTCTAAACTTAGAACTAAATACAATTGGTTTCTTAACATTAAATTAAACCTACTATCGGCCATCAGTCACGTTGCACTTGCATATGCACTATTTCCGAATATTGCCCAATCGTTGTTGTGCCAATTATTATTGCTGATCGAATAACAAATTGGTTAATGCGGTGTCAGCAATTGTGCGGATGCGCGTGTGGAGTTGCTGACCGTTGGTAGAAGTCAATTCTGCAGAGCTGTTGTAAACTGTTGCGTTAACTCTTCCCCCTTTAAATATGATCGTCCTCGATCATTAGTAGAATGGTAAGTTGTTGAGATTTACGTATGTTGGAATGTGGTTTGTTTCGCTTGACGGATTGACTTCCAGGCTTGTGCTGGGCTTCACTATTTCTTTTCCCACATATTGGATTTTCACGGATCGTTTCCTTAGGAAAAGAAGCAGTACTATGATTATTAAGAATGCTGCCGTAGTTAGACTTCCGACAGAGAAGGTTGCCTTTTTGAGGGAATTTATTCGATGGGTATTGTTGATATGCAGGTCCTTCAAGGCTTCTAGGGAAAGTAGTTCTATGTGGTCCTTTCCCAACGGGATTGGCTGTAGTATTGCAGGGATGGTTTCGATTGGCTTTATTTCAATATTGCTGAATGTTTGACTGTTGTTATAAGCTGGAGGGTCCCCCCGAAGGTGGTGAATCGCAGCTTTAGATTTTTATCAGTTATTGGCTGTACAAGCCTTAGTTATTTTTTGTTTGTAGTTTAAAATTCTCTGGAGGGTCCCTTGGGTGGTGAATCGCAGAGATTTTCGTTTTTTATAAGCTGGAGGGTCCCCCCGAAGGTGGTGAATCGCAGCTTTCAATTTGTATCAGTTATTGGATGTACAAGCCCGATATTATTTAGATATTATTTAGGGTAAGTAAACTTCAACAAAGTTTTAATCTGAAATTAATTGATTGCAGTTCAAAAATTTTCTGCTTCTCCTTTTTCACTTCTCACTCTTATATTATAAAATTTTCTTTGAATATTTTCATGTGTAGATTGAAAAAAAAAAATTTCTTCAAATATCTCGTTAAATTTCTACTTAAATTATTTTCGTTTGCAAAAGTTATGATTTTATTAATTTTCTTTTTTCAAATTCCTTAAAATTTTTTCCAATACTTAATTACTAATCAACTTGTTTTAATTCTTACTTCCTAGCACCTCCTGGCGATGGGGTGGCTGTCCTTTTCGCCGTTCTACTCGGGTACCCTCGATGCGCACGAATGAAAGTGTGCGTTACTTTCCTACCGGATTCCAACGCTGATATGTGGTTTGGCACCAGTTAAGTTGCTTGTCCTTCTAACGGTCCTTCGGCTGTTGTTGACAGGCGACTTTTCCGTTTATTTTCACGTTTTTCCCGCACGGCAACACTCGGATTTTACCGCGACGCGGTGGCACTCGGCTGTCCTTACAGGCGACTTTTGCCAATAACGTATTCAAACCGACACGCGAACTTAAACTGGTCCCTCCTCGGGCGCCAGTTAAGTTATTTTATTAAATAACGCATTTTTAAAAAAGTGTGGGGACTCGCGTCCCCACGTCTTTATTAATTGAGTCTGAACTTAGAACTAAATACAATTGGTTCCTTAACATTAAATTAAACCTACTATCGGCCATCAGTCACGTTGCACTTGCATATGCACTATTTCCGAATATTGCCCAATCGTTGTTGTGCCAATTATTATTGCTGATCGAATAACAAATTGGTTAATGCGGTGTCAGCAATTGTGCGAATGCGCGTGTGGAGTTGGTAGAAGTCAATTCTGCAGAGCTGTTGTAAACTGTTGCGTTAACTTATACATATAAATGGACGCATATGTTTGTATGTACATTAAGGTGGGTCAAAAACACACAAGAAAATTAGCTTTTTGGAATTTAACCGCTGTCACCTCCCAGAACTGAAGAATATCGAAACTAAGGAGGCCCGTATTTTGTATTTTGAAATCGGCTAATATTTAACCGTGCCGCCGCACAATGCCACCTGAGTGGGCAAAAATCGAAAAACTCGTTGCCTGCTATGTGAACATGTATGGATTTTTGTAAAGGTAATTTATCCACTAAAAATTATTATCTAACCATAAATTTAGCTATGAAATAAATTATATGTCGCCAGGAAGTCACTAAAGCCAACAAATTTTATACTGAGAATTTTAACCTAGAGCCAACGGCAGGCTCTTCACGGGAATAAATGTCAAAAATACATTTTTTGAAATAAAATATTGGTTTGACATTTTAATTTCCATATATATAGCAGAGAACTACAAGAATAAAAATTTTGGAATAAAATTAAAGACAGGGTGTCCCTAAGGCACTCCAGAAAATTTTTTTTCTTGTTAAAAATAAAAAAAAATAGTTATTTTTTAATGGAATGAATAAAAAATATATGTCAAATTATGTTATTTTTTTATTATTTTATTTCAAAGTACGGGTTTTTATCTTTCGAAGGAGAAAATAAAAACCTGCTCATATATTGCTCTTTTTAATGTAATACTTTTTTGCCAATGCATAAAATAATTTCTTAATTTTTAAGTCAGTACATCAGATCTGCACGATTCGTTCGATTTTTAAAAATACAGGTTTATTTTTTTTAATAGTTGCCACCTGTTTAAAAAGTAAATAAGTTTAATAAGTTAAATGAATTACTAAAAGTGGGATATCAAACGAAATGGGTGTGAAAACGGTTTATTTCTTAACTACATGTAGGAGGGTTGCCACCTGTTTCAAAAATTAAATTCCATTTGAATTGAGGGAATGAAGTACATAAAAGAGATAGGTAACACCTTTTGGGAGTCAGTTAATTTAAATAATATTTGTGTCAAACGAAACGTTTGCGACATCGTATTTGTTATTTATTACAATATTTAAATATATATATTACCAATGAGTGATTTGTTATGATTACATTCCTTTTAAGTAAAAAATTTATTTTTGGATCGAGTAAAGAAAATATTGTTTACCCTTCAGAAATCTTCAAAACCATAACTATAAAAAAATTTTAACTTTAAAATTTTGCTAACTATTTTTTAATGACGTGTTTACGAACACATAATTAAGTATTATAATCTTCCAGAGAACGTAACTCTTACTGGATCTGCTTATCTTATGCTAAGCTTAACAACAAGTTTAACAAGCAAAGAAATATAAGTTTTGCATGATAAGCAGGGGTGTTTTTCTCGATTTCAAACGTTTTCGATAATATGCTTAGTTAGACTTATTAATGATATAATTAAACCAAGAATTAGCTTCAGTAGTTACTGAGTTATCGCAGTTTTCGTGTTTCTGTAAATTACCGTTATATGGTAGGTGGGCGTGGTTATTGCCCCGATTTAAAATATTTTCAGCATATTTCTTAGCTAGACCCTAGGCAAGGCTCGAACCGAGTTTGGTAAGGATTGATGAAGCGGCTACTGAGATACAGCATTTTATCATACGTAAGTGGGCGGGGTAACGCCCATTCTCCAAAAATTTCACAATAACATGATTTTTTGCTAAAATTCTACTTCACTTACAAATTTTCAACAATTTGGATCAAATATTTACTGAAATATCGTAATCCTTGCATTTTTCGAAAATACCGTTACATGTGAAGTGGGTGTGGTTACAGTCCGATTTCGCCCATTTTCAATACCATACTACCTTGGATAAAGGGCAACCTACATACCGAATTTCGTTGAGATATCAATTTCATTGCTATTTTCAATCCCTGTAATTTTCTTTTTTCAAGATTTCTGAAGGAAAATATTCTTATTCGATTAAAAAAATGATAATTTTTAACGATTTTATAGTGTTGAGTAGAGCAGCACAGCAACCGCATAACTTCGTTTTATTCTTAAAATTTTAACTATTGGCGTTCATACGCATAAATTTGTTTATATGTATGCATACATATAGCTACGTGTGTAAAACTGCTGCTTTGAGCAAAATGTAAATACCCTTTGAATTTTTTACGCCCGCGTTGGCAACCCTATGTCCGCACGTTGTCAGCAAATGTAAGCTACGAGAAAAAGGAGCGAGTACTGACACATACATATTTTTTCTTTTATATATTTTTCGACTCCTGAAACCATGATACAAAAAAGAAGGTAGTTTCAATAAACAACTTTTGACGGATAATAAAATTTTTTGAAGTTTCATAAATTGTCAGTATTATCAACGGCCTTGCCACTTTGATAATATTAAAACAATACATCGGAGTATTTTCTTTCCCATATTTTTACCAATGTGAGAATATTTCAAATCAAAACTCACAATCAGTACTTGATATTTTTTTACTTACGTGGTTTGCCCCTCTTTTATTAAAAATATATAAAATGTAAACTGTTACATTGTAATTATTCTTTTTATTTTATAATAAAAACCATTAGTGCATTATGTTGTTATTTTTTTCATTTTATTATTTTGATATACAATTTTCGTTTCTTTAATCTTGCGATTTAAAAATCGAATTCTAAAGAATGTTCTTCCCAAATAAAATCTTTTTATAATATTTTGGTCCAAATTTACTTTTAAATTTCTCATCAGATTTTGCAAAAATTTTGGCTTTGTGGTTAGCGAATCACCATTAATTTCAACAAATTTTGAATTCAAAATTTCCAATGTATGCAAAAAACTTGAATTAGGCTTGTACAGACCGCCCTCCGATAAACAGTTAACATACGTATAATTTTGATCACTTTCTACATGCGTCCTGAAGCCTAGTTTTGTCAACCCCATTTTCGAAATTATGTAGCCGGCAAAATTTTCAAGTCCATCATATTCCACATCTTTGAGTGGACTGATGAAATCTTCTGCTTCATGCTCTTCTGCGAGCTACTTAAAAAAATTAGAAATCAAATAAAAACGAAAGGGTAAGGAGTTTACCTCGAGTTCTTCTTCTGCGGATATTTCAATATCGTTAAGTGGTTTGAAAACATTTTCACTGAGCAACTCCTCTTCAAATTTTAACATTACTTCACTTGAAGACTCAACATTTGTTTCCGTGCTCAAAATAGTTTCGTTTCGCCCTAATAAAGTTCATGCATACATTTTAGAATCTTTATGACAACAACAATAATTTCTTTAAGTGGTTAAAAAATTACCTAGAAGGTATGATCGAAATCTGTACTTGAATTCGAGAGGTGACGGATGGTCATGCAGCCCTCCTTTCATATATGTTCAATAACTTTACTAAACTTCACTCATTTTCATACATTTTTGTTTACTTTTACAAAAAAAAAAAAATATTATCTCTGGTGATCAGGTAGCATGAATTTTATGAAATGTCATAATTTTATTAAAAGTCAAATGGTTAGCAACAACAACGAATGTCATTAAATGGAACTACCTTCTTTTTTGTATCATGCCTGAAACTAATAGTTGTGTCACCGCGCGAATTTGTATTTTTTCATTTT
>NW_023458560.1:49109485-49113303 GCF_013731165.1 Rhagoletis pomonella
ACATTACAAAATAAGTCATGATTTTTACACTCCTAATCCTAATTATACGATAGGTGCCTTAAAAAGTAAAACCCCAAAGTGATATCAGATAACAAATTTCGAGTAGCGATACGCCGTTTATTGCGTAAAAAACTATTATTTCTCCACTTCCACTTATTAAAGTAGACACTTCTGTTTTTGCGGTGGTTTTCTATTCTTTTTTTGTGTGTTTGAAATCCAGAAACAACTGACTGATTTACAACCATTTATGCCACCGCAGCTGCGCCACAACTTCCTCTGGTCCGACACCCTCATCAAAATCCAACTTGCGCTCAAAATTTACTTTATTCACTTTGGCATTTATTCATTCCATTATCCAAATCCCAACAAAGCTACCTTGCGCGGAGGCGGAGAGTGAAAAATATCTGGCCGCCCCACTGACTCACTCGCCAACTGACTGTTACTTTTGCTTTTTTTCAATGAAATTTTTTTTTTTTTTTTTTAATTCATATTCAGTCTTGAGTTTTTTGCAACGCTGGCAAGGAAATCAAGTGAAAATGTCAATTTCACAACAAAAGTCGTAGTTCCTTTAATTTTTTTTTTTCCGTCGTTGGTGCAAATTTGCGGTCGCTCGCTAAGACAGTTGCCATTGAAAAGTCGCAAAGTGTGAATAAGTTTTGGCAAAACAATTTGTCGAAAATGAGAAAAAATAGCAAAATGAAAAGTCGCTGTCAAAATGCCAACATTAGTGGGTGGTGGGAGAATTGTCTGGGTCGTTTTGCTAACCTTTATTTTTTCCGGCAGCAAAAGCTTTCAAAAGTACTCAGCTAATCGCAGGATATGTATGTACGTACAAAACACACCCGCACCCTTTGCTCCAGTCATCCCGCGTAATTTGGTTAGTCTGACAGGCGCACGTGTACGACAAGTGGAAAATTGACGTGCGATTATGTTTTTGTCAAAATTAAATTCAAAGTATCAAGTGTCAAAATTATTGCTCAACAATTACGTTAAAGTTTCCTTTGAATTGCCGGGATACAACAACAGAAAAGTACATGCATATATAAATGCACGCATATGTATGTATGTACATTAAGGTTGGTCAAAAACACACAAGAAAATTAGCTTTTTGGAATTTAACCGCTGTCACCTCCCAGAACTGACGAATATCCAAAACTAAGGAGGCCCGTATTTTGTATTTTGAAATCGGCTAATATTTAACCGTGCCGCCGCACAATGCCACCTGAGTGGGCAAAAATCGAAAAATTCGTTGTCTGCTATGTGAACGTGTATGGATTTTTGTAAAGGTAATTTATCCACTAAAAATTATTATCTAACCATAAATTTCGCTATGAAATAAATTATATATCGCTAGGAAGTCACTAAAGCCAACAAATTTTATACTGAGAATTTTAACCAAGAGCCAACGCAAGGCTCTTCACGGGAATAAATGTCAAAAATACATTTTTTGAAATAAAATATTGGTTTGACGTTTCAATTTCCATATATATAGCAGAAAACTACAAGAATAAAAATTTTGGAATAAAATTAAAGACAGGGTGTCCCTAAGGCACTCTAGAAATTTTTTTTTTTTTTGTTAAAAATAAAAAAAATAGTTTTTTTTTTACTGGAATGAATATAAAATATTTGTAAAATTATGTTATTTTTTTATTATTTTATTTAAAAGTACGAGTTTTTATCTTTCGAAGGAGAAAATAAAAACCTGCTCATATTTTGCTCCTTTTAAAGTAATGCTTTTTTGACAATGCATAAAATCATTTTTTCATTTTTAAGTCAGTGCATCAGATATGCACGATTCGTTCGATTTTTAAAAATGAGGTGTCAGATTAAATACCGGTAGATAATACAGGTTTATTTTTTTTTAAATAGTTGCCACCTGTTTAAAAAGTAAATTCAAATTGTTTATATTTATATGTTAATATATACATTGCCAATGAGTGAATTGTTATGATTACATTCCTTTTAAATAACCGGACAAAAAAATATTTTTTGGATCGAATAAAGAAAATATTTTATACCCTTCAGAAATCTTCAAAACCATAACTATAAAAAATTTTTGACTTTAAAATTTTTCTAATTATTTTTTAATGACGTGTTTACGAACACATAATTAAGTATTATAATTTTCCAGAGACCGTAACTCTTACTGGATCTGCTTATCTTATGTTAAGCTTAACAACAAGTTTAACAAGCAAAGAAGTATAAGTTTTGCATGATAAGCAGGGATATTATTCTCGATTTCAAACGTTTTCGATAATATGCTTAGTTAGACTTATTAATGATATAATTAAACCAAGAATTAGCTTCAGTAGTAACTGAGTTATCGCAGTTTTCGTGTTTCTGTAAACTACCGTTATATGGAAGGTGGGCGTGGTTATTGCCCCGATTTCAAATATTTTCAGCAGATTTCTTAGCTAGACCCTAGGCAAAGCTCGAACCGAGTTTGGTAAGGATTGATGAAGCGGTTACTGAGATACAGCATTTTATCATATCGTCGGTCCCTACGAAGAGTAGCACATTTCACTATTCGCGTGGAAGACTAGCACATTTCACTATTAGCGTGGAAGACTAGCACATTTCATTATTCGCGTCGAAAAGTAGCACATTTAAGATTTTTGCGTGGAAGAGTAGCACATTTCGTTATTTGCGTGGAAGACTAGTACATTTCAGATTTTTGCGTGGAAGACTAGCACATTTCAGATTTTTGCGTGGAAGAGTAGCACATTTCGTTATTTGCGTGGAAGACTAGCACATTTCAGATTTTTGCGTGGAAGAGTAGCACATTTCGTTATTTGCCTGGAAGACTAGCACATTTCAGATTTTTGTGTGGAAGAGGGATACGCAAGGCAGTTCATATAAGGTTGTAGCAGCCGTTAAAAAAAAAAAGTTACATAAATATGTATGTTTATACTATAATTATTTTTCTTCGGTTATGCTGAAAGTTTAGTGTTGTATATGGAGCCTTTTGGCCGGTTATTACAAGTAAAATTAACGTTTATTTTTCCTCCTACACCTTTCGACATTCGCGTCTTTCTCAGGGAATCTTTATTTATAAATAAATACGAAAAAACATATACATACAGTATCATATCAAGAGCACCCCGTTTCAAAGTGATATTATTTATGTTATGTTTATTTATTTACTTAAAAAACCTTCAATTAAAATAAAGTCAATTCTCTTAAAAAAATCCATATTGGCCCAAGTTTAAAGCCCAGGAGAATACTAAAAAAACTCAACAAATTTTCAACAACGCAAACGCAAATGAAATATTTTCCTTCGAAGAACTGTCCAAATATTTTCATTGGCAAAAAATTAAGATATCACATGTACGGAAAATTACAATAAAAAATAGCAAAAATCAAGTAGACATGGCAGTAAAATACGACTTTATGCAAAGCGAGGAGAAGTTG
Source organism: Rhagoletis pomonella (assembly GCF_013731165.1). NCBI lineage: Eukaryota > Metazoa > Arthropoda > Insecta > Diptera > Tephritidae > Rhagoletis > Rhagoletis pomonella. Next base: position 49,112,897 of record NW_023458560.1, read on the forward strand.
AACCTAATGAAAAAAAATGTTCAATGGTCAACCATGAAACACTGTGAATTGCCTAAAGCTTACAAGGGAAAAATACCTTTAAAAAAAAGAAAAGTGGATGATATTCAACAAATGATTAGTAAACGGTATATACCGTCTGAATTTCATGATTTTCATAATACAATTAAAGAAATATAGAATAAACGTTTGAATTTTCAATATATATTATGCTTTTATGATTTACTTTAAACCGGAGACGTGCAGTTTTCGCGGCTTAACAATCTGAAATATGCTACTCTTCCAAGCGAAAATCTGAAATGTGCTAGTCTTCCACTCAAAAATCTGAAATGTGCTAGTCTTCCACGCAAATAACGAAATGTACTACTCTTCCACGCAAAAATCTGAAATGTGCTAGTCTTCCACGCAAA
>NW_023458560.1:49113403-49115394 GCF_013731165.1 Rhagoletis pomonella
AAATCTCGAACTCTATGGGGTGTAGAATGGTTGCTTCACCGCTTGTGCGCATGTCACTACCCGCAGGTATCCTATGCAAGCATGTCATCATATGTTATGTAGTATACTATACATATATCATCATTGGGTTATGTATACCCACTGGGAAAATAGGTAAGCACCTTACGAGGTAAGCCATGTTTTCTTTCAGTTTTTAGTACCAAAATTGTCATCATGACCAGCGTAATCTACTAGTAAAGTACAAAATGAACACCTCCGGCGATACATTACGTTGTCAGTTGCAAAATAACGTGCAGCCGAAGTTATTTCCAAGCACCGAACTACTCCGAGCGACTGCTCTGCATTACACGTAACTTACTTTGTAAAGCGACTCAGAAGTATGTTTGATAGCAAATGTACATTCTAAATTCCTACTTACATAAGGCGGCCATGCCTTTGTAAAAGTAAGGGACGTTCGGCAGGGAAATGGTAATGACTGCCAGGTGAAGAGTAAGTTGCTAATAAGGTATTATTACGTGCTCCTAATTCCCACTGGGTACCCAAATATGGACATCGATACATACATATGTATAAACATTTGTAGCCCGAATTTCGCGTTAATCGGATTTCGGATTTCCGATCTATGGAATCACGAGTATGTATTTGGACATATAAGAACGCAAAATCCTGGCAACTAGCCTCAAACGATGTAGTTGTTCCTGAAGCCTTTTTGCAGCTTGCCTTCATAAAAACAATGTCGAGATCTACAATCTCTTACAGAACGGCTCCAAGCCGTAAAGGGAACTGATTCGGAATGATATCTGGAGGTGTTCGGTCATCAATATTCGGTAAGGCTGGAGATGGGTCTAATCTAATGAGATGAATCTAATGTTTTTCGACGAAGAGACGATACCCTGCGTTATGCCGACGGTATTCCGATTGAAAGTTTACACAATACTCATTGCAGCAGAATGCACTATTGATGGGAGATGGCATGCGAGAATATCAGACTTGTGTCTGTTGTGACTGACAGCGGCTCTGGAGGCAAAAGAAAACATTAGCACCTCCCGCAAAAATGGTCTAGAACAAAGTCATGAAGTCAACATAAAGCAATCATAAACATCAACTCTGCAGCCGTCCGCTTTATACCAATTCTTATCTAGTAACAAGTCTCTTTCGAATCGGAGATATAGGATTCAAAGGAAGAAATTTGCCACCTTCCTCAAAGGTTAAAACGAAGTAATTAATATGTTAAATAAAAAATGTATTGCAACAATGTGTTGTCAAACAAAGCAGACAGTTGAGATGAAGGTGTTGGTACACTTTAGTCGGTTGCTCCAGCCAACGAACGTAAGTTTAGAAATTTTTGTGGTGGCAAGCGAATCCATTGATTTCCTAAGCTTTTGTCGTACGCCACTTCGAAACTCAGCCAATCATCCATCGGGTAGGCCGCTAGAGTTACTTGCCCTTGTAGGGCTTTGCTAAACTAACTTAAGAAATTAAATTTTTCCTAACGTAAGTAAACTTCTATGCAGCTTAAGTGCATCTTAAAAATTATCTTCATAATAGATTTCAAGTTTCCTTTATTAACCTTCAACCTAACCAACGCCTTTTCTGTTACTTTCTTTGTATTCAAAGACAATTCTGTTAATTTTTTTTTTTCAGAATAAATCCACCGAATATAAAATCATAAAACATTCATGCAAAAATGGCAAAACTGTCGTCCATTCACAAGTCCAAGCCAAGTAAAAAACAAAAGCACAAATATTTTTCTTACTTATTCGTGGCGGCCTGCTGCTCTCTTGTTGTATTTCGTTGTCTTTTTACTGTCTCTTACTTTTAAATTCAATTCGGTGAAATTAATCCCTTTTCTGTAGAATAATAAATATTACGCACAAAATTTATTTTAATTCATTTTGCACGTTTATATTCGATTTTCCAGCAAAAGAAGAGAAAAAACACTTAAGGGGATTTCTTTGTGAGAAATCTACAAATTGAGGCATAATTTTTTT
>NW_023458560.1:49115494-49131848 GCF_013731165.1 Rhagoletis pomonella
TTTTTTTATGAGCCACAAATGTTACACTGGCAGAAAAAGGTGTTGGCAAATTTGCAAATGGAGTATTCACAAGTAGAATATTGAGGTTATATTTAGATGGACGCAATTCCAACAAAAAAATAATAATAATAATTGACATGGAAAGATGCAGTTTCTTTCTATTTAAACTTCTTTGTTATCAAATATAAAAGTCAAAACGTGACTTTTATTTTCTCCCAAGATTATGTTCGAAAATTATTTATGGAAATAGGCACCTATGTGTAAGGGGATTACTGGGAATGCAAAAAATTTATATATCCCCGACTAAGAGATCTGGCATGTACATATTATACATCATACATATGTAAACTGCTATTTTCACCGAAAAAATTAAAGTCAGATTTAACGTTTATAATTGACCGAGAAAACAAAAGTCAAATTTTAACTTTTATATTTCAACGAAAAAAGAAAGAAAAAAGTAAATTTTAACTTTGATATTTGACCGAAAGAAATAAAAGTCAAGTTTTAAATTTTATTTTTGACTGAAAAAATATCAGTCAAAAAATAACGGTTAATTGCTGACTTTTTTGAAAAAAGTAAAAAGAAAATTAAATTTATATGGGATTAACACTCCTGGGCTAACAAGCTTCACATTGTTGTGTACAAATGTTAAAAATACCAATTCTTTCCGGCTGGCTTTTTGAATTGAAATTTGAAAATAACTATTATTTTCGGTCCATGGTATGCAGAGTTAAACTTACGCAGATATTATAACAAAGATATCACCTAAATTATAGTCGGGAGACAGGCGGGGACCTCAATGCTATTTCATCATTTGAGGTCAGGTCCTATTTGGAGTTGGAGTTCACAAAGAGGCCACACGCGCTATTTTGGATACCAGATTTGGTTAACTATAACCAAATATTGTGTTGGGAGAAATATATTTTGCTGGCTATTTTCTTATCTCGATTTCATCCCGATAGACTTTTGCTTGCTTTTCCTAAAGTCGCAGTTTTATGACAATAAGCCGCAACCGATCGGTGCTCTTAAAGGCAACGGATCCGTGGCTTCATGAAAACTCATGGGGGACATTATTATGTCATAATGGCATGATGGCATAATGGGATTTTTGGGATGGGGTTTTTAACCGACATCAAAAAAGGAGGGGGTTATCAATTTGTCGGAATATATAGTTTAGATCCGATCATTGCGTCACGAAAAAATTCAAAAATCAAAAAAGAAGCACACAAACGATTCTTGGATGCGCGTTGCGCGCGTTATTATATTGAAGTTATAACGTAACGGCCGCCATGGTCGAGTGGTTAGAGGTGCACTCTCGGTACGTCCAGGGTATGATCCCTGATTCGAGCAATATAATATCGCCAGGCAACGGCAAACCTGCGAGTGTATTTCTGCCATAAAAAAGCTTCTCATGAAAACTATTTGACTATTTGATCTAAACGTAAAAAGATACTTTTGTGACATAGCTTAATATCCAAGGTATCACAATCGGTGGCATTTGGAAAAGTAGCAGATGCCCGACAGTTATAAAAGACCCGAGAACCTTTTGACCTTTATAAAGTTTCCACAGCCATAAACGAATCAACGACTCATCGGATTTGTCAAGTATCGGTATTTTCTGTAGAGTATTTCTGGAAAAAAATTTCAAAATAGGGTTGCCAAATATCTGAAAATATAAAACTGTTCATAAGCCCAACAGCATGCTTCAATTACTGTACTAATACAAAAACATGTTTGAAGAGATAAAAAATATTTTTAAATCGGGTTGCCACCTTTCTAAAAAGTTACGGTTACGTTAATAAAATACTGTATTTTCTAAATCGTGACATAGCTTAATATCCAAGGTATCACAATCCGTGGTATTTGCAAAAGTAGCAGATGTTGCAGTTTCAACAGCTTTAAGCTAATTAAGAACTCTACGGATTTGTTCAATTTTATCCCATTATAGTCGGTATTTTCTATAGAATATTTTTGCAAAAACTGTCTAAATAGGGTTGCCAGATATCTAAAATTTTAAAATTATTTATAAGCTCAACAGCATACTCCTATTTCTATAATATAATAAAAACCGCTTGAAGATATTAAACAAAATATGTTCGAGAGGGGTTGCCACCTTTCTAAACAGTTACAATTACGTTTATTAAATACTGGATTTATATTTATATCGCAATATGGGCGTCAAAAGGAAAGTGTTTGAACAGGCTCTAACATAACATGATTTTGACTAGTATTGCCACATATCTATGTAAAATTCCTAGCTATCAATCTATGCCAAAAAAAATAGTTTTATTATTTTATTATTATTTTTTCACTTTTAAATAGCCAAGCAACAATTTTGGTCACTTTTTCGCCATTTCTGTGCTTAGCTCCCCCTCCTCTTTGTGTGACAATATAAAGGCGCACACCACAAATCGGAGGAGCAGCTGGGCCAAGCACTAGCAAATATGCAAGCGGCAAATATTTATTCTTTTCATTGCCTTACTTGCCTTAGATTTTTTCTCTGTGTAATTCCTTTACGCATAGTTGGGATTTATTTCGTAGATATTTCTTCATTTTTTGAAATTATAAAAAAAGATTAATATCCGAACGCATACATAATTAATGAACAACAGACAGCGGATAAGTTGCCATACGAATGTACGGACTTTTAAGAGTAAAAGTGAAAATCGGCCAGAAGGGGCAAATTTAGGACAGAAATCTAAGGTACGCACGGCACACTAATGTATGTGTGTATGTATGACAGACGCCTTTGATCACAAGGCGTAACTGAGATGGCGAAGAGCCAAAAAGGCAAAATAATTGAGCAACGACAGGGGTAGAGTCGCTTACATAACTGGCGGGCTCAATGAACGCCTGAAGGAATGGCTGAATGAATGAGTAACTGTTGGCAGTTGCCTGGCGATGCATGGCCGCCTCACTGCATAGAAAACTGGTTGAGTGAGTGAAATTCGATACGATTTATGAATTTTTTGTTAGCAAATCCTTACGAAATTATGTATGAAAATATGTACGCGGTATCACAATTTTTCTCTAAATTGTCTACCCTTTTATCCCCTGCCACACAAATTTTCGTCCAATCCAACTTGATTTCATTTAAATATTCTGTAGCAAAACAAGAAATACATATGTAGCAACCTTCATTACAATTTAGCCAAACAAAAGGAAGCATAATTTTATTTATACACTACATCTTAGCAACAGCAGCAACAAATTCGTCAAGCGTTAAGTTTTTCTCACCTGAACGCGCGCTTCCGTCAGATTTATTTTCATCGCCAGATCCTCGCGTGTGAACACATCCGGATAATGGGTTTGAGCAAAGGCAGTCTCCAGCTCTTCCAACTGCAAGGCGAACGGAAAGGAATGAAGGATGATTAAAAGGAAGAAAATTACATCAAAAGCGAATAGTAGCAAAATTAGAAAAGAAGTAAAACAAAGTAAAATGGAAAAACAAAGAATTTCAAATCCCAAATAGTTAAATACTTAGCAAGTCACACACCCCATCCACTCACTTACCTGTTGCAACGTGAACGTGGTGCGATTACGCCGCTGCTTCCGCCGCACAAAAGTCTCATCATGTATGGAAGGATGGTAGGAGTAGCTTGCATCTGAAGGCGCGATTAGTCGACAAAGCACGGCAACAAACGCGGAGAACATAGAAAGGGAAGAAAGCAAGAAAAAAAGTTGAAATTAAGAATATGCTCGAAAAGCATTAGATAAATTACTACCCAACTACATATGTGTGTAAATATGTATAAATATTGCTGCAAATATTTTATGTATAAGTGTACTTTTATCTACATATATATAGAAATACATATTTCTGCTGTGAGTGAATTAGCTGGCATAATTGAAGCGCTGCAGCAACACTTCGCCTGCAGCGTTCTTAAGCTGTGATAAGCACGTAAGCGCAGTGGACTCGTAGGGAATTAGTGCCGAATTAATAAAATAGAAAAGTTAAAAGCCATTTTGAAGAAAATTATTCAGAAGTTTGTGTTGCTCACTTTTCAGAAATCATACATATTCACATATGCAGGGGTTCCTAGACTATCCGTCCAATCCTTCTAAAATGGAGGAAAATGTTTTTATTGGAAGAAGCAAGAATATAAACTACCAAGTCCGGGATGCATTGTCTTTTGTGGTTGTTTTACCGATTTACGATTTCGATCGTTTCGACCGGAAGTTAATTGTTTAAATGGGACATATACATATGTTTTTACCAAAGATTCGGTTTCGGTGGAAAAAAGGCATACATTTTGTCGGAAATATTTTTCTAGAAGGGACTTCCGGTCAAAATAAGGGATTTCCCGTATGTTTAACTCACTTTCGGTCGAGACTCGAAGTCGGTAATACCATGAAAAGGTACACAGAGAAAATGATTCAGGTAAAACCCATGTATTCAAAACAAATTGTAAAACAAACATTTTTTAAACAATTTTACTTCATACAAAATAAAAAATACACTACTTGTATAACAGACTTTTAAACGTAATCTTCGCAAAATAAGAACAAAAATTATATCATATTTGGTCTTTCGACTGAGGAAAATATTTGGAATGAAAAAATTACGCCAAAAATGCGCCTTTTTAAAACTAAAATGAAACATTTAGAATATTGTTCCTACAAATTGTAGTGCGACAAAATTTCCAACCAGAAAAGTAAAACGAAACACTTATAAAATAAAAATGAAAATTTCGTTTCAGTCAATTAAACATGAGAATGGTTTAAAACGAAAACGTTTAGTATTAGAATTTTCAAAGCTACTTATAAAACTGAAATACTTTTCATCTGTTTGCATTATTTGTCGGAAAAATTAAACATGAGAATGGTTTAAAACGAAAACGTTTAGTATTAGAATTTTCAAAGCTACTTATAAAACTGAAATACTTTTCATCTGTTTGCATTATTTGTCGGAAAAATTTTGCGCAGATGATTCAAGCCACATTTATACATACATAGCAAAAGATGCGGAAATATGATATCGTTACGCCACTTAATGAAAGGAACGTTGCTGATACGGTACCCTTTTTTGATTAGAGAAAAGCTTTGGTAAGACTTGCTTACAAAAACAAATTCTAATCAGTTGTTTAATAATAATTGTAAATTTGTCCATGTATATTACAGGATCTAACCAGCGTTAATCAAAATTATCAAGACCCGTGGAGGAAAAGCCAGAATATGTACATATCTTTCAGTTATTAAACTTTTTAACTAATTAATACATATGTAAGTATGTCTACATATGTACATATGTTATAAAGGCGTAAGGATGCGAGTTATCATGTATTTTAACAATGATTATTTATTAAATTATTGTATAGATATTAAATGCAAATTCACATTAATTATAAATAGAACTGAACAGGTCGACCGTCGTGCGCTTGAACGTCCGAACTCTTTCGCTGTTAACACGCAACTTCCCTGTCTTTGACAGCTCGGCCTTTCCTGACATTTCGTCCGCTAGGAAGTTTCCTCATCTGAAACGACTCTTGAATTATCTTCGTCATATTCGAGATCTGGACTCAAAAGGCACCATGGCTTCATATGGTCGATGGAGATTATGTTGCAATAATGACGTTGCGTACGGGGTGCATCTGGTAAGTCTTCCACAACATATCGGTCATGGGCTAACTGTTTAGTGACGAGATAAGGTCCCCTGTATTTCGGGTCGAGCTTGTGAGTGTCACCCGATGCGCTTGGGATGTAATCAATAACTACAAGTTGACCTTCATTGTATAGTGTTGGGCGCTGATGAGCTCGATCATACCTCAGCTTCCTTTTTTGTCTCTCGGTGTCGATATTCTCTAAGGCTTTTCGTTGATTTTCCTGGTTGTCTATGTCTTCTGGCGTTGTTATTTCGTCGTTTATTGCTTCGACTAATTGATTCTCGCAAACGCATCGTAAATCGAAATTAAACACAAGTTCGTTGGGGCTGATCTTCGTGGTGCTGTTGTTTTGCGAATTCATGCACCACTGAATGTTAGAAAGATTTGTGTCCCATTCCTTGGCGTCGTTCGTTGAGCACCGGATAGCTGACAATATAGTACGGTTGACGCGTTCGGCTTGGCCGTTTGCTCGCGGTGTTCGCACCGCCGTTTTCACGTGCTGAATCCCGAAACGAGACATAAAGGTTTCGAATTCCTTTGACGTGAAGGCAGTCACGCGGTCAGTAGTTATTCGTAAAGGCTGACCGAAAATTGACATAACTTCTTGTAGCATCAGTAGCACTGGAGTCGTTTTGGTGTTACGTACCGCTTTCAATATGGTATACTTGGTGAAACCACAAACCAAAACGATTATATGCTGATTTCCTCGCTTGCTCTTCGTAAATGGTCCGAGATGATCCATGTACATTGCTCGAAATGGAATCGGTAGAACTTCGGTGAGATGCATCTGGCTTTCCAACTTACCCCCTTTTATCTTATTCAAGCAGCACTCGGGGCAAGCTGCAATATACGACTTCACATATCGTCTCATTTGCCTGAACCAAAAGTACTTTTGTAGTCGTTGTAGCGTTTTTTCGAGGCCAAAGTGACCTGCGTCATCATGACAAGACTTGGTCACGCGCCATCTAACTGCTTGAGGGATAACAAGTCGTCGCTCACCTTGAACCATTCGATATAATCGGCTGTTGTGAATGATGAAATCACCTTTGAACTGAGTCGCTCTTCCATCGTTGGTCTTTAGCGCTGACGTAATCGTTTTCAAATGTTCGTCCTGCATCTGCATTGAGTAAATCCAGTCGTCGCTGTTGTTATTAGATATAGCCAGAATTCGGTCAGCTGCGGTTTCCGGTTCGGTTGGTGGTAGACTCGGGGAACGGCTTAAACAATCGGCATGCTGCATCTTCGAGCCTTGACGGTGCTTACATTCAAATTCGTATTCTTGTAAGCGTAACCACCATCTAGCTATTCTCGGTGGTAATTTTGATGTTGCTTTCGCCGTAACAATCGCGTTACAGTCCGTAACGACAGTGAATCTCGTGCCTAACAAATACATCCGAAATCTGTCAAGCGTTTCCACTATAGCTAGCACCTCCAGTTCGTGACTAGCATATCGTGACTCTGCATCATTACATTGACGGGTATAGAACGAAACTGGATTTAGTCCGTCTGCTTCTTCCTGCAGCAATATACCTGACAACCCTATGTGGCTGGCATCCGTATGGACTTCGTGTGCTTTAGTTGGATCATACAGGACTAGTACTGGCTTAGACGTAATTGCTTTCTTCAACTGTTCGAACGCGCATTCTTGTTCTTCTGACCAAATAAACGTTGCATTCTTCTTCAAAAGCTTGGTGAGTGGTGCGGCAAACGTACTATGCTTTTCCACAAACTTTCTAAAGAAGCCGGTCAATCCCAGAAATTGACGTACCTCAGCCACATTCGATGGTTTGGGAAATTCGCGAATGCATTTAGTCTTTTCATCCCCCGGACTTATGCCACTGTCACATACGTTGTGTCCTAGAAATTTTACATTTCCCCAGAGAAAATTGCATTTAGACGGTCTAAGCGTGAGACCACATTGACGAATCGCCTCTAAGACTTCTTGTAGAACAATCTTGCCATCACTCACAGTTGGCGTTGCTATGATCATTTCATCTACATAGCTGATGACTTGCTCTCGATGGCATAATCTTGATGTTACCTTTGTTATCATTTCCTTGAAAAACATTGGTGCATTGACCAGACCAAACGGCATGACATTGTATTCGAACAGTCCATCGTGCGTGAGGAATGCAGTATATTCCTTGCTACTTTCTTTCATTGGAATCTGGTAGTAGCCCGATGTCATGTCGAGTGTTGTGAAAAACTTGCCACCAGCCAGTTTAAATAGTTGCTCTTCTACAACTGGCATTGGGAAACTCTTCCGTACAGTAACCGCGTTCAATGCCCTGTAGTCGATGCACATTCGATTTTCACCATTAGCTTTGCGTACCAAAAGTGCCGATGCCGCGTGAGGTGATGTACTAGGACGTATTATTTCATTTGCCAATAAATTGTTTAGAATTCCCGTTAGCTCTCTTTGTTGTGATAGTGGAACCTGATAGCGTTTTCCGACTATTGGCCCCGGTATTGTAACTTTAATTTCCATCGTGGTAGTATTACATCTACCCAGCGTTGACACATCTTCAGCAAAACAATTTTGGTATTCGTGTAAAAGCGTTTGTATATCAGTTCGTTGGGCATCGTTGAGCTGGTCGTTGATTTTAAACGTGTCCGACTTAACTTGTAATTGTAGCGATCCATTGTCGATGACCAAACGTTTATTTTGGCCACACAGTACATCTCGCCCTAACAATAAGTCATAGCCAAGTGCGTGGTCTGGAACCACATATAAGTTTGCGTTGACATATTCGTTGTTTATCTGCAACTTCACTTCGGCCCTTCGCGTTGACTCGACAATCGATCCGCCAAACCCTTTAAAACGTTTGTATGCCGGAGCGCATTGAATCGTAGTTGGTATTACAGTTTCGCTTATTAATGAATGGTCGCTGCCCGTGTCGACCAAGGCGTCGTACAATTTACCCTCAATAGTAACGTGTTGAATTATAGGTGGAACTTGTGAAGTTGATTTAGACTCCCCGATTTCTGCTACATTTGGTTTCATATTCACGCGACAATCCTTTGCGTCGTGGCCCACTTTCGTGCATTTACTGCAGCGTTGCTTCTTTTGTGGATGCGGACATTTAACGGCGACATGTCCGTATTCGTTACAGTTAAAACATTTTAACGATCTTGGCGGTTGCCCTCCACTTGATGTATATGCGTTTGTCTTAACTGTTGTTGTTGCATTTTGCTGTGTAGTAGTGGGTGATTGAATTGTCTGCAGATTTTCAATGAGTGCAGCAGTTCGTTGCTGGTGATCAGGTTCATTGCTAGTAGCGTACGTGTCGTCTGCATATCGTTTATACCGTTGATGGTATAAAAGTTAATGGACGCATCGTCCAATTTGCCACGTCTTCCGAGCGTCATCATCGCATAATAATACTCTATAAACGTCTCGGTTGGTTTCCGTTTGCGTCGGCTAAGTTCCCCGTGAATTTCCGCAGAGTTTACTATACACGGAAAATCTTTCAGCAGCATACTCACAAAATCCGTCCAAGACTGGAACACTGGTTGCGCGTCAAGCCAATTCTTCGCTATACCTATAAGTTTTTGGTGCGCCGCAAAAAGTAGCAAATTGTCGTCCCACAGGTATGTTCGTTGTAGTTGCTCAGCTTTAGTAACAAATTGTTGCGCTGTGACTAGCTTCTTCAATAAGTCGAACTCTGGTAATATTCCCACGATGTCTTGAATTTTGTACGTTGATGCTTGTTGTGTTGTTGAACGTGAGCTGGATTCCTGTGTTGTCTCAACGCGTTGTGGCATACTAGCTGGTTCCGCTGTTGCTCGTTCTGCACCTAACATTTGCATTGACCTTGCTAATTCAGTGATCATATCTTTTAATTCATTGATGGGTCTTTCCCATGGGTCCTCTTGCTCGACCTCGCTGGCGTCAATTTCATCAGTGCCAAGAGCCTCCATTAGTGTTGCAACTTTGTGCGCTTTGTTTCCAGTTGCCAACATATTCGCGTTTCGCAATAGTTTATTTAATTGCAAAACGTTTAAGGAATCTATCTTTATTCGCATATTAATAGTTAATTTTACAAGCCGTTGCTTAAACAATCCAAAATTGCTTTCCGTAGCCGTTGCTTGCCAAACAAAAACTGTCCCTGTTCTTCGATATGCTGTTGCCCATACCCTTTTGCTCACCAATGCTGTTTTTCCATTGAAACCGTGCAACAAGCCTACTGCGCTTTTTATCGTTTAGCACAGCAAGTCTAAAAATTCTCCGTAGTCTCTGTTGACGGTGCTAATATTCCTCTGAACTGCAAGCACTTGATCGCTGCGCAGTCACCGCTTACGCGTTGATCTGACGATTTATGCTTTTGAGTAGTATGAACGTGTGTATATTCGCAGCACCGTGGTTGTCGCTGCTGTTTCGGCATAAAATCATTCCGTTGAACGGCTATGCCGCTCCCTTTGGCTGCAACAATAACGTTGTTGTTTTGCTACAACTGACTAGCCGTTGTCAGTATAGTTTCAGAATATTTTCCGTTGAACAGAGCACGTTTCTCCTTTTCGTTAACGCGTTTGTTTCGTTGAACAGCAAAGTTGCTCTGCTTTCGTAAGGGGAAAGTTTCGTTTGCACGCCTTCTTTGATATTTCTATAAATTGTTTTGTAGGCCCGCGCGAATCCTACTTCTGAACTGTTATAAAGGCGTAAGGATGCGAGTTATCATGTATTTTAACAATGATTATTTATTAAATTATAGTAGGTATAGATATTAAATGCAAATTCACATTAATTAGAAATAGAACTGAACAGGTCGACCGTCGTGCGCTTGCACGTCCGAACTCTTTCGCTGTTAACACGCAACTTCCCTGTCTTTGACACATATATCAATAAATGTATGAAAATGTATAGTCTTAAATATCAAATGACTTTGTGTTTTAATCAAAATAGAAATTCAAAATCATATTTGAAAACGCAAATTTTGGTATATAAAACACAAATTTTAGAATCTCATCTGAATATGAGAATTTCCAATTATCAAACGATCATTTTAAAAAGAGATTTGAAAATGTTCATTTTAAAAGCTAAAATATACATTTTAGAATATGAATTGAGGATGTTTTTTTCTCAAAACTAAAATAAATATTGTAGGTGCAAAACCTGGGTCAAAACGTTTTTAAAAATAAAACGTTCCATACAAATTTGAAAACGTTAATTTCTCTGTGTAGAACATGCCCGACTTTGTAGTAAATATTTTTGCGATTTCCAATAAACCACATTCTCCTCCAGTTTAGAAGGGGTGAACGGGTGGTCTAGGACACCTCGATCTAATAGTAGGGACACGATGAGTGGATTTCGGGATCTACTCGAGCGCGTCATATTAAGATATGGAGGGTTCACAACAAGCTAATTGATTATTTATTATTTTTAAGCAAACAATTCAAGTATAACGGGAAATATATAATCTGCCGATTTCCGAAAGCCAAAGCTGAGAGAGGCTCAACCGCTTTCAAGGAATCCTCTTTCTTATATTTAGGTCGACCAGTCTCTCAAAAGTTTTCAATAAGAAAGAAGAGAGGCTTATTGGTCTGAAGTCCCTCGAAGAAATGTGAGGGCTTTTTCCAGCTTTGGGGATAAACGTAACAATCACACTACTCCAAGCTCCCAGGATATACCCTTTTTCTAAGCAGCTCGCATAGATGGGAGTGAGCCAGCGACATGAGACCCCCACAGCATTTTGCAACTGCACAGGAATAATTCTACCCGGTACAGTGGACTTTAAAGGCTTGAAAAAGTCAATTACCCAGTCGCAAGATGTGGGAAGTTGACCGTATCAACATCGGTAGGCTCACATATAACCAGAGCTGTGTAATGATTGAATCAATTGAGTGTGCATTCTCATTTTTTTCGTTTCAAAAATGTGATTGTTTGATTTAAAAAATTTAACAACCACTCTTGAGATTGGTTACAAATTGTAAACACAAAATATGTAGTGTGTTATGGAATGGTTGACACCCATTCACATAGAGAATGTGAATGCAAAAAAAAAACTCGATCATGTATGATTGGACGTTTATGGGAATGCAATCTGTCATTATCATTCAGTACTAATACTATTTGTTGTATCAGGGTTGAAATTTTTGTACTCAAAATGTGAAACCATAAGATTGCCATCTCCCTTAAAATAAGTAAACAAATAAATATTTGGTGCTAAAATATTTTTCTAAGTGTTTGGCCGAACTTCTGCTCAAACTTGAGGCATGAGTTCTGATTTTATAAGAAGAGTTTTCAAGGCAGAAATATACTCGAAGGTTTGCCATTGCGTGCCGAAGGACGACTGCTATTTTGGGCTATGATCTGACCAGGTATTTAACCATGGTCCTATGGAGTGGAAGTACGCACATGCTACGGCGGCCGCCGTAAGTACATGCTATACATATCGTCGTTTAAAGTACAAAACCGCGTATCAAGAAAATGCAAAACCGCGTAATTGCATAAATTATTTTCTAGAGAGTAGAGTCACCCATATTTCAAAATGGTTATCTTTTTTATAAAGCAAACGTATTCTGGCTAGTATATTTCAAGACGAATGGATAAGAATTGAGCCAAGAGTTTTTGTGAGCAAATCCAATTTTTAGCAGCCAATGTCAGTCACACGGTTTTGAAGAATGACGATAGGTGGTTTTGTACTTTAAACGACGATATATATGTACACATATTATATTATTTATTCTCAAAATGCATGAAAACTATAGTATGCTTGCAAACAATTAATAACATTTTGTGATAAACAGTTTTACAAATGTATTTGCACTTCAAATTTGTATTTTAATAAAGTATTAATTAAATAAATTATTATTGTAAATTATTATTTTAATAAATAGATATAAAGATATTTATACTTGGCAACTCTTGGACTTTTCTTCATTTGTAACAAATGACAGACGTAAACAAAATAAAAAAATAATTGTATTTTTACAAATTTAAAGCAAACGGGCGTTCTTTACAAAAAAATGTAGTTAGGGATCGAATTGCGCATATTTTTTTACAATATCAAGTGCCCACAAGAAGTGTTAAACCACTAAATAGCTTAAAAAACGCTTTCAAAAATTCGAAACGAGAGTGAAGTGCAGTGTTCAATTGTGATCTAAATTGCAAGCAAAATTTGTGCGTGTGTAATTAATGTTTTACTTATTTGAAGAAATGTTGCCCGTTGTTATTAAAAATAAGGAAACCAAGACCCCCGCTTTCCACTGGTGGTTACATAATACTTGAATAGCTCCTTAATTAACATGTGTTTGTTTTGAGCACGCACGGCCAGTTAAACAGGCATGTCTGAATCGATTTCCTTCATCATTCTTAGCAATTTGATGTGCATTTTTATTGTTATGTGTTGCAAACAGACATTTTAGGAACTAAATAGGTTCTAAAATCTCTGTACACAAGCGCACTTATTTTTAACAGTTTCCAGTTTATGTAATATTAATCAAAACAGCTTTTATTTATTTTATGTATTATGTGATTTCTGGAAGCGTCGAATACAAAAAAGGGCTGTGACTGGGTTTACGTAATTTGAAATTGTATTGATGATTACTAATAATAATAGAAAGGCGCTTACATTTCGACACAACTAAAAATTTCATATATTTCAGTAGAGCCAATTAAAGATTTTTTGTTTCGTAATTTATCAATAATATGTCTTGGAACGTAATTATTCCGGATTATATGCAGTCATACTGTAAGCTTTCAAATTATGTATTTTTCTAAATCTGAAATTTTGAATTGTGCCGTTATTGCAGAGGACCAGCGACATATGTTAGGGCTACTCCTCCGATTGTGGCATGCGCCTTGGCGTTGTCGCACAAAGGGGAGGGACCTACAGTTTTACGCCGACTCCTGCGGGGGCCGCCCACTATTACAAAAAACATTTTCTTTTTTTCGTTGGCCGGAACTGGGCTCGGATGCTCACCCTGCGCAATGGTAGTGCGCACTTCTAACCACTACACCACAGCGATCGCTTAATTAATTTTAATCATTAATCGCGATTAACCATTTATTCGTTAATTTTTAGTCATTCATAGACTAACATTTTGTCGACAATACTCGCATAAGATAGTCCCAAATTTTCACAAAAGAGAAAAGTGATTTTCTTCAAAACTTTTGAATGACGTCTTGACTGAACTTACTAATTCGGAATTTCTACTAATACTTATAGAGTAGGCTATTCATAAAGTCTGGGTAATGAAATAAAAATTTTTCTATTATAAGTTCCATAAATATAAGGAGACTTTTATTGTTTAATTTATTTTTTGCACATAAACTTGTATCTTGAACTTCTTTTTCCAAAAAGTGAGGATGTCAAAATTTCAATAGATATCGGATGTACGGTAATTTTCCAAGGAGATCCCCTAATAGATAAGTTCATGAAAATTATTCCAAACGAAAACTTAAAATTGATAAAAAAAATAATAACTAAATTTAACTAATTTATATTAGAGGTTTGAAGTTTATCCCACTGTAAGTATGAAATCTTCAGCTATGTGTTTCCATTGTCACTTTTTCGTAGCGATATCAACTGCCTGACAATTAAGAAGATTGTGACGTTTCATGCTACCATACGCAATATCTTAAATCCTTCAAATTTTATTATTAACCTTTTGTTTGTTAAAAACATTTTCTTCTTAGATTCGAAACTTGATCAAGCAAAATTGCCTTTGTGTTTGACTAAGAGATGCTCAATAAGCTCAGAATTGTAGTTCTCATTTGCATACATAACAATAAATTATTAATTTTTGTTTCACACCAACTCCAATATTGAATAGTAAAATATATTTTAATCTTACCCAAATAAACAACGATTTAGTTCAATGGTCAATCACATATAGAGTATAGGGTGGTAATGTGTTAAAGTTTTAAAGTTTTTAAACGTAAAATTACAGCTAATACCTTTTTAAGCGTTTTGTAATTTAACCAAAACTTATTAGCATCCACTCAAGCAAGGAATTATTTACTTTTCAACATGCATTAGCAGAGTGCACTTCTCTTTTGTTTACAATTTGGTTGTCAAACACACTACATCGGATCTTTTGCCAGATTTACCAGAATTTTCCACCAGGTAGCTTCTGACAAAGAGATGACCTTACTTACTCTCTTATTTGTCCTCTCAGTTGCCAGAAAACCAAGTACGATTTCCGGTAAAATCTGGAAATTCTGGTAAAAAATGGTAATTTCGGACTCATGCGGGTTCACAACTAAATAATATTGGGAATACTTTTGAGGTGTTTGAAGAGGGTTGCGACCTGTTTGAAACTAAATTTATTTATAATAATCACATTTTGGCCTTGACACTTTTGCTAAGTTTTTGCCGAGCTTCTCCTCCGATTTGTAGCGTGCGCCTTTGCTGTCACACAAATGGGAGGGACCTACAAACTTACGTCGACGCCGAACGGCGATACAATTTTTATGATGAGCTATTTTTTGATTAAAGACACTAAGATTTTTAAAATATTTTCAATAAAATTTTATCAACCTAAATGTAAAGCTTATGCGAAGTAGTTATCTAATTTAATGTAAATTTTAAACATTTTCAAGATAAAACATGAATTATATTTAAAACGTAAATGTTAATACAACTGTTTTATATATAATCCCAAACATATGATATAAAATCCCCTCTACCAAAAAACTTAAATTGGGTAACGCCGGTTTGAATTTTTACAATTGAGCAATTGTCAAAAATCTTCCTTTTTATCAAAAAGTTATTTACCAGAGTGTCTTTGAACTAATGATTGGTACTGAGTTAAAGAATGCACACACATAAAAGATTGCAGCCTTTTCAATACTCATTCAGTGTTAAACCTTTTTTTGATTGGGCATTGGTTTTTTCAATCTTGCTATGAATATGTTGATGTGTGAATTCATAACTGCTTTGAGAGAATGGAAAATTCAATAATTTTAAACCTCAATCCTAAGCGACGAATAAGTAATGAAAACTGGATAGAAAAAAATTGTTGATTTAAAATTGAAAATGATTTCACACTTACACAGCTCTGCATATAACACGGTGCTACGAAAAAAAAAATAGTTGCATGTACTTTTTATGTCATGTAGTAGAGATGGTAGAGCAGGTATAAAATATATTTTTGGAATTAGCAGCAATTCCAAAACACACCCAAAATCTTAAGTTTTGATTAAAAAAAACTGGTCATAAATAGGACAGTTTTAACGGATTCATATAATTTTATGTTCGTTGAAAAGCGGAACTGCTTTTAGGAAATTTAAGTTAAGTTCATAACCATTGACTCCGTGAACCAAATAATTTGAAAAAAAAAATTAAAAATTGCTTAAAATTACACCCTATATCTACTTGTATTAAGCCCATACCTAGTGCTTTATCTAAAACAAACTATATTATTCCAGACCTTAGTTGTACAACAATTCTCTAGCTATGAAGATTTTTTAATTTCATGTAGAAGGTTTGTTATGAAGAATGCCGTCTGTAGTTAGCTCATAAGTACTTTCATTGCCTTCAACACCTTTGTGTTCTGGGATCCAATATAGGTGGATGGTTTTAGCTATGGCTAAGCTCCCTATTGCCTCCTTAAAATCAGGGAACTTAGATAGATAGAGAAGGTGCAAATTTTTGGAACGTAAAATTGTTTGGCTGAAAAATAAATCCATGGAATATCACCACAGCGCGATTAACATTTCAAGAAGAGTTAACAGAGAAAAATGTAAATTTCTGTTATGATAATGTTATATTTGTTGCAAGTGTCTGGCTATGTGTTGCTAGGTTGCA
>NW_023458560.1:49131948-49147932 GCF_013731165.1 Rhagoletis pomonella
CTTTTACAAGCGCCAATACGTTTCTGGCTTTTGTATGTGTATTTTTGTAGCGTAGTGTATTTTCGAATCTTGAACTATCGCTCTTCGGTTATCCATGTGTTTCATAAGTTCACTAGTGGTCCCTTCAATACGCTCTCTACTTATTGATACATGTGCATGAAGTGTTTAAGAATTACAGTGAATTGAATTACATTAAAGAAGTTGATATAAAAAAAACGTATCAAAAAACCATATTCGAAATACGGTATCGGGCGAAAATATATAAAGGCAATGAGACCATAATTAAAGACAAACAATAGAAGAAAATGAGGTAAAAGAATACTGATTCACAGAAAAGTATCTATTCCTACTCGAAACCCAAAAATTACTAAACGAATAAAATGGATACTGCTCCCAATCAGGGTGTGGTCAGTAGAAGAGGGCGTTCCCTCACCGTTTACGAATGCATTACAACCAAGTCCGCAAAAATATGTCAGAGCATTATTATTGTTGGCCGACTAAGTTTTAAGACCCGCCTGGAGTATGCTTACAAAAGGGCTTCGAATTTTCAATCATATCTGTCAAGATTTGTGCCTAATAATGGTGGTCCTAAACATTGTAGAAGAATTCTGTGCCGTTTTGGACCGAAACAATGAAGGTAAAGTGTTACGCAAAGACACCAACAACTGAGCTAAGGTTCTTGGTGTTGTCTTCATACGTGTTGCAACGCTCTGGATCAGGAGCTTCGTGCTCTAGACCGACCATACGTGGCGAAGAGTCACACCCTGCGAGAGGTGGCCCTGCTTTTACTGAATATGGCGGATCTAGAGGGAACAACTCGACAAAATCCGTAAGTCCAAGTGTAAATCGGACCGTGCCTACGGACCTAATGGCACTATGATGTCTTCTAACGGTGTACTCCAGTCACGTGGCGCCATCTGGTTTTAGCCAGCCTTTCCGGGGTACCGGGGTTCTGTCTCGGATGACCTCTTTCTTCCCCCATTACTCATGGGATCCTTATGGAAAACACAAATAAAAATAAAAATAAAAATAAAAATAAAAATAACTATGCCTCCGTTAATAGCAGAGTGCAGTCGTCAAGCTCAAAGAAGCACTCGGTGCCCAATGAACTTGCCGAACAAATTGCCGCTGCAGCCGACGCGTTGGACTCAACTCCAAACATCCAAAGTTGCGAGCCAAAACATCACTAAAACGAACGAAAAGGGCGCAAGCCCAAACAGCTTGAGTAGCGACAAAACGATTTTGGATGTCGAGATGGTCAACTTAGACTTGGTGCCTAATGACCAGGACGTGCAAATACCAACGGACGATGAGGAACTTCTGCTCGCGTCCCAGGGCACTTTTTATCGGAGGTATAAACTCATGCAGTGGTGCTTAAATTCAGTATGTCCGAGTTAATATGGAGCTCGTCCTATACAGCAAGAGGTATGACATGTCAAATACTGTGCTCCTTCAATCGATGGGCGATTCTCCTCAGCGTGTCGCCAATTGTCACATCTCTACTAGGGCGTTTTCAGGCCCTAGCAAAGGAAATGCGCCTGCAAGACCAGAGCAAAAACGGTTGGCTACAGGTGCTGGCATCGAATCAAAAATTAAAGCCCGACAGCGATGCAGCGGGCGACCGTAGGAGTTGGGTTACGTTAATAAAAAGTATAATTTGCTTGATATATTTTTTAGCATTAACTAATTGGCGAAGTTTTGCTTTTTATTTTTTAGACATTTACAATAATCAAAGTTAAGATTTGATTGAATGGACCGCTGGAGCTGAAATTTCCCTGAAATACCTCAAAAAGTCACGAAGAAATCCAAAATAAGCCTACAAAATTCCTTAAAAAAGTAAACGCGAAAGCTTAAACACGGAAAACTCGGAAAGTTTCCAAGTCGCGAAATTTCTCCAAAAACTTCCCAGAAAATGTCGAAAATTAAATATATGCAAAAATTCCAGAGCTGACAACCTCGACAAAAGTTCAAAAAGTTTCCGAATAATATCGAACAATCTCTGAAAAATAAAAACACTAAGCTCCCGAAAATATCGTGGGAAAATTAAGCCCGAAAAATCTCCAAGGGTGCCGAACTATCTTAATATCCCGAGAAGTACCAAAACGATGCAGAAATTTTGAAGAAACCAAAAAATGAGAGAATAATCGTTATTTATTGCAAAAATTTAAATTTTTAATTACAGTCTTTAAGGTTTTCCTCGGAAGTTCCTTCTTCAAACTTTAAATGACCTTCGAACTTCAACTGGTCCCGGACTTCGGAAATGGCTGAAAATGTTTTGATTGGAAAACGAAAAATTATAAATTTCCAAGTCGCAAATGCTCTATTAATCGTATGACCGACTTCCGGTTTAAACCGGAAGTCCGTTGTTTTACCCGGTAGTCCATTCTTGAAAAAAGTTTCCGGCAAAGGTTATGTAGTTTTATGCGCAGACGGATTATCTGCGGTACCAAATGTACATCCCATTTAAAACATGGACTTCAGGTCAGTTTAACCCACTTCCGGCCGAAACTGGAAAGAATTTTCCAACAAGCGTTATTTATTTTCTTTTTTTGTGCATTTATGTCCCATTTAAAAAATGGAGTTCGGGTCAGTTTAACCCACTTTGGGTCGAAACATTTATATCCCATCTAAAAAAAAATTGACTTCCGGTCAGTTTAACCCACTTCCAGTCGAGACCTTAAGCTGGTAATACGAATAAACTATAAAGTATCCTCCACTTAATAATTTATATTTTTTCGTTTTCCAATAAAAGCATTTTCACTAATTTCAGAAGTCCAGGAGGGGTTGGAGTTCGAAGCTCATGTTCTGGTTGAAAAAGGCACTTCCGATAAAAAAAGCTTGGAACAAAAGTTAGGTATTTTTATCCTCAAGATCCGAATCTGTAGTAAAAACATGTATATCTAATTAAAAAAAAAGGACTTCCGGGCAGTTTAATCCACTTCCGATCGAAACTGCAGGTCGCTTATATCACCAAAATGTAGAGCATCCCCGATTTTTTAGGTGAAACTTTTAAATTAAATAAAAAAAACATTTTCCTCCATTTGAGAGGGGGTGGACGGGTGGTTTAGCCACCCTGTATATGTATGACTAGTGCATTTTTTAAAATTCATCAGTATTTATTGTTATTCAGAAACCTTCTAGAGCTCATTTACAAAAGCACCATTTACAAATTATCTCTGGCACCTCAAACGGCAGCGCCACATCTAAGGTCAAACCATCACCGTCAACGCCAATAATAGCATACCATAACACATTTAGCAACAACCACAGCAACAAAAACTTATCATCAGCACAATTACCCCTCTGTAATATCCTCAATAGCATACCATATCATATCATACATATCACTTACTTATAGGAGTGAAAGCAAATTGCCTCAGCTGTTTGTCACCAATGCTTGGTGTCCTTTATTCATGACATTATTACCGTTGTGCTTGTAATTGTCACTGGCATTAGTGCCTTGGGGAATTTCAATAAGCCTGATGTTACTTGATTTTTGTTGTTGTTTTTTTTAAAGCAAAATTTGTCTTTGAATTTTAAGTGTGGAAAAAAGTTCATAGTACGAGATACGCAGATACATGCTGTATACCTGTTTGTATGTCAGCATACAACAACAAATTGTCATCTGGTTAACACAAAATGCTTACAGATTTGCACGAAGAGTTTTTCGAAAATTGAATTTAATTGAATTACGAATGCAAATTGATACTTTCTTTATAAACTGGATTTTCAATCATTTCAACTTGATTTGTAATTTTTATTCATTGTACGTACGTAAATATGTATGCATGTATGATTGTGTAGATGGATGTAGCATTATTCCCTATGTATTTTGTTGAACAATCTTGAAGTGTGAAAAAATGCCATCGCTGCAAAGCTTCTTGGTTTTGATAGATTCGGTTGTGCTATTTGGTGTCAGTTAATTTGACGAGAATGAGTTGTGATATCTAAGATATTTTTGGAAAACAGATGGGCTTAGAAAAGTGAAAAATGTAGATTTAAATCCCAAGCTCATTTGAATAAATATTTCATTTGCTTGAGTACTTTGATTTTAATGAAATTATACTAGTAGCAGATACCCGACGTGGCTTGCCAAATCATAACCAAATAAATCTTAAGAGGAAATTTTTACAAAAAACTTGTGGGAGAAAATTGTCCTTTTTTCTTTTAAAACTTTTAATAAGGTAGTTTTTATTTAGTATTTATTTAATTTTTTTTAGTTATATCTCTAGTGCTTATCATTCCTTTACGGCACTCACATATTGGCCATATTTGATCATTTATCTTAATATTTTTTAATTTGTATTATTTGTTTATAAAAATATAGTATATTCTTTAAAAAACAACATTTAGAAAAAATTACGAGTATGCAGTTTTGTAGCCCATTCAATTTTAGTGTAAAATAGTCGTAGTTTAAAGTAGCTCCGACTCACCGTTGATTTTTGAGTTTTTTTTTTGGCGATGTCCGTCACTTGCTTCCATACAACGTATGTTCGACGATTTTTTTATATCCCTAAATATACCATCCCTGTCACTTATAGTCATTTAACTTATAAGGTCATTCGAATAAGCGGGGAAAACAATTAATTGGGGGTCAATTAAGCGGGAAATATCGTATATGAATATAATTCGGAAAAATTTAATTGGTAAAATGTTTTTTGATCCGTTAACTTCTTAGCTCTCGGTATGGGTAAAATTTGCGTTAATCCTGCATAATCATTTCGGCGCCGTTTCGCGATTTGTTTGATATCCTTTCCGAACAATTCCATGACTTTTTCGACCGATTAGTTGTCTGTGCAGGACTGTTTCGGGACTAGTTCACGACAATTGCAACACCATTTCGGAAAGCGTGAGACTTGTTCAGGCCTATTTAGGGACTAGTTCGCGCTCACTTCAGGCCTAGTCTACGTTCATTAAAACACTAGTTCAGACCCATTTCGGGAGTAGTTTTTAATTTTTTCAGGCTATTTCAGAACCATTTCGGTACTATTTCAGGAAGATTTGGGCCCTAATTTGTGGTAATTTTGGTATTAGTTAGAGGCCATTTATGCACCTTTTCAAGACTTGTTTGAGGCCCTTTCTGTACAAATTCATGACTTTTCTATACCATTTCAGGAAATTTTTTTTGACTAGTTCGGGTTAATTTTGGCTGTATTTCGAAATTATTCACGAAATGATCCTGATATATTCCTGAATTATTCCCGAAGTGGTTACGAAAAATTAGTGTACTCGTTCCAACAAAATGAGTAAAATTAAATTAAATTAATGTTTCATTTCTAACATGACTTGTTTATGCATGCAACTTAGTTATTCGCAAATTTTGTGAGTGCCTGGTACTCACGCCCTTTTTAAATCGTACGTAAAGCTCGTCTATCATTTTCTGTAAATCTACGGCAGTCTGCTAAAAGCACGATAGCGTCGCCGTAAGAACTTTTGCTTGTTGTTGTTGTTGTTGTTCTAGCGGCTACAACAACACCGCCCAGATCGGTGAATATCTCAGTCGTTGTCGTCAAGCTCAACTAACGGAAGCCCCAAGAAGCGTGCAGCCTCAATGGGGTCGGTCCACAGGGACCAAAGCATTAGCTGCGTTGAGTTTCCGGGCATACGGAGAGATGTTCCGAGTCGTGGGGTGCCTCTGCGTATGCCTGACACTCATTTGGTACATCTGCGTCTAATCTGCTCAGGTATGAGTTTAACCTGTTGCAGTAGCCAGAGCGAAGTTGGGCTATTGTGGTTCTAGTCTTCCGAGGCAGACGAAGTTCCGTCTCATCGAAGTCAGGTGGTTGTGTGCCTAGAACGGCATTCACAGGTCTGGAGTCTATATAACTCGAGACTGACTCCCTGTGAATGCCGCTCAGGGTCTCTCGATAAGCTGACTTCGTCCGCCAGTTTGTAAAGATGCCTTCTGACATGCCTTGGCGAGGGCTCCTGTGCAAGCAAGTGTCTGTTCGGGTGTCCATGTCTGTGGCTCCTTACTAGAAATTGCTTGCAGAGCATTGTGTTGCGCTCCTTTATAGGGGAGCATTTTCGCCTCGTCGTGCAGGTGGTGTTCTGGCGACATCAGAAGACATCCAGTCGCTATCCGAAGTGCAGTGTTTTGTGTCGTCTGCAGCTGCATCCACTGTGTCCTACTAGTCCCCGGCGACCACACTGGTGCTGCGTAATTTAAAACCGGCCGGCCTATTGCCTTGTATGTTGCCAGCAACAAGCTTGTCGTGCGTCCTGGTTAACATTAAAGGGATCAGATGCCTGTAACTGTGTCAAAGGCACATGAAAAATCGACAAATAAAACATACTTTAGTTTTTTCTTCGCACAGATTTTAAGTGTACATTACTAGTTAAATTGAACAGATTGTCAATTGTCGAATAGTACTAGCCTCACTCCAGCGACAATTTTAAATCGAAAACGCCCTATCTTAGACAACTTTTCAAAACGACCTACTTCAGAATTTTATTAAAGAAAGCGCTATTTCACAATTTTATGAAAAAACACCCTATATCAGAATTTGGTTAAATATCACCCAATCTCCGAATTCGGTTCAAAAACGCCCTCACTTGAAAATTTATTAAAAATGTGCTGAGATAGGCCGTTTTTTGAATCGGCAGCTGAGATAAGGCGTTTTTGAATCGAATTCGGAGATTGGTCGTTATTCAATGAAATTCTGATATAGAAAGTTCCTCAAGCGAATTCTGAAATAGGGCGTTTTCGAACTGGCTGCCGAGATAGGTCGATCTTCCACTCAGGTTTCGATATACTCGTATAGAATTCATAGCCGATTCGGTATTGGCCGGGTGCTTTTAAGGCCTTTAAGTAGTACAATCTGGAGCTCGAGGAGTTCAAAATCAGACTACTTAACAACCAAGTTTTCAAATGATTGAGAAAATCCTGCAATGACAGGCTAAAACTCACCCCCTTAGAACGGCTTTTTAAAGAGTTAGCTAGCCGCCACCAGTCACCGGAGCTTTTCAGAGTATTAAAATGGTCAAGTTCCTTGCATCTATATTCCAATTCTTACATTAGTATTTAATGTATCCACACTTTCTTAATATCTATGTTATGTGACTTAAGGTTCATAAGTTAAAGCTTATTAATCATTCTCTCCATAAAGGTGCTACGACGCCCCTCACATATTTTCCTATATTAAGAAGAGTTCTATCTGCGATTCCAGGTTTATCTGTGCGTAGAAATTTAAGAATGTACATCCAGCACTTTTTTCGTTATTAACAGCTAATCATCCAAACATCCAAACAAACAAGTCTTCACATATTAAATTTTTAGGGCTACGATAGCCAGGGGCTGGAAGTCCGCGTTTCGTGGATGATACACGCAAAAATGGTCAGAGAATGTGGTGCCTTCGATCACATCAGATTACTTCGGGTTTGAGGACTAAATGAATCAAGAAAACAAAAAAGGCACTCTCAAGGTGTCGACGCCGGGTAATGCGAGTGTAGGCTTCCTTTGGGGACATGTACGTGTGGGCACTGAACAGATAGGTAATTGTGCAAAGTTGGGGCTAGGCGAAAACTTTAGCGTACAAGGCGGATGCATCCGTCTGCCATCGAGTAAACCGGTGGCGTTCAGTGAAAATTTTCAAAATAGCCCAATGAGAGTTTGAATGTTAATCAATTCTCTACAAAAAATACTCTTCGGGTTTTCTGATCCAAGAAAGAAACGCAATGAAGTTGCAAATAAATAAATGATCCAGAATTAAGTATCTGTCTGCTGAATCAATTAATTTAATTATACTATGCATTTACGAAATTATTTTATCACACCCAACACTTAAACATAAAATTTGATTTTGACACTTATTATAACCTAGCTTTCAGATAACTTAATTATATAGTCATACGCTATACAGCTCCTTAACATATTCACTATGAAATAGCTTAAGGACAACGAGACACCTGCTTGCAATCTAATCCAAATTCGCTGCTTGGAATATGAAATCACATTAGCACACCTAAGGGCGAATGGTGAATATTTACTTAAGTGAAGAGAATATGCTTACAAACATGCTTAAGTGCATGAGTACAGCACAGGAGAAGGGGGAAAATACATAAGTGAATGTAAGAGTTTGTAAGTAAGTATGTACATTAGGGTGGTCCAAAGACCCCCCCTAGGATTGTTATATACCCCTTTTTTTAATTTGAAATCAAAAAATATTAAGAGGTTTCTCAAAGCGCTCAAAGATTTCCATATATTTTATATGGGAAACATCAAATTTTTCGTAGACATGGAAATCAATATTTTTCGAACGAAAAACTCTGGTTTTCTTCACGAGACTTGCAATAATAATATTCAATTTATTTAACCATTTTTTGATACTAACGATTTTTTATTGGTCGCGCCATTGCATTTTTCGGGGTTTTTGTGGGTTTTTGGCGGACCAATAAATTAAAGTTGCGATGAAAATATGGTTAACTAAATAATTGGGTGTTATTATTAGGAATCTCCTGCAGATAAACAGAGTTTTCTGGTAAAAAAATATTGATTTTTAACTATTCTATACCATTTCTACGAAAAGTGGTTTTTCTCCCATATAAAATACATGTATAACTTTGGGCGCTTTGAGCGACCTCTAAATATATTTTGATTTCAAAATAAAAAATAAGGGTATATTTTTTTCGGTATAGAACAATCTTAGCATAAAAATTCCGACTTTATTTTTTCAAATGCATTTTTTTGGAGCACCCTAATAATATGTATGCGCTTATGTAATTTCATGAAGAACGTCGTGTCTGACGACTATCAAATATCGATGCTATTTAGATGCACGTTTATAACGTACATATACTCGTATTTAGGTCTGGCTATAGCTATGATGGCATCGGCATACATACCTACATATGTACATATGTTTAAACACTTACTAAGTATATCAAATTATCTTCGTATGCTTACTTTGCCTTGGAGCTGAATTAGCTTCATATATTTACACAAACTTATATCTATATATTAGTAGTATGTTTGATATTATGTACATATGTACATATGCACATATGTATATAGAAATTTAAGTGTGTAGAGTTGAGTAACTTCGTAGTAGTTGGCGCTGTCATACCTACATACATACATAGATAAGTGCTTAGATTTTGTCTAGTAGTTAAAATCTTCGCTGTAATGTGCTCATAAGTCGTCAAATAATCTTATTATCGCTTAAGTATCTTGTAAGTAGCTAAGTAAATGTTTATACAGGTAAAATATGCGGTGATTATGTTGGAGAATTTCCGAACTTAAACTTGCGTACTGCACCGTACCTTATGTGTTTTAATAAAATGGCTAATTTGAAGCAAATTTCGGGTAGCAAAATGTTGACGAAAATAATCACAAGAGCTGCGGAAGAGTTGTAGTTAATATCGAATGGCCTCGTAGACTTTATGGATTTTCTCAACTTGCATAAAATCCATTCAAATTTCAGTGTATGCATAGTCGGCGTTTCTGAGCTTCTTGGTAATACAGAATACTAGGAACGATCAAAACCAGAATTAGTACCTGCGGGCCAGCGTCTTGAATTAGATCGTGTCTCCAATCAGATAAATGTAACGCACAATAATTACCAATTAGATTATTTTTCAAAATGTTGGTTGCAATGGTTGGTTTTCGGAAATTTCTTTAGTTTCAAAATATTTCAAAAAGAAAGACTTACTGACATTTCTTATAATTTATTTTCTTAATCTTTTGAAGTATAAATTTCCAAGTAAACCCTTTTTATTATTTTTTACAGCGGTTACCGGTTATCTACTTATTACAAAATCCGGATTTTTGTAAACGTTTTTTTTTTTTAATTTTTGCTGCGCTACTAGTTAAAACCCTCCTAAAAAAAATGAAAACAAAATACTTTAGTACCGATTACCCTTTATTTTTTACAATAATATTTCTGAAGATTTTAAAATGTACTAAATTTTGCTTTGTAATCCTAACATATGTCACAAAAATAAGACTGAATACCAGGCGGCAAACACGGGCAAATATTTTTAATTCACCTTAAATTTGATACTTCATAGATCCTTACGATAAAACGACAGCGCAGAGTGGTTCAAACCTGGCATTTACTGTTCAAAATTCACTGGAGGCTTCTTTTCACTCAATTTGATTATTTATTGTTTAAATGAATAATCAACCGAACTCTTAGCCATTTACAACTTGTATTTTATTATACAAAAATTTTATGTACTTTATTATACAAAAATTTAATGTTCTATAAATTGCACACCTAAACATTTTTTTTTTTTGGTGAAAATTTTTTTATAACATTAAAAATTTTCTTTTGTGAATTTTTTTCCTAATATTGTTTTCCACTAGTTTTTATTATGTAGCATTTATTAACCGTAATAGGAGAACCGATTTTCTTAAAAAAATGCTACTTTTTCTGCACTTTGCACTAAAAAATTTAATATAAACAAACAAAAATTCAAAAATCGGGCTCAACTGTCCTTTTGCTAATTTGATAAGTTTCATAAAAAAAAATTATTAAATTTGTTGAAAAATGAAGGTTCCAGTGAATTATGAACAGTAAATTCCAGTTTTTACTACTTCAAACTCTATTCAAAAATAAGAAAAAAAATATTTCATCTAATTTAGTTTTCTAATAGGCAACCCTTATTTAATTTTTCAGTTTTACTGAGGATCAGTTAAGCTGGACCCCTTCATAAATCCCAAATACGAAGTAAAACAAAATTCGAAAATAATTTAAGGCCAGTATGCAGAAAACAGTGAAAAAAAAAATTACCATTATTTCGTGAGTGTCCAAGGAATTTTGACATCTTATACTTCACAGCCTGTTGCCTCACTCTTTCCTCAATAAACAATGGAACGGGCATTTATAGATTTATGTTGCAAACATGGGTTTCCTGGTGCTCTTTTTTCACAAAAAAATTAAAAAAAAAAACCGTAGTAGAAAGCGTAGCAAATTTCTTAAGAACTGCGTAGTGGCTCTAGAAAATTTCTTAGCCATTTCTTGTAGGCCATTTTATATAGAAGTTTTGCTTTTCTTGAGAGCTGCATACTGGCATTTAAATTGAACAGGCTGCAACAACAACTATACACAAATACGGAAATTTTTAAACGACGATTTTCTTTTCTGAAGTCACGCATTAAAAGCGTGAAGATTTTTGAAGTTTTTACATCAACACTTTTAAACTAACCCATAGCCACTAGACTGATTTGTAGGTACCTATAGCCACACGAGCAAAAATATTTTATAAAAATACATACCTACATACATATGCAAATAAATTCCCATATCCATTTACCAACTAACGGCTTTGTCTACTTATTTCATATCAACGTTATTTGCAAATTGACGTCGGTGGCTTTTATGAAAATTTGCAAAATTACAAATACAGCCGAAATCACAACACCACAGCAATTTCCCCGCATAAATTTCGAAACTATTGGCGGCATAACTGACATCCACCAAAAAGTAGGATGCGAGTATAGATGTATTTATTGAGTCTATCACTATTAGCAAACCGAAATCAACTCCACTTTCGAATGGCATGGCATGGTGGTGGCGGCGGCATCATTAGCACCTCAAAATGGAATCAACACTCGCCGAGCTACATATTTATGTAGGTAGTGCGCGGTGCCTTTTTCGATTTCACAGACGCAAGAGTTAAGCATAGCAGGGCATAGCATAACAACGACACCACCGAAATTTCGAATCCAATCGGCAAAATTTGCAGTCAAATATGCAAATGTATCAATGCAAATTCAATAATCACAGATGCAATAATCACAGAGCAGCAGCGTGTGTCCGCGCCTTAGCGCACTCACTCAAATTCACAGCGGCACACCAGTGCAGTGGCGCCATCAAGCCATGGATTCACATTTGACTCAGGTGTTTGTGTTCGATGCTTAAATAATCGATGCTTATTTGCATCAGAGAACTTAGATAGATAGAGAAGGTGCAAATTTTTGGAACGTAAAATTGTTTGGCTGAAAAATAAATCCATGGAATATCACCACAGCGCGATTAACATTTCAAGAAGAGTTAACGAGAAAAATGTAAATTTCATTATGATAATGTTATATTTGTCGCAAGTGTCTGGCTTAGCAACACATTGCAGGTGAATGCAGAAACGTATTCATGTATATTTTTTTTATAAAATTAGATAAATTAATATAGTTAAATTATATTAAATGTACTTTTATATTAGTTAGAATTAAAATAAATATAAATATAATTTATTCAGTAGTTAATGTTGCTAAAAACTTAAAAAGCATCTGTTCAAGTTTGCTTCTTGTACGAGTATTATATTATGTAAATAGTAAAAATGCATGTTAGTTAAAAAAAATGATAAAATTGGTTTTTTCACATACTCACTTTAAAGATGGACGCATTAACAAAAAAATGTATAAAGCAATGTGTTTGTTAACTTCAAAGTTGTTTTTGACTTTTACTGCAATACTCGTAGATATTATTTGTAAATAATAGTTCTGGAGTCAAATGCAAATCCATTTCCCAGACATGCGCATATGGATACTTGTAGTACATACAGATGCGATCAACTAATTAGCAACGAAATTCAAAATGATATGTTTGCAAATTATGTTTATTTATTTATTTTTAATAATTTCCTTTAAAACATAATTCAATCTATAACAGAAACCACAATAATAAAAGTTTAAAAGCTTGCACAATTTGCAAAATAATTAATCAAACTTAAAAAAATTGTTATAAAAATTTAAAAATTTTTAGTTAGAATATTTAGGAAATTTTCGGGTATGCAGCTTTGTAGTCCATTTAATCAAGTACACTAAAGTCCAAGTTTCTAGTCGTTAAAAATTACCGTTGATTTCTTAGAATTTTTTTTTTGTGGAGGGTGTTTGCATTTTCTTCCATATAACACATGAACCAATTTTTTTTTTGTATGAAAAATAAACAGCAACACCCCAACAAAAAAATCTAAAAAATCAACGGTAATTTTTAACAACTTGAAACTTGCACTTTCTTATACTATAATTGAATGGACTACAAATACTACACACCCGAAAATTTTTTAAATATTCTAATTAAAAATTTGGATGACCATTTCTTGAAGTTTAATTCGTTTTTTTTTGCAATTTGTGCAAGCTTTTAAACTTCATTATTGTGGCTTTTGTTACTGATTTAATTATATTTTAAATGAAAATCATTAAAAATAAATAAATAAACATAATTTGCAACAATATCATATTGAATTTCGTTGCTAATTAGTTGATCGCATCTGAATGTATGTATGTACATATGTACTTACATACATATGTACATATGTACCCCATACACATACTCCAAAATCATTTATTGATAACGTTCTTGGACATGCACATAATATTACATATATGTATGTACATACTAACTTTCTTCTTATTTGGGGCTGACAAACTTTAACTTAAGAGTCGACTTTACTTCGTCTACGAAAATACCCCAATAGTTTTGAAGTCTAATGAAAATGCATTTCCCACGCATACATATATCTATATGTACATGCTACATTAATTGACAACGTTTTTACATGCATATATAAGTACATATGTGCATATTGCTGCTTAAATACTACGCACATATATACATACATAATTACACGTATACTCAAATACAACAATAACTATTTCATTCATAAACGCATTCGCATATTTCTCAAGGCCAAGTAAACTCATTCATAAAAACACCGCAGCACATCTCCCCGCAAATTCATCACCCACAAGCGCAACTTTATCAATCCGACACAAAAATTCTAAAATGTAAAATTGAAGAAATCTCGACCAGCCAAGTGAAAAATGGCAATTATTTCTCTATATCCAGTAAAATAAGTTATCTCGAATTTTGGTAATTTTTGGTAGTTTTTGACAAAACACTCAATTTTTCTATTCCCTTCCAATATTTCAACCACTACCTAGTATTTTAAGGTGTAATTTTAATAAACATTAAATAAAAGTGTACGTTTTCTGCAGGAAAATACATTAATTTTTTTTAATAAAATCAAAACTTCTAAAATCACAAACATATGTGGTTTTATCGGAAGTTCACAAATGTAACGTGGCAACTTAGCTCGTTTTCACATTTTTCGGTCCGAAATTGTAAAATTTTTGTCCATGACGCGCCACGATTTTTATACAGGTGGGTCAATGTGCCTTGAACACCATTTGTATAATTGCAAAACAATTATTCTATTTATCTTTGAATATTAAAAATTTCTATTTACATATATCCACGGATGATTTTTAATTTTTTTCCCCCGTAAGCAAATCTTCAGTACCATAAAAAGATTCAACCACATCAAAGTACAAGATATGCTATGTCCAAGCTAGTGCTAGTCCACTGTATATGTCCATATGTATGTCTGCATGTATGCGTGTAAATATGTCAACTCAAATTTGATTTTAACCCATTTTAGCGGACATAGTTTTTTTCATTCCAGCCGTTAATATAACATGAATTTTATAGTTAATTTTCATGAAAGTTACACGTATCGTCGAGAACATGTTTACATGCAGAATTTTAAACGAAATATTATTATTCTCCATATAAATTTATTAAATGTTAACTTATGCGAAAACCTAAATATTTCGTCAACCTAGGGTTAATATTGATGGCGTCGTGGCAATTCGCAGAAATTTAATAATTTGTCTATGGTTGGATGAAGGCGAGGGGAAGACGAAAGCAGACCAATCGTACATATGTATGCACATATTTACATTTATTAATGCATAGATATTTATGCGTTTGTCTTTTTGGATGAATGAAGAATATCATATATGTAGTGATTTAGAGATTGCAATTTGAATGATGTACTATGCCGCGTATGCTAGAGGCGACGAAACTTTTTGGCGTCTCGCCGTTTGTCTTGGTTCAAATCCCGGACGGACCAAGTAATAATTTTGTTTTTTTTTTTTTTAATTGTCATATCCATATTCCATTTTAAATTTTACTATTAGCTTTGTTTAAAATAATATATGTAAATGGATATGTAGGTACAAACGCATGCATAATTTCACATAATCGCACCAAATTTGCCAAAAGTTACTGAAAGCTTTATTGTAAATATTTTCACTAAAATATTAGTTATTGGAATTGAAATTTTATGCGAATCCAATTTTTATTCCCATTTTTAGAAAGCGCAAGTATGTATATGTTCGTGCCACTAAAATTATTTAATAAGTAGTTAATTTTAAACACAAATATGTCTGTACACTGGCAATCAAAAGTGAGTGCATCCTGTTTTTTGTTTAATATTTGCAATGTTTTTATACCCGAGCGCACTTGTGCACAAGGGTATTATAACTTTGTTAACATAACGGTTGTTTGTAACAGGCAAAACGAATCGAGATAGATATAGACAAATGTATACATAAATGATCAGGATGAAAAGAGAAATCGATTAAGCGGTGACTGTCTGTCCGTCCGTCCGTCCGTCTGTGCACACGATAACTCGAGTAAAAATTGAGATATCTTAACGAAACTTGGTACGTGGACTTCTTTTAGGCGTAGGATGGATGGTGTTGAAAATGGGCAAAATCGGACAATAACCACGCCTACCTCCCATATAATGGTAATTTTGGAAATACGAAAACTGCGATATTTTAGTAACTACTGAAGATTATTCACTCAAAATTGATATTTGCAATAACTTTTAGACGAAAAATAAGAATATTATAAATTTTTGAAAAATGGGCGTAGCCACGCCCACTTAGTGTTACATGTATATCTTGGCAACCGCTGCACCGATTTCTTCCAAACTTGGCAGAGTTGCCCTTGATATAACCTACGAAATGGCCGAAAATTTTTAAAATCGAACAATAACCACGCCCACATCCCATATAACGGTAATTTAGAGAAATACGAAATTTTTGATAAATCAGTAAATATTAAAGCTAATTTATTCAAAATTAATGCTTGAAACAATTCTTTACCAAGAAATACGTTTGTGATAAAATTTTGGAAAATGGGCGTGGCACCGCCCACTTATGATCATATATATATATCTCGATAACCGTTT
>NW_023458560.1:49148032-49148463 GCF_013731165.1 Rhagoletis pomonella
AGGCCGCTTTTCATATAACGGTAAATTTCAGAAATGCTTGAAACTTCAATATTTCGAAATTTAAAGACGCTAATTTACTCAAAATTGATCCACCCCGGCTTACCATGTAGCGGTAGCTTTTGGAAAGGTGAAAACATATATTCAAACCTTGCGCCGGGTATTTAAGGTTCGGCTCCGCCCGAAGTTAGACTTTCTTACTTGTTAAGTTAAACTTTTTTGTTATTTTCGATGGGAATTGCGGTTTTATGCATATAGCAAGTGCAATTTGTATAAAAATAGCGCAAATTTTTTGTATTTGTTTGCAAACGGTCATGCGCATTTTATTCTACAAGAAATTCCCTTTTATTTGGTAAAAAGTGCAAAAAGCCGTCAGCAATAAAAAACCAACCTGATTTTTTAGCCGCTTAAAACTTGATCTTCTTCCACTATAA
>NW_023458560.1:49148563-49176248 GCF_013731165.1 Rhagoletis pomonella
GACCCAATCTGATAAGTATATTTCCCCTAAAGTTAACCCATTTTATTTAATTTCTCTCGTGAAAATATATATTTTATTTAAAAATTTCAGATATGTAAATATATTTTAAATTTTTGCTTTAATTTTTGTCTCCTTTTAATATTTAATTAGATACCTTAAGATTAAAATAAGCTTAAAACGAAACAGCACAGCAACCCTTTTCTGTTCATCTTGAGAACACAAAACCCTCTTTTGTTAAAATTCGGCGCTGCACAAAATCCTGGCTTTTATATTTTCCAACAAAATACCACTTCGCAACCCTGGATTTTCACGAAGCGTTTCATTCGGGTCGTAGTTTGGCTACTTCGGGCCATTCGGTGTTGTATGCCATATTGTTCACTGTCATCGCCATATTGAACACGCCCAGCAAAAAATCGGTAATCGCTTTTAGTGGTAACGTGTTCTAGAAGGCATAGCGTTATAATGCCTTCGAATTTTTTCGCTTCTTTTAGGCATTGGCGGTAATGCAAAGTAGAATGTTCTACAATATTTTATTTGTTTCGCTTCTTTGCTTCACTTCAGGGAATGCAAAGTAGAATGTCCTACAATATTTTATTTGTTTCACTTTTTTGCTTTATTTCAGGGAATGCAAAGTAGAATGTCCTACAATATTTTTTTTTTTTATTTCGCTTCTTTGCTTAATTTCGGAGAATGCAAAGTAGAATGCTGCATCGTAGTCAGCTGACAAATGGAATGAATATTCAAAAATTCTTTTTCTGCCGTTACTTTCCGTGGAAATTTGTCTCGCATAAAAATCATGTTTTGCTTTGTTCAATTTGCAGCGAAGTTGAAGTCAGTCAATGAAGTAAAGTACAAGAGTGAGGAAGTACAATTTTAAGCTTAATTAAATATGCATGTATGTACATACCGACTTTTAAGTAAAATCTAAATACCTAAATACATACATATGTATGTATAAACACTGATTTATACAAAATTTAATTAATTTTAATCTTTTAAGATATTTTCTGATTTCCGAATTGGAATTGGAAGAGCAGGCAGAAGAAAATGCCGTTCAGGAGCCCGCTTGGAATTCAACTTCACACCATGTAGAGACAGATGAGGTTTGTATCTCAAAAGATCTTACTAATATTATAAATGTGAAAGTTTGTATGTTTGGATGTTTGGGAAATCATCACGCGGAAACGACTGAACGGATTTGCATTAAATTTTGTACGCAGATAGCTTATGGGCCAGATTGGTTAATAGGATATTTTTTTAAGAGTTGCCACCTGTTAAAAAAGTTTCATTAAATTAATACGCGGAAACGACTAAATGGATTTGCATGAAATTTTGTAAGCAAATAGCTTATAACCTACTGTAGAAAATAGGCTAATTTTTTGGAATAGTTGCCACCTATTTAAAAAGTTTAATTAAATTAATACGCGGAAACGACTAAAGGGATTTGCATGAAAATTTGCACACAGATAGCTTATGACCTACAGTAGAAAATAGGCAAATTTTTTGGAATAGTTGCCACCTATTTAAAAAGTTTAATTAAATTAATACGCGGAAACGACTAAACGGATTTGCATGAAATTTTGCACACAGATAGATTATGACCTAGGTTAGAAAGTAGGCTACTTTTTTTAAGAGTTGCCACCTGTTATAAATGTTTAATTTAATTAATACGCGGAAATGAGTGAACTGATTTGCATGGAAGTTTTCACACAGATAGCTAGGTTGAAAAATAGGCTACTTTTTTTAAGAGTTACCACCTGCTAAAAAAGTTTAATTAGATTAATACGCGGAAAAGTCTGAACGGATTTGCATGAAATTTTGCAAGCAGATAGCTTATGACCTACAGTGGAAAATAGGCAAATTTTTTGGAAGAGTTGCCACCTGTTAAAAAAGTTTTAATTAAATTAATACGCGGAAATGAGTGAACAGATTTGCATGACATTTCGCACAGAGATAGCTTATGACCTATGTTGGAAAATAGGCTACTATTTTAAGAGCTATCACGTATTATGAAAGTTTAATTAAATTAATACGCGTAAATGACAGAACTGATTTGCATGAAAGTTTGCATACAGATAGCTTATGACCTAGCCTGGAAAATAGGCTACTTTTTTAAGAATTGCCACCTGTTTGAAAATGAAATTTTGCTCAAAGATGGTTTATGACTTGGATTGAAAAACAGGCTACTTCCTTAACCGGTTTTCCGATCAGAACAAAATTTAGTACACTTATTACGGATTTCGGAAGGATGGTCTTAGACTGAAAGTAAGTCCGATAACTCAAGGCCCCTCCCATACAAATTCGAATTTTCATATTACATACATATCTCTGGAAGTATTTGTGGGAGAGAACTGAAACTTGGTATAGTGATATCTATGTGAAATCAATGATGGCATTAATCGATTGATGTTTTAATCAGTTAGTTAATTCGATTAAATTCAATCTGATTACAGTTAATCATGATTAATTTTAACCTGACTGAACAGTTAATCGTGACCGCGATTAAAAAATAAATTTTTAATCATTAACTCTTAATTTGATCAAGTAGGTTTGGTGATTAATTAAGTTATGCTGGAATGTCCCTGTGCACACAAAGCAAGTTAATCCGGTAGGGCTAAGTCGGGTTTCCTCATCCATCTAAGCAATTTCGTGTGCATTTTCATTAAGATATATACCAACAAACGTTTTACAAACTAGGTTTGTAAAAGTTCCCAGTTTATGTATTACTAATAACAATAATTATAATTTTTTTATATTATGTGCTTTTTATAAGCGTAAAACACAAAATAATTACTATAACTGGTGTTTGGTTTCAAACTCGGACAAACTAGACAAATTAATCAGATTTTATTTTTAATTGGATTAACGATTAATGTTTTAAATTAATTAAACGTAATCGCAGCCAGCGATTAACGATTCAAAAAATGTTATCATTAATCGTACAGTTGATAACGACTAATTAATTTTAATCGTCAAACGCGATTAACATTTTAATCGTTAATCAGATTAACAGTTTTCCAACACTGTGTGAAATCATGTTCATATTCACGGAGAAAAATGGACGTTTTTGGAAAAGAGGCGTAGCACCTCCAATACTGACTGAAAGTTTCATATTGCATATCCCTTCAAATGTTTGGGGTAAAGTACTCAAGGTTGGTATGGAAATACATATGTATGTATGTATGTATGTGAAACTAATACCATACTCATGGAGAAAAATGAGAGTTATTGGAAAAGGTGATGTGACAACTCCCATGCAAATTGATTTTTCTATGCTGCATATCTCTGGAGGTGTTTATTGCAGAGGACGGGAATTTGGCACCGAGATGTGTATACAAAATTAATTCCATACTCATGGAGAAAAATTTGCGTTATTCGAAAAGGGGGCATGGAACCTCCCGTACAAATTTACTTTTATACTGCATATCTCTAGAGGTGTTCATGGTAGAGTACTGGACTTGGTACTGGGGTATGTAAAATCAATTCTAAATTCATGAAAGAAGATTAGGGTCATAAGAAAAAGGGGCGTGGCACTTTCTGTGCAAATTGACTTTTTCTTGCCACATATCCCTGGAAGTGTTTGTGGAAGAATACTGGAACTTGGTATGGAGTTGTGTATACAAAATGTTTCAATTGCTCATGGAAAAAATGTGATTTATTAAAAAAGGAGACATGTCGCCTCCCATACGTACTAAAAATTTCTTAGTACATATCTCTGGAAGGATAGAAAATATTTGGAAGTATTTTAAATTTGTTATGGAGATTTATTTTATAAGTGCCGTACTGATAGCAAAAATTTCTTTTAATGAAAAAGGGAGAGCCGGGTTCGGCCTTTTAATCTAAAGCTCTCTTGAGGCATTTGCTACAGTAATGAGAAGTGGTATTTTATCAAGGCCAGGTTACTGAATTTGAGTTGGAAATATTAGAACCCGCCGTGGCACCTCCAAGAAGGTTACATGTTTACGCGTCGTATACCTGGATCCATTTCAAGGTAAACTTAGAGGGATTGATATCTTTCGTATGCCTAGCGCGCAGACGAGATTTTATAATTTCATAGTTTTAAATGGCCTAAATACCTTAACTCGCTTAAAAAATAACGAGCTATAACGAAAAGGGCACAGAAATAAAATTTAACATCATTAAATTATTTTTCATATTTGTATAAAAGCGCGGGGTGAAACCCGCGGGTATAAGCTAGTAATCTATACATATTAGACTGCATCACTCCCCATACAAAAAAAAAAATCGGTACTATTTTTCCATTGGAATTATAAAATCTATTATATTTTAAGACGTCCACCACAAATATTTCAGAAAAAATTAAGGGTATTCATCAAACCTTATAAATGCATTGTAAACCGTATAAACTTATAATTGTGTAAACCTTATAAATGAACTGTCAAAATTTGTATGGAAACTCGTTTACACATTTCTGATAAATTTATCCAGCGATTTCACTGAATAAACTTGATAAACTGAAGACAATGCAACTCTGTCGCAACTCTAGCTATGTTTTCTTAGGCAATAATCGGGATCCCCATACAAATTGTGCACGCAAATTCAACAACGATATGATCCTGATAGAGATCTGGTTCAATTATTATCCCGTCTGTTTGTTTTGTTTCACTGATAATTCGCAAAGTTTGGTAGCCGTGACAAATGAATTCATACACTAACAGACATTCTGCCATTGTTTCTTATAACTTGCTTCAAATAAATAGGCTTTATGTTATATGTACATTTATTTAAATAGATATCTCGTAAATATAATTTTTTCCAATTTAGTGAGGTAGTTTCTATAATTTCTTTATCCCCGTGCTAGTAGTATAAAGTTAGTGACACTGCGCTTTATAACCAAAGAAAACACGACTATTGTCGCATGTGTAAACGAAAAGAGAGTGTGGGTCGTTCATGTAACAGAGTGCATAAACTTATAAGATTATCTGCTTGATAAAGTTATCGGTTTAGATGAATACCACTATTAAGATTTAAGTGAGCTGGACCGATTTGAAAATACCTCCAAAAATGGAGTTTTTTATGAATAAAAATAGTTTCTTAAAGATTTTGTTTATTTAAATCCACTCAAATGACAAAACGGTTTAAGCTTAAAATATTTGCATAACAATAAAAAAAAAAAAATTAAACAAAATTTTTAACGTAATCGTAATAATGAGATTTTTGATGCTGTTTTTAACTTCTTTCAAAGATTGGTATAGGAAAAACTTGAATAACTGAACCTAAACTCTTCCGATTTAGACTAAAGAGGTGTCATTGGAAAGGTATTTTTTCGCCCTTTTTATTTCTTTGCTAATAAACTCATTCAAAGGATGGAAGAGAAAGGTAGGATGAACGAGCGTCACTTAAAGTTGAATTAAGATGTGTTGGTATTCGACAAAACAAGATGGGACACGAATGACGTTTTTTTTGCCCAGAAATGAAAACAGTGTGAAAATACCTTTCTACTGAGACCCCATAAGTCTAAATCAGAACATTTTTGGCCCAGTTATTCAAGTTTTTCGTAAACCTTTGCACACTTATTTGCCTTTACCCCGGGAAGGTTATAGGCATAGAGAAAAATGGGCAGTACTGGAAAAGATGGCGTGGCACATCCTATACTAACTAAAATTTTCATGTTGTATATCTCTTGAAATATTTGTGGTAGAGCATTGAAACTTGCTGTCGAGATAAATAAAATTAATTCCATACTCATTTGAAAAAATTGGCGATATTGGAGAAGGGGGCCTGGCACCTCCCATAGGCGTGAATTATTTAATGAGCTCTAACTTCGGAACCGTAAGTCACATGAATTTTAAATGTGGTATGCAGACATATCTATGGTAGGTGCTTATAGTAAGGTATGTATATATAAATGAGTTTGTAAAGGGGGGCGTAGAACTTAACATAGGCTTGTAATTTTTTATCAGCTATAACTTCGGAACCACAAGTCACATGACCCCTTGAATTAATATTAATTAATATGTTCAAAAAACAGCTTCTCATAAAAATACAATCGCCGTTCGGAGTCGACGTAAAACTGTAGGTCCCTCCGCTTTGTGTGACAACATCAAGGCGCACGCCACAAATCGGAGGAGAAGCTCGGCCAAACACTAATATATGTGTAAGCGCCAATCTATTATTATTATTAATATGTTCATGGGTACATATATATGTATTTATATATGTACATGTTTTTTGCCAAGAAGCAATATATAGGTATATACATATACATATATGTTACTATACACCCTGCAAACCAAAGTTCCCGAAATCTTAACGAAATCTTTAGGAGTATCTGATTTCTGTACCGATTTTTTTCCGAATCTTCAAAGAAAATTATATGAAGTGGTTGACACGAACTCGTAAAGAAATTTCTGTACGAAAAATAAAGAAAATTCTGAAAAAAGTCTGCAAGAAATTCTTGACATAGCAGCATTACCCTGCAAACCAAAGTTCCCGAAATCTTAAGGAAATCGTTAGGAGTATTTCATTTCTGTAACGATTTTCTTACGAGTTTTCAAAGAAAATTATATGAAGTGGTTGACACGCACTCGTAAAGAAATTTCTGGACGAAAAATAAAGAAAATTCTGGAAAAATTCTGAAAGATATTCTTCACATAGCACCATTATTTTAGTTTCTTCACAGATTTTCTTCCGAAATTTCGTAAAAGAATGGAAGTGTGCGTAATTTATTTCATTTTAGAAAATTCGGCAAAAAATCGAATTAAATCTTAACGAATTCTTTAAATTTTCTTTACAATGCAGAATACTCTGAAAAAATGGTTTGCAGGGTATTTTCATTTCTTTACCGATTTTCTTCCGAAATTTCGTAAAAGAATGGAAGTGTGCGTAATTTATTTCATTTTAGAAAATTCGGCAAAAAATCGGATGGGATCTTTCCGAAGTCTTTAAAATTTCTTTACGATTCAGAATACTCTGAAAAAATGGTTTGCAGGTCATCTATGGTAGGTACATACCCTGCAAACCATTTTTTCAGAGTATTCTGAATCGTAAAGAAATTTTAAAGACTTCGGAAAGATCCCATCCGATTTTTTGCCGAATTTTCTAAAATGAAATAAATTACGCACACTTCCATTCTTTTACGAAATTTCGGAAGAAAATCGGTAAAGAAATGAAAATAATGCTGCTATGTGAAGAATTTCTTGCAGACTTTTTTCAGAATTTTCTTTATTTTTCGTACAGAAATTTCTTTACGAGTTCGTGTCAACCACTTCATATAATTTTCTTTGAAGATTCGGAAAAAAATCGTTACAGAAATCAGATACTCCTAAAGATTTCGTTAAGATTTCGGGAACTTTGGTTTGCAGGGTACATACACATTAATTAATATTAAGATATGATTAACTCCAGAAATTATTAAAAAAATTCAATGCAATGTAGAATAAAAATATGGGTAACAAATTCTATAGGAAATTTCTTTAGAATTTAAAAAGTTTAAATTTTTTGGAATCACAAGGACGAATAGGTAATTTTTAAGCTGACAAAGTTTGAAGAACGAGATTCGAGGATGTTATCGAGTTTATATAAGCCCTTAACATACAATTTTTTCAAAAACAAACTTTGCGAAATTTAGAGGATAAAATTTTAAAATGACATTTTCAATATTTACCAGCCCTTCCGCACCAGAAAATTCAATCTGTTTAAATTCTACAGGATTTCCTCATTAATTTTATAACCATACTTCCTCTCTAAGCACATTTCTCTGAATTTTTAAAATCATTTTTTAATTACTGGCGTCAGAGTGAAAAACTAAAAACGCAATTTTACTATATTTGGCCCATGGTTTCGCGAATATATGAATTTGAATCTATATATATATATATGAGAATTTATCTATATATATGTATGAATGTTGCGTTAACATTATTAAATGTTTTTCTTTAGGTAATAAATTCAACAAACCCATCAAGATGTCATTTTTCTCATCTTCTTTTTTTCATATTTAGTTTTGTTCTCTTTTGACTTTAGATCTAAATATCGTATTGGAAAAAAATTCCTTCCCAAAACAAAAAACATTTTACAATTCTTTCCACGATAGTAACATTTGAATTGTACAATAAATTTTTTTAACAAATTTGGACTTGTTAATTTTTCACCATTAATTTCAATAATTGTCGAGTTCAAATGCTCCAAAAGATTCAAAAAATCACTACTTGGTTTATAAAGATCTACTTGAGATATGCAATTAACGAAAGTAAATTATTGTCTTTCCCTTCACTCGTCCTGAAACCGAATTGTGCCAGACCCGTCTCGACACAATCAAACTCGATATCGTAAGTGGTATTTTTGCAGCTTCCAAATGCGCAACTCATTCTTCTTTTTATTATTTTTAAAAAATTATTTTATTTTTTCCTTTGTCGATCAAATTCTCGCTGGACCAAAAAGCACAGCGAAAATCTACACTTGGCTCAGCCGGAAATACGGAAAAGTCTTCAGTGGGCACGGCTGCGTTAAAGTATACCCTTATCGCTGCGGACATGTGCAAAACCCTCATTTCGAGCACTGCAGACCGACGGTCATCGAAGATGCTGAGAAAGTGTTTTTAAAACGGCCCGCTTTAGCTTTATAAGGTCTGTAAGCTTAACTCCGGTCTGAGACCATAAAATCTGCTTTTGCTTATGTTAATAAACCAAGAAGCATGGAACGCTTTTTTCTGTATGTCTGCCTCCGACGCATCATAAAGTAGCAGTCACCACATTTTAGGCGCAACGGGCCATATGTAAAGCCAGTTTTCTTGAGAAGTTACGGCATTAAGAGGGCGAGCCTCCTAAATTCGAATAATCTCTATCCGGACGATATTATACAACGAAACAAACTTCCTTGTAAAGTTCAGACTTTATGGACTTTCGAAAAAATACTGTCATTTAGTTGGTCCCTGGTGCCTGCTGAGCGCCTTTTTTCAAAAGCTGGTGCTTCAGCCATCGAGAAACGCAACCGCTTTTTTTGTTTTTGCAAACTCGAAGCAGCACGAGAAGAGCTGAGAAGCAAACGATTGTTTGCTTTCCGGCACGAATGCGATGCTTATCAGCAAAAGCATTTTTCTGATGCTTGCTTATTGAAAAGTTCGGAAGCAGAAGCAGGAACAGAAGAAATTGATCGACTTTCGTAGTTCGTCAGTTGCTTCTGCTGTCATATTTGAAAAAGAAAACGAATAGCCACAGCAGCAACACGGAAAATGCTGAGAAGCAAACGATTGTTTGCTTTTCGGCACGAACTCGATGCTTCTTAGCAAATAAATTCAATCAATTTTTGCTTTTAGTTCGACTGCGACTAATGCGCGGGAATGCTGACGGCTTGTGAAAGCAAAACTTCTGTTCCATCGACTGCCGCTGTTGACGACTTGCAAAAGCAGTAGGTGCAAGGAGGCACAGGTGAACTTCTATGCAGATGGTTTGAATGCAGATAGCTTTCCTTTAAGCTTTAGACTTTAGACTTAGATTTAGACTTTCAGATCACTATAGTGTTCTCCAAGTA
The DNA here is from genome assembly GCF_013731165.1 of Rhagoletis pomonella. Classification (NCBI taxonomy): domain Eukaryota; kingdom Metazoa; phylum Arthropoda; class Insecta; order Diptera; family Tephritidae; genus Rhagoletis; species Rhagoletis pomonella. The sequence continues at coordinate 49,158,056 of NW_023458560.1, forward strand.
TAGGTAGCTGCTATTAAAGAAGCAACCGATTGTTTGTTAAACTGTTCGACGTCGGCTGGACAGGTGAACATCTATCGTGATCGCAAAAAGTTCAAAACAAGACGAGCAATGCCTGGTGTCTTTTTCAAATGTCTCCGATTTTTTTTCCGTTCAAACTTATATGGGAGTGGGAGTACCTGGTGCGTTTATTAACTGGACATTGTCCGATGGGTATTCAGGCGGCGATCTTAAATAACAGACTGGATTCTCACGGTCGCGGCTGTTTAAAGGCCGATGAGCTTGAATAATTTCAACACCTTTTTAAGCTGTCCAGCCTTTCCTAGGTTATACCTTGAATTTTTCTTTCCAACCAGCCCTGAAGAGCTCTTCGGAACTGACATCTGCCGCCTAGGAAATTCCGCTCAACGCACACAGCGTTCTTCGCTTTAGCCTAGCAGTTAACGTTGGTAGTGTTATCAGAAAGGACTGATGCTTATGGGCCAAATGTTCAACTTTTACTGGAGGGTATACATATATGACTGTGTACAGTTAGATTAGGTGAATGTGGCATTGTGATACCACTATGAAACACGGATACCTCAGTAACGATATTGCATGGAACCATTTTGAAGCTTTTAGGAAGCTTAGGATTGGTTTTATTGCTTTTATTTAAAGCTGGGCAACTGCGAAATAAGTGTTCAACTGTTTCTTACTCTTCCTCATCTCTGCAATTTTACAAAATTCATATGGGAGAATATCCCTAATCTAGAAGATTGCCCAATAAATAGCCAATGACTGATTACACAGGCCATAACCTTCGAAATGTCCTCTCTTAACCGGTGGAACAGTCAAAGCTCCCCAACACACGAGTGAAAGTTTGAGACCTAACCAATTATCCTAACATTCTTTCTTCCATATAAGAACTTTCAACATTAGCATTCTTAAGTTGTATTTTTTATTATTTTTTTTCCATTGATATAACAAATGAGTATTAATACTTTTTATGATCACATCGGGAAAGTCCCACTCACTCCCAGCAGCATAAATGTCACCATCAAACGTCACGACAGCTCAATTCGCATTCCTTTTTAGTATCGAAACGATTATCGTTCCCGCCACACCCGCCGTAGATGAATTCCTCACATTTGCGCGCAATCGGATTGTAGGCAAAGCTGGGCACATAGCCAAAACAACGGCCGCTCTGAGGTGATTGCAAGCAAACTTTTACTACAAAACAAATAAGAGTAAATAAATATAAATAAAAGTAAAAAAGTTCAAGTATGCAAATAAGTAGGTATGTAAGTAAGCATGAAAATGGCGAAAAACCAGAAAAAGGCGCTATTAAGCAAATCTTATTTACAAATATTTGTAATCAAACAAACCTCTTCGATTGACGGCATCAACACGGAGCAGAGAGCAAAGCAACAACACAAAAACAATGCTGACTTCGCGTGAAAACTGCATTTAAACAATAAGTACTTGTGTAATAAAATAAACCATATTTGATTATTATTTTGGCTTTTAATTGATGAAAAATATTAGCACACTTCAAAACACTCAACTTATAGCCCACCTTCTGCCAGCTGACTGACGCTACTGGCTCGCAAGACGGTCTCGTAGCACCAGTGTTGCCGCGAAACATTTTTAGTGGTAGCTAAATTCCAGCTAAAAAAGGGCTAAAAAAGAGCTAAAAATCGTCGTTGTGGCTAAAAATGGTAGCTAAATTTTTTTACCTACATCTTATATATAAAAATAAGTGCACGTTTTTGGTGTGACCTCATAACTTGAAAACAGCTTCACCAAATTCAACCAAATTTATGTGGCATATTCGATTTATCATGCAGATGGTTTATGCGAAGTTTTCCCGGATTCGGAAGAGGGGGCGTGGCACCACCCATACTAACTAAAATATAAAAATAAGTGAACGTTTTTGGTGTGACAATATAACTTAAGAACGGCTTCACCGAATTCAACCAAATTTATGCGGCATATTCGGACCATCATGCAGATATTTTATGTGGAGTTTTCCCAAATTTGGAGAAGGGGCGTGGCATATGTATGTATCTTATGTATACAAATAAGTACACGTTTTTTGTGTGAGCTTATAACTTGAGAACGGCTTCACCGAATTCAACCAAATTTATACGGCATATTCAGGCTATCATGCAGATGGTTTATGTGAAGTTTGCCCGAATTCGTAAAAGGGGGTGTGGCACCTTCCATACTAACTAAAATTTTTTTGTTGTATATCTCTTGAAATATTTGTGGTAGAGTACTGGAAGTTGGTATAGAGGTATAACAAATAATTCCATACTCATGGATAAAAATGGGCAGTATTGGAAAAGAGGGCGTGGCACCTCACATCTTATATATAAAGAATAAGTGCAAGATTTCAACCAAATTTATACGGCATAGTCGGGCTATTATGCAGATGGTTTGTGTTAAGTTTCCCCGAAATCGGAAAAGGGGGCGTGACACCACCCATACTAACAAACATTTTCATCTGGTATATCTCTTGAAATATTTGTGGTAGATTACTGGAATTGGTAGCTCTATACGTGGCCTGTTCAAGAGTTGGCATTCCAAATTGTTTATTTATTCATACCCAAGATGGAAAAACAAAAAATGTTGTATATCCAAATCTGTTGGATTAAGATTTAAAATAAAGAATCACCAATTTTGAAATAAAACAAATGATAAATTTTCATATAGAAAAATTCCAGGACTTTTCATTCGTTTTTCAATATTTGGTGTAGAGAAGCACACCGGGGTACTGCTAGTATAAATATGTAAGTATACACGCAAACATTTTCTATAATTACTGGTATAGAAAAACAATGAACTCTGAAAAGAATTACCATTTTATTCAACAAAAAAACTTTTTGTGTAACACATAAAGCATATTAAGGGCCACCAACTTACCTATTTTAAAGTATAGTTAAAACGTTAACGGATAAGATAACGGCCCAGAAACGTAAGGAACATACATAGACATATGTTTACTTGCCTTAAAGGAAAGGCGTTCGCTTTATGAGCGAAGAGTTAAATTCATGAAAATCATAAAAAAAATTTGAATGTCAATGATGAATAAATTTTGAATGTCAATGATGAATAAATTTTGAAAAGGGCTAAAAAAAGGGCTAGGGGCAATTTCAAATTTTTGTGGCCAAAAAAAGAATTTGGTAGCCAAATTTAGCCACCAAAGGGCTAAAACGGCAACACTGCGCAGCACCTTTGTGCCGCTGCTGGCTGTGTGGGCAAGGAGAATTCGGTTATTCTAAGTTAAAGCGACTCATCAGCATAACAGGTGTACGAGCACTCGATGTGTTGGCAGCATTGGAGTGCGCGGTGGCGGTCTTCGCGCAAACGCAGACGCAATCGATGACGTAAAATTATTGTTGTGAAGAAGCAGAGGTGGTAGCAAAATACTCGTAAAATAACATAAAAATAAACAAACACAAGGTGGCAATCAAGGCACATTAAACAGGTAGTATCAGTAGAGCAAAAACAACATTTGCGTGTATTTTGTTGTTGCTTCTGGTATCGAAAGTGTCAAAAACTGTTCTGAAATTTTTCTTCTAAATCAAAGCGTGCCATGTGAAATACAAAAAATTATAAAAAATAAAAAATTGAAATTGGAAAAAATAAAAATTGATGCAACTTTCTTTCCTAGTAAATTTGTTTGCTTCTCGAAGCATTGATCCATCCTTTACAAGGGCCAGTAATCAGCGGTTGTGCTGCTGAGTTGGGCGAACGTTCCAAAAGCTGCTATTCAATCCCTTGTTTTGTATGGAAAAAGGTTTCACATGCAAATGGATTTTAACAATTCAGAATTTTTGTGAGAAAAAATTAAAAATATTTGACATTTTCGAGACCAAATAATTTGAAAATAAATCAAATCAGCTGCTCTACTGATACTACCTGTTCAATGTACCTTGGTGGAAATAAAGACAAAGGCAAAATAAAAAAAAAATTGCAAAAAAATTAAAACATTTGCTTTTGTGATCAGAGTTGCCAACGAAAAGTATATTTGTATAAAATTCTCTGGAACGCGTAAAAAAAAATCAACTACTATGGTTCTTTTTCATAGTGTAGAGTTACCCCACATTTGGTAGTTAACTTAAAAATTTTTTACGGAAAATCTATAGTTAACTGCCGATTGCCCGTCACTCTAGAAACTGCATTATGAACATAAATAGGTACGCGACATTTCAACAAGGTTTGGGCAATTCCGGTTTCGTTTATTTAATGCTTAATATTTTTTATAAAAGCATAGCTCGTTATCCAGTAAAAACGATGTTAATCCGAATTTCAAACATTGTATAAAATTTAGTAAATATCGAAAAGTTTTAATAAAATTGCATCAAAGTTTCAAATTTTTTAATCAGAATTTTTAGGTAAAATTTTGGTATGCAGCTTTGTAACCGATTAAATCTTAATAGTATAGTGCTTATTATAACTATACGACACTCACACGTTCACAAGTTTTGACCATTTGTTTTTTTATTTTTTAATTTTAACTATTATTTTTTTTTTTTAATATAGTTCATTATTAAACAAAACCCGTATTGATGTCTCGGTTTTGAGCAATAAATGAAAAAAGTCAACAAACTTTCGTAAACATTTTTGTACCGCACTGAATTTTAGTATAATATAGTTCCGCTTTTAAGTAGCTGGGACTTATGAATGATTTTCTTTTATGTTAACTTTATATAGTCGGCCGCTGTGGTGTAGTGGTAAGCAGTGCGCGCTTTCACTCATCAGCACCTGGGTTCAAGCCCTGGTCAAAGCAACATCGCAAAAAATATAGAAAAAGGTTTTTCTTAACAGCGGTCGTCCCTCGGCAGGCAATGGCAAACCTCCGAGTGTATTTCTGCCATAAATCATAATTAAAATTTGTCAATATGTGGATTTTTTGTTGTTGTCGGTGTTGCGCATTTTTTCCATACAAAGCAGTATGTTCGAAAATTTTTTTATATGGAGCTACATCTTCAACAAAAAAAAAAATATATAATAATTGCCAAAAACCAACAGCTAGCTCTGACTACCTTAAATTTGCATTTCACTAAAATTGATTGGCCTACAAAACCACGTACTCAAACCATTTCTAAGGAATCTAATGAAAAGGCTCGAAATCTTTGATGAAGCTCTGTAGAATTTTCGCTAATAATAATGAGCGAACATTAAATAAACGAAAGAAAAATAGCCCGAACTTGTTAAAATATCGCATCACTCGAATTTTTAATTTTATTTTTTAACCTTTTTGACCGCAAATATTATGAATAAAAACTCAATTGATTTTGTAAATCAAATTTGTTTATTTTTACCGATGCATTTCGGTTGGCAGCTGAGCGAAAATTTGATTTACAAAATAAATTGAGTTTTTATGCACGATATTTGCGGTCAAAAATGTTGAAAAAGAAATTTAAAAATTTGAATAAAAAGACCACAAGCAGACTCTAAATTTAGTGATTAAATTACTAAAACTGTTTCCATCGCCTCCCCATTTATGTTTTCGCCATTGTATGGGTGTTTTCTTTTTTACTACGACTACTTAATTGCTTCAATGATATTCACTTTTGGAAGACCTAATTTTCATGACATATCCGCAGCATTAATTAACGTCTCCACCGATTCAGTCGCAGTTAATCTTGCAATACGTCAATTAAATTTCCAATCCCTTGAATTGCCGGAGAGTGTTTTATCTCCATTGATGGGGGCGCTTGTGATCAAATAAAGTTTACAAATGATAAGAGATAATGATCCATGATGCAATAATGAAAGGTGTTATACGTTGGCAACTTCTCGCTCTAATCCGCCATCTTGAACTACCTTAGGAGAAACTGTGTTGTTTCTTTGCTAATTTCACTGAACATTTCCCAAAATATTAGAAAAAAATTCTAAACAAGCTACATTGATTCAATTTTCGTTGTTCGTTTTGTTCTTATTCGCTGACATTTGTTTTCTAATTGCTTGAAATTTGGTAAGTATTGTAATAAAACCGATTTATTTTACAAATTAATTATAATTTTGCATTTATTAGGTAATTTCCTTAATGTTTTCCTGGCCGACCTGTGCTGGTATTGTAATTAAGAGCTAATACACGTAAGTTACAACATATTATTTTGACTTCATTGATGAACCATTCCATTTGCAGCATTCTCTGGTGAACTGCAGCTGCGGCCGAATTTGATTGTGTGCATCATCCTGCAGATATTTTGAAGTAAGTTGGAACCAGCTCTTTGTTATTTCAAAACCTAATGAACCATTTATTCGCAGATTTTGTGGACGCTTCTGTTGTGCTGCGTTCCTGCTCCGCCCGTGTTTTATAGTGTTGCGTCCCTGTTGCGCCTTTGCAATAGTGTGTGCGTTGTGCTTTAGACACGTTGAAGTAAGTTGAAACCAGGTGTTTGTTTGTTAAAAACCTAAAAAGCCATTCATTTGCAGATTGTTTATATGCTTCTGCTGTGCTGCGTTCCTGCTTCACCCGTGTATTAAATTGCAGCGTTCCTGTTAACATAAGCATCGTCGTTTAAGTACAAAACCGCGTAACTGACATTTGATGCTAAAAATTGGATTTGCTCACACAAGTTCTTGGCTCAATCCTTATCCATTCTTCCTGATACATATTAGCCAAAAATGCGATTGCTTTTTAAAAAAAGATAACCATTTTGAAATATGAGTGTTTTCACTCTCTAGAAAATAATGTATGCAACCTCGCTGGGTTTGCATTATCTTGATACGCGGTTTGGCATTTTACTGATACACGGTTTTGTACTTTAAACGACGATATGTAGATGTATGTACATATATATCACATATATTGACTTAGATATGCATAGACAATTAATGTGTACATAATTTTTTTTATGTTGAAACTAGATATGTATATAGTATGTTATTATTATTATTCGGTTCAAAAAAGTCCTATCTCAAATGAAAATACTTTGAAAATGTGCTCAGATAGGGCGTTTTTGGATCGCCAGCTGAGATAGGGTGTTTTTGAACCGAGTTCTGAGATAGGGCATTTTTCAATCAAATTCTAAAATAGGGCGTTTTCCAGCCAAATTTTGAATTAGGGCGTTGAAAAGTTTTCTGATATCGAGTGTTTTCGACCTGGCTGCCGAGATAGGTCGATATTCCACTCAGCCATGGATAAATAGTCGCATTTTTCGGTATATGGAAGACGATTAAACACGATTTGTTATTATATCGATTCTAAAAAATCAAAGGTAATTTTTAGCCACTTCAAACTTGCATATAATAAGACTAAAATTGAAGGGGCTATAAAAAAAAAATGTGAATTTTGGGTGAAAATTTGTTGTATTTTTTGTAGTTTTCTACGAAGTTTTAAAATTGGGTTTTGTTAGGAATTGAACTTTATTTTTATTGTAAATTCTTAGAAATAAATTAACATGAGAGGGAAATAATATCACTTTGAAATAGGGTTGCTATTGATATGACCGATACTGTATGTATATAATAAATTTTGTACAATTAAAAATCAAAGTGCATTTACTAAAATGAACACAACGTATTAATTATAAATTCTGAAATATATTGTTAATTTCAAAAACAAATAAATAATTTGGATGTACGTGAACTTGGGTAATGTATAATTGTTTATATGATTCCTCAAAGTATCCCTTATATAACACTGTGGAACACAACAAAACCTTAGTGCGAATATATCAGGTTTGATAGCTGTTGGCATACGAATAATGCTTCATACTCAGATTTACTAGATCAATTCGTGTTCTCCGAGAAAAAAAAAATTTCACGATCCAAAAATCTGAAAAATCTTTTTTCTCCAAATTTTGAACATTTATCGTTTTTGGCCTATATTTTATGGCAAATACCATACAAAGCAAATATAGGCCAAAAACGGAGAATTTTCAAAATTTTTAGAAAAGAATTTGGCCGCTATACTCAGATTTTTGAATCGTGAAATTTTTTTTCTCGAGAACACGAATTGATCTAGTAAAACTAAGTCTGAGGCATTATTGGTATGGTCAACAGCTATCAAACCTGATATATGCGCACAAGAAGCCCATTTGAAAGAGGGGGACAAAATATCACACGTAAATTAATTCCTCTATTTGGCCTGTACAATATAAGGGAAACATTTCAAATTCACAAGGGATAATTTTCTTAGGCCCACTTGCAGAACATCCAGAGTTAAATATATAAATACAGAGTTCAGTAGCTCTGAGTTAAACTTCTATTTTCTTAACTCAGACAACGTCTTGCAGAAAATAAAATCAACACAGAGTTAAGTAAACGAAGTTACTGTCGGCCAATTTTTAATTTTATTGGCATCACAAACCGTTTTTTGTCATTTGTTTTGAATACTGACATTTTTTTGATGTTTGAAATAAAAATAATATAGCCCAAAGCTCATCAAATGCTCATTCAATAACAGAAAAAAATACAAAAAAAATTATTGCTTCATATTAAATATATGTTTGTGCTTAATTGTTCACCATTGGATTTACAAAGCGACAATTGCATTCTTACAGGTATGCAAAACCACACATCATTTTACATTACATTGAATTGAATTTTTTTGTGGTTATTTTACTGCAGTTTCAACTCGTTAAAACTATCCGGTTTTGTTCATGGAATCGCAAACTAAACTCGTTCGTGCATATCCCAGAAAATAAAAAAACGATGGCACTAGCCTTTTAGCAAAGCAAATGCGTGGATAGAGCTGACGCGGGAATTCTATTCGATTTCCACAGGATACTGCCGCACCATGGAAAGTTTGCAACAATATTATAAAAACTTAACTTATTGTTTAATGTGAATAAATTGAGCGGAAGTACCAACCTCTTTGAGCATTCTAACCGCGTTTTAAGCTTGTCTAAAAGGAAAATAACGCTTTCCTTTTGCAAGCGAAATCTCCTGTGGAATGCTTTATCGCGCAGAGCATTATAATGATCACTTCGCTCAGCTGTTGATCTGTTATAGAAATCTGAGTTGACTTAATCAATGATTTCCTCATCATCGTCAGAATGCACCAATTCGTCCATCTTTTCATTTATTTATTTATTTTTTTATGTATTTGTTTTAATTTTATTTGTTTTTCTAGTTTTCGGCAGAACTGACACAAACTTAACCATTTAACCCTCAAAATTTTCTGGGTTAAATATTTAAGTTTTTATCTCTGAGTTAGTGTCTAAACTACTCTTGTGCAAGCCAATTTCTCAATTTAACCGGTCAACTTCGGGTTAAATAGATAATCTGCTGTTCTGCAAGTGGGCCTTAGTGATGCGGCTTATAAAAGGAGTTATATATGCCATACTGTTCTAGCTGGTTATTATCAGCTCAAAAATTTTAAGCAAATTATCATATTCCTGTGAATAAAAACGCGCCTTATTTTATTATTTTAATTATCTACAACTTTATGAGACTACCAAGCCATATATATACCTATTCAGATAATCGGAACGCTGTTGAGATTTTAGTACTTTTTCAACTAAAGGGCTTTTTTTCTTCCCGTTTTTCTTGTACTTCCAAAATACAATATTGACCTAAGGTAGTTCGATTTCGGGCTGTCACAACGTACAACACCTTTCATTATTGCATCATGATAATGATCCAACCAGAAACATCTCTGATAGATATCTAAACTTGATGAGTGAAATACTTGAGAGGATATTTACAGCTGGACAGGTGTGGTGACTTTTTCAAAAAAGTGCTTGCCAAAGATCTTGCAAGTATTATGGACTGTAAACTGAAGTTGAATGTAACAGAGAGGGTTAAGAAGGCCCTAATGCCTTAAGAGCGAAACACACCACACAAGCGGCTTGTCAAACATACTAGGGGTATTCTCCAAATCTTGCAAAGACATTGCATGTAGCACGGATTTCATGGATTGCATAACTTGCAAACACACAACAACAAAATACATGGGAAACAACATTTCCTATCGCCGCAAAATATGCAACGTCGAAATCCATGCATATATTTTGCAAAATAGCATGGCAAGATATATTCGACCCTGTGCTAGTTGTTCTGTTGTTGGAATTGCTACATATTTCTCTCATTCCTGTCATCTCGCTCACTTAATTTTTTTTTCTGTCTCTTGTTATTGTATTTGATACATAAGGGCTATTCGCGATTCGGTGCATAAGAGCTGACAAATTTATGCAATTGCAGAAATATGCCATGGATTGTGAGCGACCTTTATTAAACTGTCATGGTAAAGCTTTTGCAAAACAATTTTTGTGCATCAGCTTTGGTTTTGTTTATGAATGCAATGCATAGCATTTTTATGCTATGGATTTTCGGTATTGCAAATTTGCCAAGCAATGACAAATGCAAATGCGTGTATTTTGTTTGTGTATTGCAAATAATTTGCAATACAAATTTGCAATGCAATGATGCTAGGCCATTTGCACCGGATCGCGAATAGCCCTATAATTTCGCTGCTTGCTACTCATGCACAGTGTTGCCGTTTTGGTTACTTTTAACCAATTTTGGTTATTTTTTTCTTGCCTGTGAAGTTGTTAAGATATTTCCCGTTTTGGTTATTTTTTAATATATACTGTAGTTTTTAATTGACATAGGCCAGCTACACCTGTCGAGGTTGAGGAGAGTAGCAACAGCAGTGGCAGCCCCAGCAGTGAAACCAAGCAAGAATATTTGGAATGAATGTATTAATATTACTTACATATGTATGTATTTGTTTTATAATATACTGAATACATAATATACATGGTCGGCTAAAGACTACTTCAAATGAATAAATACTTAGATAGTACATATATAAAGACCTCGTATATGCGGAATCCAATACCACGTCATGTATGTACCATAAAAATGGGATTTGGTTATTATTTTTCCATTACTGCTTACTTTATTAATTTAAGTTAAGATTAGTAAAAATAATCTTATAGCAAGTAGGTTCAGTGAAAATACCATTCCGTAGTTTTGAAAAAATCGGGTTTTTGCGCTTTTGTAAAATTTATTTACCATCGTATACGCGGTACTACGTTTGGCGTATACGAGGTATTTCGCGCTGAGCGACGATGTAGTTCAATAAGTCCAATTTTTAATTGTTTAATCTTAATCCTAAAATATATACAATGTGGTTGTTCACGCTGATTAGGTATTTCATTGATTCTTACAAAGAAGTTGGAAACTGTGTACTTACAGTGACGAGCAAAACTGTAACATGGTTTAACACTTTTTGTTTCAGCCACCGCTATATTTCCAAGTTCTAACGACTTTCATACTTTTGCTGTATATTCTTGTTGGTACATCCCTACTCCCTCTCTCAAAATGATTTGAAGTCAATGCAGCAACAATAAAAAAACCAGCAGACAAAAATGTAAATTAAGGCAGATGTTACAGTTTTGCACTCATATATTTTTAAGAGCTTTTTAACAATTTTCACGAAAAAAAACTACTAACACAATGTTCAGTACTCTTTTCCCGGTTTCAGTTCCTGGATGTGATTTGGCATACCTTATTTGTATCTTTGTAAAAACTCTGAGGTATATTCTTAGTTTGCTTTCACGGCTCATGTACTCGATTTTACGGACTTTGATACTTATTAAGCTGTCCTTTTAGTTGATTTCGCAAATTCTCGATGAGATTCATGTCCGCGGTTTGTGGAGGTCATTTCAAATTAGCAAATTTTTGCTTTTGTATCCAGTCTTTGCGAACATATGCAGTATGTTTTGGGTGATTTTTCAGCAGAAACTCTCATTTTTCGACTACATCTTGCAAATTTAGTTGAAATATGAACAGATACTGTTCCTTACGCATAATGCGTACTGAAATACAACCCCAAACAATTAAGATCCTACCGATGTGATTCACAGTTTGCAGTACATGATGCGCTTAGGCTTAATTTGGGTCTTTGATCCAATACCATGCCCGGCCATCTAATTGAAAGCGATTAATTTAGTCTTGTCAGACCAAATAACCTTCAATTGAAACTTAAAATATGTTTTTTTATTGCATTCTGAACGGTCTAACATATCCCAATAGGCAACGGTTCGGTTTTCGTGCGATGCAGCGAAATGCTGCCACACTCGCACATGTATTATGATCAAATTTGATTATTTCTTCTTTATGATGCCTTTGCGCTCAATTTGGCAAATTCTTCGCCTCGCTGTCTATTGATTTGCATTAAAGTTTAATACCTTAAGCGCTTCTGTAATAGTGGCTGCATCGCTACTTGCTTCTAAGTTCACAAGATATCGTACCGTAATATTTTTTAACAGACTTCCTTTGTCCTTGGGAGCACTTTAGGCTATATTTTTTCTAAGTCATTTTTAAGTAGCAAATTCCAAAATTTTTGCCACTTTTCGTGCGGTTCCGCCTTTCCGCAGTAAATCTATTATTTACATTTATGGTTCCTGATTAACTATGTTATTTACTGGTGATCACTTCTTCAATAAAGTACAATATAGAAAAAAGTCATCTGACTTCCAACTAAGTAAAAGATAACTCTCAAATGCAAAACTGAGATTGAGTGCAAAACTGTAACATCTGCCTTAATTTACATTTTTGTCTGCTGGTTTTTTTATTGTTGTTGTATTGACTTCAAATCATTATGAGAGAGGGAATAGGGATGTACCAACAAGAATATTCAACAAAAGGATGAAAGTCGTTAGAGCTTGGAAATATAGCGGTGGCTGAAACAAAAAGTGTTAAACCATGTTACAGTTTTGCTCGTCACTGTATGTGCTTATTTAAAAACGTCATTTAGAGTCTGGTAATGTTTACGTAGATATTAACATTCATACACATGCATCTAATAAGGGAAAACTGATTTTATAAAATATGTATTTACATATTACAGCCTTAAAAGAATTTACTTTTAAAAATGCAAATAAAAATTGATTTTCTTTAGTTTGTAAACCATTTCTATACGCATTATAAAAAAGAATTTGTGATGACCTGAATTGTTAATCCAATAAACAAGTTGGTTATTTTTCCTTACATTTGGTAACTTTTTCGTCTAATCTTGGTTAGAAAGTTCTTTGAGCGGCGGCAACACTGCACATGCATGATACCACTTTGCAATGGGGTGGTCTCGTTCTCTTCGAAATTTGGAATAGTATTTTTGCATTTCGTGCAATCCGTGCATCGTGCAAGACTTCGAGAATACCCCTACTTTAAACCTACTGCTCCCATGCAAACATGACTCGCTCAAGCAATGGATTTTAGTTTTATTCCGGTTTACAATGTAAAAATGTTTGTTTTTCTTCCATTTTTCTCTCTTACGTCCTCACTCGGTGAAAAGTCCGTTGCGAGTGTAACGATTTTACCATACACAACGCAAGCGGTTTTATCAAGCGTCAGCATGGCGATCAGAAAATCAAAAAAAAATTCGATTTTTGTTAAAATTTTCCTCAAGTGGCTTGTAAAACCTTCATACACCCCCATACACAACACAAATGGCTTGAAGCAAAGGGATATTTCGCTTGGTTTGTCAAGCCGCTTTTGTAGTGTATTTCGCTCTTTATTCGGTTGTAGAAGAATGCTTATTAAGACATGGGGTCTGTCCCCTCTACCCGGACCACCGGATGCTGTATTTAGTTCGGAGCTTTATCTTGAACGGCCATGAAAGGTCCAATGTTAGTCAAGCATTTGTATCCAGGCCTGCCAACTTGGCTCAAACCGTGCCATTTTTGGCCATTTTTGTGAAATCCTTTGCATGTTCTTCTTTTTCTCAACTAAAATTTTCTGATTTCTAAAGATTATTCAACTGGTTTATCTTATTTTGGCATTGCACTTTTGTTTTAGAAATGTAGTTATTGCTAAATGGGAAAGATTAAAGAGGATGGCACCTTTTTTTGGCACTTTTATTTCACAATTTGGTACATTTTGGCACTTTTTTATCCTGAATATGGCACCTCAAAGCTAAGGAGAGTTGGCAGCCCTGTTTGTATCTATGCGGCAACAGATGAGTTGCCATCAGCGAGTTAGACTCGCTTTGTGTGCCACAATTCAGGAACACGATGGGCGAACTCTGCGTGAGTAGGCGAGTCGCTATTTACTGGGTGCAAGAACACATGGTAATTGAAGCAAACGAGCAGGTTATGCCAGCCAAAACCGAGGTAAGCTTTCCCCTTGGAAACTCGCCTGGCCTCATACAAGATTGCAGGTTACTTATATTATTGAGGCGCGCCATCCTGCTGTCTAAATATACATACATACATATAGATGTCTATTTTATACTGTTTGCGTACTGCCTCAGACATACGTACATATGTAGATGTCAGCCTGGAATTTGTCCTTCACTGGTGAATAGAACGCCTCTGGGTTGTAAGCTCTAGATTCCTATACCGAAACCTTGGTCAACCTTGCTCTGTTTCCTCTACATCTCCAAGTAAGACAAGATTCGCTATAAAAACAGGTTTCTCTCTAGATTGCGACGTGCAGAAAAATCGTAATATTGCCGAATGATGTTTTTAAATTAGTACGAATAGAAACGTATTAATCTGTATAGAGAGTGGCAACTCTGCTTGAGTTAAACAACTTTGAAGTCTTTTATTTCAACATACATACTATGTACATATGTACATACATACATACATTGCACGGCATATGCCGCTTTTTTCTTGTTTTTTACCTGCAAAGCTTAGTTGGTAGCTTAGAGATTTGCACACAGAGCTTGAAATCCACAAAACAGCCGTGCGATCAACACTAGATGTCTAGTAGACATTGTCTACTAATTTTCAATTTGTTGACATTAAGCTAGCTAACAAGTCATAAAATGGGTGAAAAAAGTAGTGAACAACATTGGTTAAACTTACTTGCATACATATACATATAAATATATGCATGTACGTACATTAGGTCTGGTCGAAAAACACAAAATGTTTGATACGAAAATTTTATACACAGGTCTTAATAGGTGTTTTTTTAATCCCTTATGCTTGAAAAGAAATCCAGGTTTTCTGCGAAAATATCTTCAGCCTGCGGAATGAGCTTGAAAAATTGAACATAAGAGAGGGAATACCAATTTTTAAAATTTTTACAACGACTTGTTTAGATCAAATCCGGCACTTACTTCCTATCATAAAATGATACAAAAATAAATTGGACAAAATAAAAGTAAGTAATATTAATATTTTAATAAATTAAAAAATTAAGTACGAAATAAATACTAATTGATTAAAATATTGATGTTACTTACTTTTAATCTACCCAATTTATATTTTTGTGATTTTATGATAGGAAATAAATTCCGAATTTTATCTACACAACATTTTGTGTTTTTTCGACCCGCCCTAATGTACATACCCAGTACGGAAAGAAACTACATAGTTTAAATATCGATGTTCAACCAGTTTTTTACCCACCACAACTAGTTGAAGATCTGACTTTCTTCTTCAGTCAATCATCCGGCTCTGTATTTGATTTCAACTAATTTTAAATGCATTCGGCTTAAAGCACTTCAAAGTCAGTATGTTTTAATTGCATAAAGTTATGTGATTTTTCAACTAATTGAATTATTTGCAAAGATATATATCAACAGTGTAAGTATCTGGCTTATCTCAATGAGGCTGCTAGGTAATTATACACCAATTGGAAGTTAGTGGCTACATAAGTATAAATAAATTAATTTTCTGAGGTAATTGGCTGAGCTATGCCGTACTGGGTATTATACATACATATTTAATATGCACTAAAAACGTACACACGTACATACTACCTATATATGTACATATGTATGTACGTTTGAATGTATTTTTCCAAACTCATTATTTCATTCATTTTCAGGCAAATCTCGCATCGAGATTGGCGTTATCAGCCGACTTTGCTATGTATTTGAGGTAACACGTGAAACGTATTAAGTTTTTTCATACAATAATTGGCATTGAAAGTTTGAACTTTAATTTAATTTGTTGCTGTTATTTGGGTTAACTACAATCGCTTGCAATTCAATTACTGGGTTTTTTCAAAAATGTAACGAGTTTTAATTTGGAGTACATTTTTGAATATAAATGTGGACTTTAAAGGCAGA
Organism: Rhagoletis pomonella; assembly: GCF_013731165.1. Taxonomy (NCBI): domain Eukaryota; kingdom Metazoa; phylum Arthropoda; class Insecta; order Diptera; family Tephritidae; genus Rhagoletis; species Rhagoletis pomonella. The sequence goes on from NW_023458560.1 coordinate 49,174,026, forward strand.
GCGCAAACAGAGTATACATTTTGTGGGTATAATCATTTGGGAAGAATCATCTTATCAGGGCTCTTTTCAAAAAAGTCGATAAATAATCGTTATATTTTTGATAAAAATTTAGAGCTAAAATTTTACATTTATTTTTTCGCTCAAAAATATTTTTTTTTTACTTAAAAATTTCAATTAAATAAATGTTTCTTTTATTTTTTTTATAAAATTGTTATTTAAATTTTCAAAACAAAACAGCTAATAATTTGGATAAAAAAGAAACAAGGTAAAAATCCCACTTTCTTTTGATTTAATAAAAAACTTTGGGGTGTATACATTTTATATGTTCTGTAAACATATCAAATGAAAGAAAGAGAAGGGATTCATCAATAAATAGAATCCACACTTTTGTAATGCTTTTGCACCCATTAATAAGGGTTTTGCAGAGAGAAAAAAATTACTATCGATCTTCATATTCGCTTATTTGCTTATCACTGCACAAGCGTCTTGTTTATATGTAGCAAAAGCACGGTTTTAACTTAAATGTTTACAAGCAGATGAAATAGCGATAAAGCTTTAAATTTAATTTTTGATAGAAAAAATACAAATAAAATTTTATTTTTTATTTTTGATCGAAAAAATAAAAGTAAAATTTTAACTGTTAATTTAGACTGAAAAAATAACGATTTATAGTTGACTTCTTGGAAAAAAATCAAATAAATTTAAGTAATTTAAGATTAACTAGTGTTCGCCCAGCGATTGAAATTCAACCAATTCAATTGAGGCGAGATTAATTGAGTTGACATGAAATTTGGTGAGTTGGGGTGAGGTGAGTTAAGATGAGTTGAGCTGAGATGAGAGGAGTTGCGGTGAGCTACGGTAAGTTGATGTGAAATGCGTTAAAAAACATAACATTACGCAGCATAACATAACTTAACATAACACAACATAGCCTACCATAACATAACGTGGGCGTTCACACTCTCCTTGTTATCTGGTTAAAACTTATTATTCTGTACTGTATTTTATTGTTGTAAATTGAGTAAAAATTATAACCACATAACCTGATAACCAGGCAAGTGTGAACACCCACAATATAACTCAACAAAACATAACATAACATAACATAACATATCTCCGTCTCCAGTTTTATCTTTTTCATTGTCTCTATCTCTATCTCTATCTCTATCTCTATCTCTTTCACTATCACTTTCTCTATCTCTATCCGTTTCAATCTTTTTTTATCTGTATGATCTTTATCTTCATTATTTTCTTCTTCTCATACATACTATTCAACCCCACCTTTATATAAATATATCAATTCACCATCCTCTTTGTCTTTATCTATAGGTTTCTTTACTTTTGTTTTATTCTTTTTTACTTTTGTTTTATTCTTTGCCTTTATTCTTAGTCTAAATAAATCGTATTCCTTAACTGCTGCTTAGCACGTTTATTTAATTCAGGTTTAAATTTTCTTACATAATTCTCTCTTGAAATATGTTTATTTACCTTTAGTTTTAAAAAAGGCACCCGGAACCAGAGTGTCCAGATTGGATGATTTGGCAATTTTTTTGGGATATTTGCGCGTAAAAATTTAGGAAATCGCCTTTGGCGATTTTTTCCCTTCAATTGAATGTTTTGTGCGCTATCATGTAAATGCGTCGAAACACGTGATAAGTAGGTTATGTAGTTAGAGCTTTAATTTTGATGTGGCAGCACTTTTTATTGTTATCGATTTTGTTGTAGCATATCGAACATTTGCCAATATTATACCACCATTTGTGACAACTCCCGCTGAATGTGAAATTTGCAATTTCATATAATAAATTTATTAATTGCGCAGTCCTATTGGGAAATTTAATAAAACAAATATTTTTTAAAAGCATGAATATTTTTAAAGAAAATTGTTTATACATCACTCTCATATAAGAGATTTGTGTTATTTATTATTACCCTGAAGGCATTATATTCGTTTTTGGTTTTAAAAGCTATGTTATAACAACATCTCATTTTTAAAATAAAAGATTTTTTTAATGTGAATTTTATATAAAAAACTTTCGGCGATTTTTGGCAATTTTTTTCAAAAAGGGCTCTTTTATTTTTAAACAATCTGGACACCCTGCCCAGAAAAGTTAATCGCGAGAAGATATATTTTATTTTGACTACAGGGTTTCGTTTCAGCCCACTGTGCGGCATCGATTATTCATTCAAATGTTTAAATTTGTGTACCGAGAAGAGAAATAA
>NW_023458560.1:49176348-49178564 GCF_013731165.1 Rhagoletis pomonella
GAATGGACCGAACTTAGTTGGGAAGGTGGTTAGATGGAAGAGTTTACTGCGAAATCTTTCAATCTGTTTTAAACTTGGGCCCCCGTATCACTGCGGTGGATTTTAGGCAGTTAGTCGCAACGACGTAAGCAGCATACATGAAATACCATTTGAGGAGGTTAACGCTTTTATAGGTTCTAATAGCCAGGCTACAATCAGGTTCCTTGGCTTTTCGCTGATACGTTCTAGTGATGTCGCGTAATGTCTGATTTCTCTCTCCTTGGAAACAGATTACTTCAATATCAAGCTTATATACATACTCGTACATACATATGTATGTGGGTTACATACCATAGCGATATTGCAGGGCTTATGAAAGGATATTATCAGTAGCATGATAGTTGTAAGCTTGATAGGAGGATCATCCAGAAATGGTTTAAGAGTCTCCAAGTGACCCCGAAGATCCCCACTTTTCACTACAGCAGACCTCATTTTCAATAAGAATAGACAAAAGAGGAATGCCGATAAAGACACTAATAGTATCCGTTGAACAGGTGCGCATAGCTCCTGTGATGTACCACGCAGACCAGTCGGTGCAGCTTGCTCAAGGTGGCCCCAGCGCTTACTTGCCCGTTGGTTATTTTTGATTGCTTTAATCATCGAGCACATTGTATTTTGTTTACGTTATTATATTTAAGATTACTACTTAAAAGTGAAGTAAAAATTAAAATGTCCTTTTTTTCATCTCTTTCTCCCTTCAAGGTGACATCTGTCTGGTACAGCCATCCATTAATGGGCTTTGCGTCTCAAGCACATTGGGTATTGTCTACGATGTCGAAACGCAACATTGCAAATATATGGGCTGCAGTACTGATAAGAAATTATTTGCTACGCTGGAGGATTGCGAACAAATTTGCAATAATTCACGACATCGTCGTCTACGCACTAAATACAACAATAAAACGAACAATGTGAATAGAGAGGAATAACTAAAATGAGAAAACAAAAAGATTGCAAAACCAAAAACAGAATTGTGTAAATGCCTGGAGTATATTTGTTTGCTTTAAATTCACTTAATTTTATTATATACATATGTATGTATAGTAAATAGTTGATAAGCATAATTTAATTTTGAAAAATAAATCTTTTGTAAAAAATATGAATTTGCAGTTAATATGCATTTACATCTTAGTTATTTTATTGAAACAAGTTTTTGTTTATTCATTAACAGATTTATAAGTAGATTATGGATTATTTTACATACATATGTATGTATGTATTGGTATATTATTATACGTCTGTGTACTGTACTGTTTATGTTCTGTATGATAGACGATGAAAAATGTTAGTGAAAAAATTATATGGGATTTTTAACAATTTATTATCAAGCAATAATGTGCGACATAAAATGACAGTTGTCGGTATACTTTATATATATTGTTTCTACTTAAATACGAGTTCTCCAAATTAATTTTGGTGGTAAAGGGTCACTTACGATCTCATTTTTGACTTTTTGTCCCCCTTGCTACGGAAGGTTGCGTAAATATTTAAAATACAATCACCATGCACTCAGTTTTGATCGCCAATGTAACTTTGGTTTGTTAAGCATATAAATAAATTTTTTGTTGAATTCATTTAGTTTTAATTGTCCCCCGAAAAATACTCCTTTTTCTTTCTACTAGTTGTGTAGTTGTAGTTTGTTCTTATCTGTACTCATTTCGGTATTTTAGGTCTGACAACCCTAGTTAAGACCAAGGCTGGTCCCTGCAAAAAGGAAGATGGACTTCTGGTAACAGAATTCCTAAGTACACTTAAGATGTGGACAAAACACTTCTGAATTGCACATTTGACGAAGAACTCAGACTCCAACTAGACGAGATGAGAATATATAATAAATCGGGTTGAAAACAACGAGGCGGATGCAGTCGAATAAATACCGCCTGGGCTGATCAAAGCCGACGAAGAAGAGCTACATTTTCGTTTACCTGTGTACTTTGCCCAATCCACATGAAGGGAGATCCTGTAGTCTGCTTTGGTGGCTTTGGAGAGATCTACGCAAAATCTGTGAGCTGTTCGCGAGGGCGACGGATGTTGAAGAAGATATAATGCCTACACTAGTGCTGTATTTTAGCTTTTAAATTGCATTTTTTGACGTAGAATACGTCTTACGTTTCGATATGGAGACTATGCTCCATGGTGTAATAATAACAAGGTGTTGTCAGTAACTTAACCTCACT
>NW_023458560.1:49178664-49190675 GCF_013731165.1 Rhagoletis pomonella
GTAAACTCTTCCATCTAACCACCTTCCCAACTAAGTTCGGTCCATTCGTGGATAATTTTATAGGGCTGTGGTTCCATTTGTATACCGCGCCCTTCTTTCTTGATAGGTTATGGGCAGTGATGAGTGCTGAAAGAATCCACTCGAACCCAGCATCGGTGTGCACTGGTTTAACTCGAATCTTCTGAAATTCCGCAGTGCACCTAATTGGAAGTATACTATTTAAGTCCGCGGGGAGATTGATTGCAACAAGGAAGTTGTTGGTAACTTTTGTACCCACTCTGTATGCAGAGATCTATACAGAGCCTCGTGAGACAACTCCAGAGGAGTTATGATGCATCAAACGGGAGTATTGAGCATGACTTGGGGTGTCAGCAATTAACTGCTTTAGTAGCTTTTTTGTTCTGCGGCAGTTGAGAAGTGCATATGCATAAATAATTTCAAATGTGAAATGTTTGCACCTAAAGCTTTGCACATGCTTGTATTTATATACAAACGTGCTTTATATCCGGTTTGGTACCAGTTGCTTGGGGTGTAGCATACCTTTAGGCACTAGGTGTTATTAGTCGCCTAAACACGCAGCTTACAACGTCAGGATATTTAAATTGCATAAATCTCTGATTGAGAAATGGTAGAGCAGCATCCGATTGGTATCGATTTTTTTTTTTAGTTGGCCCACATAGGCCAGCCCAGATTTTCCATTTCCAAGTTTTGATCCTACATTATACCAAACATTCGGACAACGTTTTCCGAATAGGCTCCCTGTACACCAGAGAGCTCGATCTGCGATGGATACCTCAACCTTTTTGCGATTTCTAGTTTTGGAGTTTTAAATAACAAACTTTGTAAAGACCTTCATATGGCCCTACGGTACTGTACTATTTTTAAGAAGAACATATCGATGGCTGAGTGGAAGATCGACCTATCTCGGAAGCCAGTTCGAAAACGCCCTATCTCAGAAAATTTTTCAAGAACATGATCCCTTTTCTTGTATTGCACAGTGTAGCTTAAAAGTATTTTGTATTTAAATAAAATCTTATATTTATTATTATTTATATTAATCGTCTTACGTGCACGTCCATGATTGCCAACGGTCAAGCAGAGCAGGATCACCAAGCTCAAAACATTATTCGACGACTTCTTAGAGAACATTTTCGAAGACTTTTGTTTTTACGTAAGAACCACAAGCGGAAATACTGCCTTTACGGGGGTTGTTGGAAAAGTTTTCACGATTTCACGCGTTTATCACTTTCACTTCAATAGTATTCAATAATTCTATTTCTCCTCAAAAATTTGCACTTCACTCGTCACTCGGCGTATTGTGCGCGTGTGGCTGGCAATTTCAGGTATTTAATTTGTGCCGAAATTAAATTGTATGGCCAAGCAAAAATGTTTTCCATTAATTTAGAAAGTCACTTGATTTGCACCAAATACGAAAAATTGCTACTAAATTTTGGATTTATGCGCTTGCTGCTCTTCGACTTTTGGCTTCTTGCTGCTGCCGCAGTTGCCACCAGTTCTTTTCTTCTTTTGCACAAAACCAAATGCAAAGGCACACTGATTTTATATGCTCTTTTCACAATCAAGTTCGGTGAGCCAATAGACCAGAAGAAGCAGCGATACTCAGATTAGTACGATAGTTAGGCAGCGGCAGGCGGGAGATGCGGGAGATGGGAGACGGCAGGCAAGAACCGATCAGACGGCCAGCCGTATAGGAAAGCAGATGGCTTGACTTCTTCACGCTGTTTCGAAACAATAGATCGCTTCAATTTCTCTTTGTTTGTTTTATATCACTTCATATGCTTTGCTATGTATGGCACACACTTTTTGTTGTTTCCTAAGCGGTACACCAAAGTTTCATTGAGCTATTAAAAATTTATGAAAGTTTTCTTGAAAAATTTTGTGATTAAATTTTATGGAATTTTTTTTTTTAAACTCTGCTTTTGATTTGGTAATTTTTCCGCTCGTTTTGAATTGCACCTTTATCAGCGCGCTGCACTTCGAAACCTCTGCAACAATTCGAATGAACTTTATGTAAATGACCGCCTGCTTATTCGTCCAACTGATAGCAAGCAGAGCTTGGTATATTTTCCACAATGACTGCCAGCCCAGACAAATTGGCTATAGTAAAAAAATTTTAATAATCACAAGCTGCTTAAGTGTGTGTTTGTAAATAATCTCGCCACGAAATTCGCCAATGAAATATCGTAGCAAATGATTTTCGACAATTTTCTAGCCTAGAGCCCACTTCAACGGCTGTGTTTGTCTCACGTAAGCTGGTTGTGTGTTTCACGAGTTTTAAAACGATTGTGATTGCGAACATATACTACATACTTGCATATAATATTTTCCTAAGGTTCATCAAGAGAGCATACCCAGGCGGAAAATTGCTGTTTAATTCAAACGGAGGACTTTGCAGTAGGTTTGGAGGTATAGGTTTACTTCCACCTAAGGCAAAGCTTAAGTTTTCCGGTAAATATGTATTTCCCCGTGCTCGTGAAATCATCTCTAGGTAGTCTTAAATGTAGAAAAAATTAGCTGGCGACACAAGAAGACTCGCCTCATTCCACTTAAGCAATAAATTCTGTATCCTTCAAAAAATATATGGTCTATAATGGATAGGTGAGTAGGTATGTATGTAGGTAGAGCTTCCAGACCTGTGAAGCCTTTACAATTACTTACTGAATGTTTATATAGTGTTAGGTTAGGTTAAGCTAACGTGGCAGTTAGTTCAAATGACCGACTTACTTAGACCTTGCCGCTCCAATGTCAAACACGGAAACCTTGGTAACTATTTAACATGGAGCCATTTTGAAGCGCAGAATTGGTTTTTTTCCTAACCGGATAGTTCCGTAAGAGGGCCAAAGAAACGTTTACGTAAAAAGTCTGCTCTTTTTCTTATTTGGCGTTGTAAACGCCTAAGCGATTTTGGCAGTGTTCAACGAGGCTAAAACTGGGCAACTGCAGAGGAAGTGTTCGACTTCTCCTTCCTCTTGCTCACTACGACAATTTTTGCAATATTCATGGAGGAAATTCCTAATCTCGAAGAGAGCCGCCTACCAAATATCTACACACCAAATATCTTTACACAAGCCGTGACTATTGGAATATCCGCCGTGTGTTGATGTGCAACCTTTTCGGAATTCGGACAAAGAATTATAATAATAATTCATTAAAGAATACTCCGCAGCCAACTCTATTGCGTAGCTTGGATCCATACGTGTAGGTCAGAGTTGGCCTAGGTACCTCTCCCGTCTTCTCGCAACCGCCTCGCACTTGCGGAGCATACTCCTTGCCAGGAAAACTCATTTCCAAAACCCGACAAGCGAGTGTAAAGCGGTTTCTGTAGAAGTGCCTTTGGTGTGGGCATGCTCCGCTGGGGAGAACCCGACAGTCAAGCAGCGTTAAACTTGAATTTGGATGTGCGCGAGGCTTCCACTAACAAATAACCGAGGTTGGCTTTAGTCAGAACTGTAAACTTGACCACCCTTTTCACATTAAGATCCAAAAGGGTTATTAAAACGTGATCTCAGATCAATGATCTGACTAACAGGCTCACAAATGGCTGCAATTATTTTTGTTGGCAGAGATCTAGGCAAATTTGGTAAATATGATGATCCTCAAAACTCTTCTTTTTTTAGTCTTCCGATCAATAAGGAAACGGGCAAAACGAGAAAATAGTATGCTGCAAGAATTGGGGTACCGAGTCCACGCATGCAACCATATGAATTGCAGATGAAATAATCTGGACATTTAACTCGTCGCACCTGCACTCAACAATTTTAAAAGTTGTTACTTCTTACAGGAAGAATTGGATCGGAACTACCAGATGTTGGCCTCGAAAGGATCCTTTTCCCTTCAAGAGGTGAATGAGAGTAGAGATACAATAATTATCTTCACGCATGGAACGAAGCTGCATGGCAGAATTGGAGGTTGTGTTTTCTATCAGAAACTCTCAATAAATCTCGCGTTCGGGCTGCCGCATTTCTGCATCGCCTTTCAGGCAGAGGTGGTGATTGACTAGGCACCAGTGTTTTGCCGATTGGAAAGGTAAATATCTACTTTGATGGGCCAGCCTCAATCAAGGCGCTGGGTTCGATCATTGTAAGATCAAAATGGGTCGGAAAATGCCTGACGTCTCAATTAATCGCCTCGGAATATTTTCAAATCAGTGATATCACTGGAAATTGCAGGGCTGATGAATTGCCTGGACAGGGTACACCCTCGAGACCATCACCGTGGACGGAGAGGGCATCAGAATTCCTTTGGAAACTTGCGGTCTGCTTCTGGACAGATGGGATAACATCGGCTAAGCGGACGCTGGGAAAAAAACCCCGACATGTAAGATTGCAAGGTCCTTCTGGCCGGTTCTTGACCGAAGGTGGTCAACAGGGCAAATGAAGCTGGCTAAGTGCCAGATATCGATTCTTTCAGGTATACTGACCGGACGTTTTGCAGTGGTCGAAATTAGGCAGACTGGACCTACTGCTTAAGCCGGAAAATCTTCCAACAAGACGAAATCAAGTAGGATAACATTCACAAAAGACTAGACCTAAGGATGGACCTTCAACGATATTCAGCAAGAGACGGTAACCACCTTCATGGGCCTGTAAATGATGTGCCCAGAGTTCATTTACTGCAGCTAGGTCAAGGGAGTCGAAATAGTACATATTTGAGATCGCGGCTAAGGAAAGGATGTTATCGACAAAAAAAATCGAAATTTGATTTATGACGGTTTCTTATACATACATACATACTAGTTTAAGGTCTTAAAACTGCAACGCGATTAATACCGTTTGATTTTGAGCCTGGGTTAAAAACAATGGGTCCGCTACTATTTACTCTCACTAATTGCGATCTTCTCTCCGGGGTGTGCACCGTTAAAAACCCACACTTATACAACGATGTTACTTGATATTTCAGCATGTGTTGATGCTCGAGGTTAGGCTGGTGTGCTGCTTGCTTATATGGTCTCGTCCAGCGTTGATAACAATGAGCAATGTGGTGAACAAAATCAGCAAAGCAATGATAAGCGAATTTAATACTAAATGTTAAATAATTGATTTTATAAGTATTTATATACATACTTATACATATGTACTTAAACGCTTACATACTTAAGTAGTCAAAATTGAAGTACGCAACAGCTATGGTTAAATGGTTAAACTGGCTCACGCCGGTGGTCACCGCTTGATACAGGTCGCCGGCGAAAGATTACTAAGCTCATGAACAAGCATTTATTTAGTTGGTGTTAATTTGATTTTGTTGTTGTCATTGTTTAGTACATTCTTGCTAGATGTCTAATAATTTGGTAGGATGTGCGTGTATTTGCGTCCGATTTATTTCGTTTTCGAGTAAAGTAGAGACGCAATTTATTAAATTGCTGACGCGCGATTGCAATTATCAATGAGTGGAACTGATGGCTTTCACTGATTTCTTAAGACGAACTTATACATACATAAATAAATAATTACTTGAAGTACAAAGTTTACGTTTGTGTAAATATCTTTAGAGTTGGCTGGCTTTAATTTCTGCATTTATAAGCTAATTATATTGCTCTGGTCTTGATTATGTCCATTGCTCATCAGTACAATATACTTGACGGTATACATACATACATACATACATACATACCCACAATGCAAAACATCCCACCATGCAAAACATGAGAAATAGGCAACAATCGTCAATGGCAACAAATTGGCGACTCACCGGTTTATTGCTGTGGTGACAAATCGGCAACATTTCTTTCATGTCAACTTTGGAATAAATAAGTTATCAAAAATTCCTAAACTTATAAATTTCGCGTCGATAGTATTATCCAAAATCGTCTAATTTTTACCAGGGACAGAATTGAAAAAATAGGAAGCCCCATAGGGAAAGAAAGAATTATTTCTGTTTCTATATAAGTTCCAATTTTGTATACAAAAAATGATTGAAGTATTAAAAAGAATGCAATTATTCCAAATATCGCCGGAAGCGATAAGAAAATAACTCATTCAGGTAATAAGAAAACGACTCGCCCAGGCTAGTTGCCTTCGGCGGACGTTTTAGAGCGACTGGTAATAGGAAATCGACGCGATGGCAATATTACCGGCAATAAATTTGTTACCGAGGGCGGAACGTTTTCTTATTGCCGGCAACAAAAATTGCTTGGTGGGATGAGAAATAGGCAACAATCGTCAATGGCAACAAATTGGCGACTCACCGATTTATTGCTGTGGTGACAAATCGGCAACATCACTTCGTTCATGTCAATTTTGAATAAAAAAGTTCTAAAAAATTCCGAAACTTATGAATATGGCGTCAATAGTATTGGCCAAAAGCGTCTAAATTATGCCCAAGGACAAGATTGAAAAAATAGGAAGTCTCACAGCGAGAAAATGAATTAATTCCGATTGTAAGTTGCAATTTGGTATACAAAAAAATAAATGAGGTATTAAAAAGAATAAAATTATTCCAAATATCGCCTGAAGCGATAAGAAAAGGACTCATTCAGGTAATAAGAAAATGACTCGCCCAGGCGAGTTGCCTTCGGCGGACGTTTTAGAGCGACCGGTAATAGGAAATCGATTCGATGGCAATATTACCGGCAATAAATTTGTTTCCGAGGGCGACACGTTTTCTTATTACCGGCAACACAAATTGTTTAGTGGGTACATATAATAGAGTTATGAACACTATTTTATAATCACGTGAAATCCATTCGCCAACTCAGACTGCACGAACACATTCACGTGCGTGGCGGTTGGACGTTGAAGCGTTGGCAATTGAAGGCGATAGCACGCAAGCATAACGCGCTGGACTGTACTGATTAAATATGTATATGAAACTGTATGTAGGCATGCGTATTTGATAGTGCTCAGAAGGTTTACATGTAGTAAGAAGTATTAAGTGGGGTGTGAAACTGAAATCACATTCGAGTTGATATGCTTAGATATAGACATTTGCTAAAAAAACAGGCATCATGATATATTTAGAAGATCGTTTTTAGGGGTGAGGATTAATACTCGTATATGTAATTAGAAGCAAATACTTTAGCAAAGTGATATCAATGGTTAATTATATTGGCAATTAGATAGGGTTAGTAGTATTGGTAATGGTAATGGTAATTGTAAGGGTAGTGGTGATGGTAATGGCAATAGCAATGGTTATGATTATTGTAACGTTAATGATAGTGGTAATACTGACTGTAAAGAAGGAGTTCTAGAGAGAGAGGGACACACTAAAGGCTGGTTTTCACACTTTTGTCAACATATTTTGACACAACTTTATCTCCATTTCTCATACCTTTACCGGAGGTCAGGAGAAATGCACCAGGCAAAGTGTTTACTGGGAGGATTTAATAAGAAGAAATTCCAAAGTTAACAGAATGCTAACAGGTATCCTTACAGGACACTGCAGACTAAGGGGTCACCTACATAAGTTGGGGATATGTTCTAATGATCTTTGCTGGTCCTGCGACCTGTCCACCGAGACAAATATTTTGAAGAAACAATCGCCACATTGGAGGCTGCGAAACTCATCAGCAAAAAGAGTTCTTTACTTTCCCTCAACCCAATGTTAGACAAAGCGGACGTGATGCGAGTGAACGGCCGTCTCGCGTATGCTACATTCAGCTACAGCGAACAGCATCCTATCATAATCCCAGATAACTCTAGATAGTGCTCTCTTTTGCTTGATTTCACTCACCAAACACTCCTTCATGCCGAAAAGCAACTTATGATTCGTATAGTCCAACAGCAGTTTTATATCCCACGTATAAGGCAAAAGGCCAAAAAATGCATTTTTCTCTGTAAAACCTGTACGATTTACAAACAACAAATGAAATCTCAGATAATGGCCGCCCTGCCTCCAGAACGCTCATACCACTGGTCTTGACTTCTCCGACCCGTTTATGGTGAAAACGTCCGTCCTGCGACTGTTTTTCAACCAAAGCCATTCACCTCGAAGTGTATTCTGATTTGACCACTGAGGCTTTTAAGGCGGCCTTTGCTCGATTTGTCGGCCGCACTGGCCTTCCACACGAAGTAATGTCTGACAATGGCAAAATATTTGTTGGAGCCCAGAAATTAATTCAAAGAGAATTTTCCCATTTTCTCAACAAAGTCGTTTCGGATGTGTCGGGAAAGTACGCTATCCATGGGCTATCATGACAGCTTATACTTCCCTATGCTCCCCATATGCGTTGCCTGTGGGAAGCAGCCGTTAAAAGCCTTCAACACGCTCCTTGTGCGAATCGAATCGGTTCTTAACTCGCGACCACTCTCTCCTATGTCCCCGGATCCCATCGACGTATCGGCGTTAAATCCAGGCCAGTTCTTACGCGGTGCTCTACTCCTGTCACTACCAGAACAGAATGTAGGAAATCACTCCCTAATAAAAAAGTGGCAAATTCTCAAAGTTCTACACCACTAATTCAGTTATCGATGGAAAAACGAGTATTTGAAAGAATTACATAAAAGGCACAAGTGGAAACATCAGCAAGTTAACATAAACGAGGGGGAATAAGTAGTCGTGAGGGATGATATTTTACCACCGAACGAGTGGCGACTGGGACGCGTTGTGAAACTGCATCCTGGTTCCGATCAGAATGTTCAGAATTAAAAATTTGAGCAAAATCTGATGAAGGACACGCCTGCCTTTCATAGGAGTGCAAACTAAAAACTTCTGTTTTATATACCAAATTTAATCCGGCTGCAACAAAATTTAATGCACGTTTACTTAGAAAAATTCTACCGATTTTGATAAAACTTTTGTATACTCACGTGTTTTAATAATATAATTGAAATCGTTTCACTGCCAAATTCACCTCTAATAAAAAAATTTTATAAATTTTATATATCAATCAATCAATACAACGTTTAACTCGAGCGACGAATTACTGTAATGTATTCACTACCCTACAAGAATTGTGTGATGGAAACTAACACATTCTCATATACCTTACTAACACATTTACAAACTTTGCGTTGGTTAAAAAGAGACAACTAAATAATGCCATAAGTCGGAGGAAGACAGAACACAAATGTTTACATCAGATTTTTCACACTGCTTTTTAGAATTTGATAGAAACTTGTAGGTAGCCAGTGACAGAAATCTCTATCAGTCTTGCCACTCAAATGATTTGTCAAATGATAGTCACTGTTCTTGCAGGGTAGGTAGGTAGCCTGAAATTCACCTTTTAAATGCACGTCATTTTGATGCAAGTGTATTAGTGTTGCCAGATGCCACATAGAGACAAAAATCCGCAGACTTCATGTGACCCAATATTATTATTTTTTTAAGAAAGGAGCACAAAATACAGCAATTATAACATTCAAAAGGGCAAAAGCACGTGATAATGAATGTGCACGTATACATAATGCTTTGCCTATCGCCTAATTAAAGATTTTAGTTGAGGAAGTATGTATGTAGGTCAAAGAACTCTTTCCAAATCTATCAAGGTTGCATGCTGTCATAGTGTGATTATTTTAATTATTGATTTTTTTTTTTTTGGAACCAAATACGTCAGAACCATGCATTTAGTGTACCACCAAGTGAACTTGGGTAATAAATTTACTTTACATATGTATGTGTATTTTGAAATCAAAAAATATTTAGAGGTCGCTCAAAGTTTTCCATGTATTTTATATGGGAAAAACCACTTTTCATACTAATTGTATGGAATTCTCGAAAATCAATATCTTTCGATCTGACAACTCTGGTTCTCTTCAGGAGACTCCCAATAACAATACCCAATTGTTTATTCAACCAATTTTTAATACTAAAGCTTTTTTATTTTTTCCCCCATTGCATTTTTTGGCATTTTCAGAGGGTTTTGGCAGACCTATAAAATATGATTTCAAAATAAAAAAAAGGTATATTTTTTCGGTATAGAACAATCATAGGGGGTGAGAGCATACAAATTTCGACTTTACTTTTTCACATGCATTTTTGGACCACCCTAATGTACATACATATTTAGGTAGTTAATTACGCAAAATAATAGTGATAATCAACGAGATGAGCAAATTTCTTAATTTAGTATGCCGCGAAAAAAAATGTGTATGAATGACAGAGCATACATAAATACAGACATCTGGACTTAGACCTTTCATGCATAGCACATAAAACTTATGTACATACATGTCGCACACGATCTTCAAACGTCACACAACTAAAAATTACACTTCCGTCAGAAAATGCGAAAAACTAGATCGTAGACTTGTAGACAGGGCAGAGCACGCTTAAATTCCAGTCGTCGGACATGCGTTCATCTGACCATAGTCTGCATAAGAACTGTTCCATGCACCTCATCAGCTCCTCGCCGCCGGACTTGAATAGCACGGCTGGCAGGTCGTCAGCTCCAGCAGCTTTGTTGTTTGATATGCTGCTACGTACGTCAACGTACGTTTACGCTACGTCGCGACGTTGACTGTTTGCGCTTTAATTCTGATGAAGTTTTCGGGCGCTTTTCCAGTCGACCACCATCTCAAGGTCTTCGCACTAACGTATTTCGGTCTCTCTCTTCTTATTGCGGAAAATACGTCTCGTTTCCTTCTTCAGTTCCCTATAACGGTCCCACATGGGTCGTTTTGCGCCCAATCGCAGCGTAGTACTGCATACTACCATGTTTCCGACCCCGGCGAGTTCGATCAGCCTCAGTTCGTTGTCGGACGCTTCGTCGTGTAGGCTGAATTTTCCGAAATTGGCGCCAAAGATCCCTTCCTTGCCCACCCTGGCATTCAAGTCGTCAAGCACGATTCTGATATTCTGTCTCTGAAGCGCTCATAGCAGAGATACTTGGACGCCTCGTCCTTTTCTTTCATCGGGACATGGGCGCAGTATGGCAACTGTAGCAGACATCGCAATGCTCCTGGCATTTCTTGCCTTGCCCCGTTTAACGCATTTCTTGGATGGCGGTGATGTCAGCCTATCTTCTCGAGAACATCAAACAGCCGGGCAGAAGCACCTTCCCTCAAATCATAGTCCTTTATACGTTTGCGTGGTTGTCACCAAAAAGAGAGAGCGAAGTTTTACGCCTTCTCACTTTAGCTCGCTCTCAAACGGGTGTTTGTTCGCTACCCAGAGGATATGTGGATATGAATTTCGGACGTTATAAGATGCGAGGTCCAACTTACGTGGACTTCTGCGCAAATACGTTTAATTTGTCAAATTTCAACCATAAACGCCCCACAACCAGTTTCTTTATTTGTTTAAATTGCACCTGGCGACATTGTGATTAGCTTTGTTTTACTGGCAAATTGTTTCAAGTTAAAAATTTGCAAATTCCCCTCCAAAACAAATGTCATTTTGCTCTCTCAAGTTCCCCTACTTTCCAAGTTTTTTGGACATATGAGTTCCAAAACTTGATATTGTTAAAACTTTCGAAGTTCCAAGGAACAAGGTCCCGGTCCAAGGTCAATCTATATAATAGATCAACAGCAAGAAGGTTTAATAGACCTCTTTGGAGATTTTTCGTCTACATGGGTAGTTTCTTGGAATGGACATAAATCTGCTAAAATTTCAAAAAAAAGTATACATAATGTATTTTAATAAAAAATGCAAGATATACTATACATATAAGGATGTATGTATTTATTTATCTTATAATTATTCAAGTATTATTCGCGCAGTTCCGCTCATTTTGCTACTCCAAGCCAACTCCATTGCTCATTCGTTGATACGCAAGTCCTGTATATGCCGTGTCAAATGTACACAAGTGTCCAAGCAATCTTGCCGTGAGCCAAAACTTTGTCCCGGAACGGTGCGACAACCGCCTAATACATACATTTGGCAATCATTGGTACGTGAGTCAAAGTAGAAACCTTCAATTTCGATGGTGCAAACACCTTCTGACCTTGGCGGTGGCTGTAGGCATATGTCTGTTTGGGGAAAAAGCAAAATTAAAAGGAGAGAACATTAAATCTGGCAGTAATTGAACTTGATAACGCAATGAGTACAGCTTAAAACATCATACATACATATTAGACTCCTGCGCAATTCCATTTAAACGGCCCAACAAGACATCC
>NW_023458560.1:49190775-49230189 GCF_013731165.1 Rhagoletis pomonella
AAGCCAGCCTTTCGACATAAGCTACTTTTCCATACGAACACAGATATATAGATTAATTCTCATATATATATATATAGATTCAAATTCATATATTCGCGAAACCATAGGCCAAATATAGTAAAATTGCGTTTTTAGTTTCTCACTCTGACGTCAGTAACTAAGAAAGGATTTTAAAAATTCAGAGAAATGTGCTTAGAGATGGAGTATGGGTATAAAATTAATGAGAAAATCCTGCAGAATTTAAACAGATTGAATTTTCTGGTGCAGAAGGGCTGGTAAATATTGAAAATGTCATTTTAAAATTTTATCCTTGAAATTTCGCAATATTTGTTTTTGAAAAAATTTTATGTTAAGGGCTTATATAAACTCGATAACATCCTCGAATCTCGTTCTTCAAACTTTGTCAGCTTAAAAATTACCTATTCGTCCTTGTGATTGCAAAAAATTTCAATTTTTTAAATTCTAAAGAAATTTCCTATTGCATTTGCTACCCATATTTTTATTCTACATTGCATTGAATTTTTTTTAATAATTTTTGGAGTTAATCATATCTTAATATTAATTAATATGTATGTATGTACCTACCATAGATGTATAGTAACATATATGTATATGTATATACCTATATATTGCTTCTTGGCAAAAAACATGTACATATATGAATACATATATATGTACCCATGAACATTTTAATTAATATTAATTCAAGGGGTCATGTGACTTGTGGTTCCGAAGTTATAGCTGATAAAAAATTCCAAGCCTATGTTAAGTGCTACGCCCCCTTTTACAAACTCATTTATATATACATACCTTACTATAAGCACCTATCATAGATATGTCTGCATACCACATTTAAAATTCATGTGAATTACGGTTCCGAAGTTAGAGCTCATTAAATAATTCACGCCTATGGGAGGTGCCACGCCCCCTCTTCCAATATCGCCAATTTTTTCAAATGAGTATGGAATTAATTTTATTTATCTCGACAGCAAGTTCCAATGCTCTACCACAAATATTTCAAGAGATATACAACATGAAAATTTTTGTTAGTATAGGATGTGCCACGCCATCTTTTCCAGTACTGCCCATTTTTCTCTATGCCTATAACCTTCCGGGGGTAAAGGCAAATAAGTGTGCAAAGTTTCGTGCGATTCCGTGCTGCGGACATTCACATTTATATATATAGATTATCTTTTGAGATACAAACCTCATCTGTCTCTACATGGTGTGAAGTTGAATTCCAAGCGGGTTCCTGAACGGCCTTTTCTTCTGCCTGCTCTTCCAATTCCAATTCGCTTTTATTATATCATCTGCACTACATTCATTTTTGCCGGAAAGTCCTTTTCCAATATTCAAATACACAACAACAACAAAACCTCGTTAAAACACTTTATCCGTCGCCTGCTACCATTTAAGTTTCGTTTTCGAAAATTCAAATATAGGCTGCATTCCAAAACGTCAAAATACAAAGCATCCAGTCTCTTTTATTTCTAAACCGCACTAGATGAAAAAGACTACTTGCGCAACCTAGTTGAAAACTAGCATCTCACTGTGGTTGCGCACGTTTGGCATTTCAATCTACTGAGGTTTAGAAATAAAAGAGACTGATGCTTTGTATTTTGACGTTTTGGAATGCACCCATACTTTTGCTCGCGGTGTATGCATGTAATATTCATATTGTCACCGGGGTGACTAACAGTGTAACGACCGATTCAAAATTCTTCATTTCTTAAACACCCCCATATGTACGTATGTATGTATTTACACTGCAATTTGGTTATAAATATTGCGCCATCTGTTAATCAAAAGCCGATATACCTACACACACATAAGTACTTTTTCACTGAGAAACACTTCCAGCGCAAGCACGTGTTTGCAAAATGATGACGAAGCGATTTTGTATGGTAAATCATTTATGCCTATATATTTGAATCTAATAAACATACTTAGAAGATATCAACCAATACTTCCCATATACCAAACAAAAGGAAAAGTCTTGAAATTTTTACTAAAGAAAACAAAAACAAAATCATTCGAGCGGTTTTCGAGCATTTTGGTAATAAAAAAATTTGCTAATTTTTTCATAAATTTTTTTGGATTAAAATGCTCAATATTTGTTGAATTTATAAAAAATTTGTAAACGATAATATTTCTATTCCTTCAAAGAATCTATATTCTGAAAATGAAAGTTTTATCTGCAAACCAAAAGTTGCTAGAGCACTTTAAAAGCTCAAAATTGACCCCAAAATAAGCCACCTTTTTTTGAAATCGCTTCATTAGTTCTCGTGCAATAAACGTTTTCGTAAAGCTCTAAAAATTACAACTACAACATTTGAGCGTAGTCTCCATATCGAAACGTAAGACGTACTCTACGTCAAAAAGTTCAATTTAAAAGCTAAAAATACAACACTAGTGTAGGCATATTATATCTTCTTCAACATCCGTTGCCCTCGCGAACAGCTCACAGATTTTGCGTAGATCTCTCCAAAGCCACCGAAGCAGACTACAGGATCTCCCTTCATGTGGATTGGACAAAGTACACAGGTAAATGGAAATGTAGCTCTTCATCGCCGGCTTTGATCAGCTCAGCCGGTATTTATTCGACTGCATCCGCCTCGTTGTTTTCAACCCCATTTATTATATATTCTCATCTCGTCTAGGTGGAGTCTGAGTTCTTCGTCAAATGTGCAATTCAGAAGTGTTGAGAAGTGTTTTCTCCACATTCTAAGTGTACTTAGGAATTCTGTTGCAGGGACCAGCCTCGGTCTTAACTAGGGTTGTCAGACCTATAATACCCAAAGGAGTACAGATAAGAACAAATTGGGGGACTTGGGGTACAACTAGTAGAAAGAAAAAGGAGTATTTTTCGGGAGACAATTAAAACTAAATGAATTCAACAAAAAATTTATTTATTTGCTTAACAAACCAAAGTTACATTGGCGATCAAAACTGAGTGCATGGTGATTTTATTTTAAATATTTACGCAACCTTCCGTAGCAAGGGGGAGAAAAAGTCAAAAATGAGGTATGTTCCTCCCCTCTTATATGGGGAGGCGGAAGCTACTTGGATTGCAGATCATTTGTACCGGCTATGGTATATGTATTCATAAAGCTTTCTCGTGCATTCACTAAACGGCGATTTAACCGAATTTTCAGCTTAGTTAATTTCCTTTTCAGATCAAAGACCGACCATCTCATCTGTCTTTTCATTTCCGTGGGCAAAAAAAGCGCTCTATTTCTCTCGTGAAACCGGTCGTAAGTGACCCTTTACCATCAAAATGAAGTTGGAGAGCTCGTATTTAAGTAGAAACAATATATATAAAGTATACCGACAACTGTCATTTTATGTTGCACATTATTGCTTGATAATAAATTGTTAATAATCCCATATAATTTTTTCACTAACATTTTTCATCGTCTATCATACAGAACATAAACAGTACAGTACACAGATGTATAATAATATACCAATACATACATACATATGTATGTACAATAATTCATAATCTACTTATAAATCTGTTAATAAATAAACAAAAACTTGTTTCAATAAAATAACTAAGACGTAAATGCATATTAACTGCAAATGCATATTTTTTACAAAAGATTTATTTTTCAAAATTAAATTATGCTTATCAACTATTTACTATACATTAATTGTTATTATAGATAATCTACAATATACATATGTATACAATAAAATTAAGTGAACTTAAAGCAAACAAATACACTCCAGGCATTTACACAATTCTGTTTTTGGTTTTGCAATCTTTTTGTTTTCTCATTTTAGTTATTCCTCTCTATTCACATTGTTCGTTTTATTGTTGTATTTAGTGCGTAGACGACGATGTCGTGAATTATTGCAAATTTTCTCGCAATCCTCCAGCGTAGCAAATAATTTCTTATCAGTACTGCAGCCCATATATTTGCAATGTTGCGTTTCGACATCGTAGACAATACCCAATGTGCTTGAGACGCAAAGTCCATTAATGGATGGCTGTACCAGACAAATGTCACCTTGAAGGGAGAAAGAGATGGAAAAAAAAGGAAATTTTTATTTTTACTTCACTTTTAAGTAGTAATCTTAAATATAATAACGTAAACAAAATACAATGTGCTCGATGATTAAAGCAATCAAAAATAACCAACGGGGGCAAGTAAGCGCTGGGGCCACCTTGAGCAAGCTGCACCGACTGGTCTGCGTGGTCCATCACAGGAGCTATGCGCACCTGTTCAACGGATACTATTGGTGTCTTTATCGGCATTCCTCCTTTGTCTATTCTTATTGAAAATGAGGCCAGCTGTAGTGCCTTACGGTTGCCCAATGTAATCAGCATGAAAAGTGGGGATCTTCGGGGTCACTTGGAGGTTCTTAAACCATTTCTGGATGAACCTCCTATCAAGCTCAACTATCATGCTAATGATAATATCCTTTCATAAGCCCTACAAGGACGGAATTGATGAAAGCGACTGCTGTGAAGCGAAAATATCTATGATAGACAAATGGTCCCAATTATGATATACCGATTGATCGAATATGGACGACGGGAGTAATGGCGCAGTCGTACTTGGCCCAAGATTCCTGAAAAGTAAGCCAATGGGCTCATACCCAGCCATATTCCAGGCGGAAGTTTTCCCAGGCGAAATCTGTATGCGAGAATGTCTACGTTGAAGGATAAATGGGGCCAGAGTAAATATTATGTTGGATAGCCAAGCAGAAATAAAAGCCTCAGACTCATTTATAATAACATCAAGGCTTATGGACAGTTGTAAAACTCTTTTTAACCGCCTAGGAGCCCACAAAGGAGTGACGCTGCGGTGGATCCCTGGACATGAAGAGTTTTAAGGTAACGAAAGGGCTGATTGTCTCGCAAAACTTGGAGCCTAAATGAGCTTGCATGGTCCTGAGCCTTTCTTCGGCACATCTAAAGTAGTTATACACTGCAGAGCTAACGGGTGATTTTTTAAGAGCTTGATAACTTTTTTTTAAAAAAAAACGCATAAAATTTGCAAAATCTCATCGGTTCTTTATTTGAAACGTTAGATTGGTCCATGACATTTACTTTTTGAAGATAATTTCATTTAAATGTTGACCGCGGCTGCGTCTTAGGTGGTCCATTCGGAAAGTCCAATTTTGGGCAACTTTTTCGAGCATTTCGGCCGGAATAGCCCGAATTTCTTCGGAAATGTTGTCTTCCAAAGCTGGAATAGTTGCTGGCTTATTTCTGTAGACTTTAGACTTGACGTAGCCCCACAAAAAATAGTCTAAAGGCGTCAAATCGCATGATCTTGGTGGCCAACTTACCGGTCCATTTCTTGAGATGAATTGTTCTCCGAAGTTTTCCCTCAAAATGGCCATAGAATCGCGAGCTGTGTGGCATGTAGCGCCATCTTGTTGAAACCACATGTCAACCAAGTTCAGTTCTTCCATTTTTTGGCAACAAAAAGTTTGTTAGCATCGAACGATAGCGATCGCCATTCACCGTAACGTTGCGTCCAACAGCATCTTTGAAAAAATACGGTCCAATGATTCCACCAGCGTACAAACCACACCAAACAGTGCATTTTTCGGGATGCATGGGCAGTTCTTGAACGGCTTCTGGTTGCTCTTCACTCCAAATGCGGCAATTTTGCTTATTTACGAAGCCATTCAACCAGAAATGAGCCTCATCGCTGAACAAAATTTGTCGATAAAAAAGCGGATTTTCTGCCAACTTTTCTAGGGCCCATTCACTGAAAATTCGACGTTGTGGCAGATCGTTCGGCTTCAGTTCTTGCACGAGCTGTATTTTATACGGTTTTACACCAAGATCTTTGCGTAAAATCTTCCATGTGGTCGAATAACACAAACCCAATTGCTGCGAACGGCGACGAATCGACATTTCACGGTCTTCAGCAACACTCTCAGAAACAGACGCAATATTCTCTTCTGTACGCACTGTACGCATTCGTGTGGTTGGTTTAATGTCCAATAAAGTAAACTGAGTGCGAAACTTGGTCACAATCGCATTAATTGTTTGCTCACTTGGTCGATTATGTAGACCATAAATCGGACGTAAGGCGCGAAACACATTTCGAACCGAACACTGATTTTGGTAATAAAATTCAATGATTTGCAAGCGTTGCTCGTTAGTAAGTCTATTCATGATGAAATTTCAAAGCATACTGAGCATCTTTCTCTTTGACACCATGTCTGAAATCCCACGTGATCTGTCAAATACTAATGCATGAAAATCCTAACCTCAAAAAAATCACCCGTTACTTAGAAGCTGAGAAGAATCCCAGAGACATTTGTTTTGTCTGGGTTGCAGGGCTCTAGGGCATCGAGGTAAACCGAGATGGTATTTAAAACGAACCCATGAGTTTTCAAGTAAATAAATCCCCATTATCTTGGCGGTACAAATTTGATGACTTTAGTTGACGGAATGAGAAATATGAGGTGGCCTTGCAGGGCTCGTTTTGTCACCGCCCGACATTTTCCAAACCACAAACGCTTGGAAAATAAATGCCTATACATAATAAGTATTTCCTTTATGGAACGACCGCCTAACCCTACTCAGCAGATTTTATTGCAGATTTACCCTTTTTTATGTGTGGTACTTCATATCCGCGTTGTTGAGCGGTGACACCTAAAGGTAAGGCCTAAGGTCGGAATCACCTCTTCGAACTTCCAACTGGAATAAGAGGTGTGATTTACATATTTAGTTGTATGAGTTTTCTAGAGAGCCGCCAGTCTTAATGTTCCGGTCGCGACTAGCCATCTTGCAATTGAAAGTTTTTGGCCGGCATTCACTAAGCTAGCTAGAAGCCCATCCATGTAATTAGACGCAGATGAACACATATTGTCAGTGGATTCTCTATCCCCTCTTTACTCGGCGATAACTGCTCAAAAGTGCTGCGTTTTGCATGCTCTTCGGCCCTGCAATGTCGCTATGGTATGTAACCCACATACATATGTATGTACGAGTATGTATGTACATAAGCTTGATATTGAAGTAGTCTGTTTCCAAGGAGATAGAAATCAGACATTACGCGACAGCACTAGAACGTATCAGGGAAAAGCCAAGGACCCTGATTGTAGCCTGGCTATTAGAACCTATAAAAGCGTTAACCTCCTCAAATGGTATTTCATGTATGCTGCTTTCGTCGTTGCGACTAACTCCTAACCTAAAAGCCACCGTAGTGATACGGGGGCCCAAGTTTAAAACAGATTGAAAGATTTCGCAGTAAACTCTTCCATCTAACCACCTTCCCAACTAAGTTCGGTCCATTCGTGGATAATTTTATAGGGCTGTGGTTCCATTTGTATACCGCGCCCTTCTTTCTTGATAGGTTATGGGCAGTGATGAGT
Organism: Rhagoletis pomonella; assembly: GCF_013731165.1. Taxonomy (NCBI): domain Eukaryota; kingdom Metazoa; phylum Arthropoda; class Insecta; order Diptera; family Tephritidae; genus Rhagoletis; species Rhagoletis pomonella. The sequence continues at coordinate 49,198,126 of NW_023458560.1, forward strand.
GCTGAAAGAATCCACTCGAACCCAGCATCGGTGTGCACTGGTTTAACTCGAATCTTCTGAAATTCCGCAGTGCACCTAATTGGAAGTATACTATTTAAGTCCGCGGGGAGATTGATTGCAACAAGGAAGTTGTTGGTAACTTTTGTACCCACTCTGTATGCAGAGATCTATACAGAGCCTCGTGAGACAACTCCAGAGGAGTTATGATGCATCAAACGGGAGTATTGAGCATGACTTGGGGTGTCAGCAATTAACTGCTTTAGTAGCTTTTTTGTTCTGCGGCAGTTGAGAAGTGCATATGCATAAATAATTTCAAATGTGAAATGTTTGCACCTAAAGCTTTGCACATGCTTGTATTTATATACAAACGTGCTTTATATCCGGTTTGGTACCAGTTGCTTGGGGTGTAGCATACCTTTAGGCACTAGGTGTTATTAGTCGCCTAAACACGCAGCTTACAACGTCAGGATATTTAAATTGCATAAATCTCTGATTGAGAAATGGTAGAGCAGCATCCGATTGGTATCGATTTTTTTTTTAGTTGGCCCACATAGGCCAGCCCAGATTTTCCATTTCCAAGTTTTGATCCTACATTATACCAAACATTCGGACAACGTTTTCCGAATAGGCTCCCTGTACACCAGAGAGCTCGATCTGCGATGGATACCTCAACCTTTTTGCGATTTCTAGTTTTGGAGTTTTAAATAACAAACTTTGTAAAGACCTTCATATGGCCCTACGGTACTGTACTATTTTTAAGAAGAACATATCGATGGCTGAGTGGAAGATCGACCTATCTCGGAAGCCAGTTCGAAAACGCCCTATCTCAGAAAATTTTTCAAGAACATGATCCCTTTTCTTGTATTGCACAGTGTAGCTTAAAAGTATTTTGTATTTAAATAAAATCTTATATTTATTATTATTTATATTAATCGTCTTACGTGCACGTCCATGATTGCCAACGGTCAAGCAGAGCAGGATCACCAAGCTCAAAACATTATTCGACGACTTCTTAGAGAACATTTTCGAAGACTTTTGTTTTTACGTAAGAACCACAAGCGGAAATACTGCCTTTACGGGGGTTGTTGGAAAAGTTTTCACGATTTCACGCGTTTATCACTTTCACTTCAATAGTATTCAATAATTCTATTTCTCCTCAAAAATTTGCACTTCACTCGTCACTCGGCGTATTGTGCGCGTGTGGCTGGCAATTTCAGGTATTTAATTTGTGCCGAAATTAAATTGTATGGCCAAGCAAAAATGTTTTCCATTAATTTAGAAAGTCACTTGATTTGCACCAAATACGAAAAATTGCTACTAAATTTTGGATTTATGCGCTTGCTGCTCTTCGACTTTTGGCTTCTTGCTGCTGCCGCAGTTGCCACCAGTTCTTTTCTTCTTTTGCACAAAACCAAATGCAAAGGCACACTGATTTTATATGCTCTTTTCACAATCAAGTTCGGTGAGCCAATAGACCAGAAGAAGCAGCGATACTCAGATTAGTACGATAGTTAGGCAGCGGCAGGCGGGAGATGCGGGAGATGGGAGACGGCAGGCAAGAACCGATCAGACGGCCAGCCGTATAGGAAAGCAGATGGCTTGACTTCTTCACGCTGTTTCGAAACAATAGATCGCTTCAATTTCTCTTTGTTTGTTTTATATCACTTCATATGCTTTGCTATGTATGGCACACACTTTTTGTTGTTTCCTAAGCGGTACACCAAAGTTTCATTGAGCTATTAAAAATTTATGAAAGTTTTCTTGAAAAATTTTGTGATTAAATTTTATGGAATTTTTTTTTTTAAACTCTGCTTTTGATTTGGTAATTTTTCCGCTCGTTTTGAATTGCACCTTTATCAGCGCGCTGCACTTCGAAACCTCTGCAACAATTCGAATGAACTTTATGTAAATGACCGCCTGCTTATTCGTCCAACTGATAGCAAGCAGAGCTTGGTATATTTTCCACAATGACTGCCAGCCCAGACAAATTGGCTATAGTAAAAAAATTTTAATAATCACAAGCTGCTTAAGTGTGTGTTTGTAAATAATCTCGCCACGAAATTCGCCAATGAAATATCGTAGCAAATGATTTTCGACAATTTTCTAGCCTAGAGCCCACTTCAACGGCTGTGTTTGTCTCACGTAAGCTGGTTGTGTGTTTCACGAGTTTTAAAACGATTGTGATTGCGAACATATACTACATACTTGCATATAATATTTTCCTAAGGTTCATCAAGAGAGCATACCCAGGCGGAAAATTGCTGTTTAATTCAAACGGAGGACTTTGCAGTAGGTTTGGAGGTATAGGTTTACTTCCACCTAAGGCAAAGCTTAAGTTTTCCGGTAAATATGTATTTCCCCGTGCTCGTGAAATCATCTCTAGGTAGTCTTAAATGTAGAAAAAATTAGCTGGCGACACAAGAAGACTCGCCTCATTCCACTTAAGCAATAAATTCTGTATCCTTCAAAAAATATATGGTCTATAATGGATAGGTGAGTAGGTATGTATGTAGGTAGAGCTTCCAGACCTGTGAAGCCTTTACAATTACTTACTGAATGTTTATATAGTGTTAGGTTAGGTTAAGCTAACGTGGCAGTTAGTTCAAATGACCGACTTACTTAGACCTTGCCGCTCCAATGTCAAACACGGAAACCTTGGTAACTATTTAACATGGAGCCATTTTGAAGCGCAGAATTGGTTTTTTTCCTAACCGGATAGTTCCGTAAGAGAGCCAAAGAAACGTTTACGTAAAAAGTCTGCTCTTCTTCTTATTTGGCGTTGTAAACGCCTAAGCGATTTTGGCAGTGTTCAACGAGGCTAAAACTGCGCAACTGCAGAGGAAGTGTTCGACTTCTCCTTCCTCTTGCTCACTACGACAATTTTTGCAATATTCATGGAGGAAATTCCTAATCTCGAAGAGAACCGCCTGCCAAATATCTAATGACCGTTTACACAAGCCGTGACCATTGGAATATCCGCCGTGTGTTGATGTGCAACCTTTTCGGAATTCGGACGAAGAATTATAATAATAATTCATCAAAGAATACTCCGCAGCCAACCCTAATGTGTAGCTTGGATCCATACGTGTAGGTCAGAGTTGGCCTAGGTACCTATCCCGTCTTCTCGCAACCGCCTCGCACTCGTGGAGCATACTCCTTGCCTGGAAAACTCATTTCCAAAACCCGACAAGCGAGTGTAAAGCGGTTTCTGTAGATGTGCCTTTGGTGTCAAGCAGCGTTAAACTTGAATTTGGATGTGCGCGAGGCTTCCACTAACAAATAACCGAGGTTGGCTTTGGTCAGAACTGTAAACTTGACCACCATTTTCACATTAAGATCCAAAATGGTTATTAAAACGTGATCTCAGATCAATGATCTGACTAACAGGCTCCCAAATGGCTGCAATTATTTTTGTTGGCAGAGATCTAGGCAAATTTGGTAAGTATGATGATCCTCAAAACTCTTCTTTTTTTAGTCTTCCGATCAATAAGGAAACGGGCAAAACGAGAAAATAGTATGCTGCAAGAATTGGGGTACCGAGTCCACGCGAATTGGATCGGAACTACCAGATGTTGGCCTCGAAAGGATCCCTTTCCCTTCAAGGGGCGAATGAGAGTAGAGATACAATAATTATCTTCATGCATGGAACGAAGCTGGATGGCAGAGTTGGAGGTGGTGTTTTCTGTCAGAAACTTTCAATAAATCTCGCGTTCGGGCTGCCGCATTTCTGCATCGCCTTTCAGGCAGAGGTGGCGATTGACTAGGCAGCAGTGTTTTGCCGATTTGAAGGGTAAATACTACTACTTTGATGGGCAAGTGTCAATCAAGGAGCTGGGGTCGATCATTGTAAGATCAAAATGGGTCGGAAAATGCCTGACGTCTCAATTAAACGCCTCGGAATATTTCCAAATCAGTGATGTCACTGGAAATTGCAGGGCTGATGAATTGCCTGGACAGGGTACACCCTCGAGACCATCACCGTGGACGGATAGGGCATAAGAATTCCTTTGGCAACTTGCGGTCTGCTTCTGGACAGATGGGATAACATCGGCTAAGCGGGCGCTGGGAAAAAAACCCCCGACATTTAAGATTGCAAGGTCCTTCTGGCCGGTTCTTGACCGAAGGCGGTCAACAGGGTAAATGAAGCTTGCTAAGTGCCAGATATCGATTCTTTCAGGTATACTGACCGGACGTTTTGCAGTGGTCGAAATTAGGCAGACTGAACCTATTGCTTAAGTCGGAAAATCTTCCAACAAGACGAAATCAAGTAGGATAACATTGACAAAAGACTAGACCTAAGGATGGACCTTCAACGATATTCAGCAAGAGACGGTAACCACCTTCATGGGCTGTTCATAGCCTGTAAAAGCTGTGCCCAGAGTTCATTTACTGCAGCTAGCTCAAGGGAGTCGAAATGGTACATATTTGAGATCACGTCTAAGGAAAGGATGTTATCGACAAAAAAAAAATCGAAATTTGGTTTATGACGGTTTCTTATACATACCCGTACATAGTTTAAGGTCTTGAAACTGCGACGCGATTAATACCGTTTGATTTTGAGCCTGGGTTAAAAACAATGGGTCCGCTACTATTTACTCTCACTAATTGCGATCTTCTCTCCGGGGTGTGCACCGTTAAAAACCCACACTTATACAACGATGTTACTTGATATTTCAGCATGTGTTGATGCTCGAGGTTAGGCTGGTGTGCTGCTTGCTTATGTATGTATGTATATGGTCTCGTCCAGCGTTGATAACAATGAGCAATGTGGTGAACAAAATAAGCAAAGCAATGATAAGCGAATTTAATACTAAATGTTAAATAATTGATTTTATAAGTATTTATATACATACTAATACATATGTACTTAAACGCTTCCATACTTAAGTAGTCAAAATTGAAGTACGCAAGTGCTATGGTTAAATGGTTAAACTGGCTCACGCCGGTGGTCACCGCTTGATACAGGTCGCCGGCGAAAGATTACTAAGCTCATGAACAAGCATTTATTTAGTTGGTGTTAATTTTATGTTTGTTGTTGTCATTGTTTAGTTAGTACATTCTTGTTAGATGTCTAATAATTTGGTATTTGGTAGGATGTGCGTGTATTTGCGTCCGATTTATTTCGTTTTCGAGTAAAGTAGAGACGCAATTTATTAAATTGCTGACGCGCGATTGCAATTATCAATGAGTGGAACTGATGGCTTTCACTGATTTCAGCATAGCTTCTTAAGACGAACTTATACATACATACATAAATAAATAATTACTTGAAGTACAAAGTTTACGTTTGTGTAAATATGTATCTTTAGAGTTGGCTGGCTTTAATTTCTGCATTTATAAGCTAATTATATTGCTCTGGTCCCGATTATGTCCATTGCTTATCAATACAATATACTTGACGGTATACATATATACATACATACATACATACATATAATAGAGTTGTGAACACTGTTTTATAATCACGTGAAATTCATTCGCCAACTCAGACTGCACGAACACATTCACGTGCGTGGCGGTTGGACGTTGAAGCGTTGGCCATTGAAGGCGATAGCACGCAAGCATAACGCGCTGGACTGTACTGATTAAATATGTATATGAAACTGTATGTAGACATGAGTATTTGATAGTGCTCAGAATGTTTACATATAGTAAGAAGTATTAAGTGGGGTGTGAAACTGAAATCACATTCGAGTTGATATGCTTAGATATAGACATTTGCTAAAAAAAAAACAGGCATCATGATATATTTAGAAGATCGTTTTTAGGGGTGAGGATTAATACTCGTATATGTAGTTAGAAGCAAAAACTTTAGCAAAGTGATATCAATGGTTAATTATATATTATATACACTGCAGACTAAGCGGTTACCTACATAAGTTGGGGATATGTTCTAATGATCTTTGCAGGTCCTGCGACCTGTCCAGCGAGACAAATATTATGAAGAAACAATCGCCACATTGGAGGCTGCGAAACTCATCAGCAAGCAGAGTTCTTTACTTTCCCTCAACCCGATGTTAGACAAAGCGGGCGTGATGCGAGTGAACGGCCGTCTCGCGTATGCTACATTCAGCTACAGCGAACGGCATCCCATCATAATCCCAGATAAATCTAGATTGTGCTCTCTTTTGCTTGATTTCACTCACCAAACACTCGTTCATGCCGAAAAGCAACTTATGATTCGTATAGTCCAACCTGTACGATTTACAAACAACAAATGAAATCTCAGATAATGGCCGCCCTGCCTCCAGAACGCTCAACACACTCGCTACCGTTTCATACCACAGGTCTTGACTTCTCTGACCCGTTTATGGTGAAAACGTCCGTCCTGCGACTGTTTTTCAACCAAAGCCATTCACCTCGAAGTGTATTCTGATTTGACCACTGAGGCTTTTAAGACGGCCTTTGCTCGATTTGTCGGCCGCAATGGCCTTCCACACAAAGTCATGTCTGACAATGGCAAAATATTTGTTGGAGCCCAGAAATCTATTCAAAGAGAATTTTCCCTTTTTCTCAACAAAGTCGCTTCGGATGTGTCGGGAAAGTACGCTATCCATGGGCTAGCATGGCAGTTTATACCTCCCTACGCTCCCCATATGCGTTGCCTGTGGGAAGCAGCCGTTAAAAGCCTTCAACACTCTCCTTGTGCGAATCGAATCGGTTCTTAACTCGCGACCACTCTCTCCTATGTCCCAGGATCCCAACGACGTATCGGCGTTAAATCCAGGCCAGTTCTTACGCGGTGCTCCACTGCTGTCACTACCAGAACCCAATGTAGGAAATCACTCCCTAATAAACAAGTGGCAAATCCTCAAAGTTCTACACCACTAATTCAGTTATCGATGGAAAAACGAGTATTTGAAAGAGTTACATAAAAGGCACAAGTGGAAACATCAGCAAGTTAACATAAACGAGGGGGAATAAGTAGTCGTGAGGGATGATATTTTACCACCGAACGAGTGGCGACTGGGACGCGTTGTGAAACTGCATCTGGGTTCCGATCAGAATGTTCAGAATTAAAAATTTGAGCAAAATCTGATGAAGGACACGCCTGCCTCTCATAGGAGTGCAAACTGAAAACATCTGTTTTATTTACAAAACTTAGTCCGGCTGCAACAAAATTTAATGCACGTTTACTTAGAAAAGTTCTACCGATTTTGATAAAACTTTTGTATACTCACGTGTTTTAATAATATAATTGAAATCGTTTCACTGCCAAATCCACCTCTAATAAAAAATTTTTATAAATTTTAGATATCAATCAATCAATACAACTTTTTACTCGAGCGACGTAATGTATTCACTAGGTAGGTAGCCTGAAATGCACCTTTTAAACGCACGTCATTTTGATGCAAGTGAATTAGTGTTGCCAGATGCCACATAGAGACAAAAATCCGCAGACTTCATGTGGCCCAATATTTTTATTTTTTTTTAAGAAAGTAGCACAAAATACAGCAATTATAACTTTCAAAAGGGCAAAAGCACGTGATGATGAATGTGCACGTATACATAATGCTTTGCCTAGCGCCTAATTAAAGCTTTTAGTTGAGGAAGTATGTATGTAGGTCAAAGAACTCTTTCCAAATCTATCAAGGTTGCATGCTGTCATAGTGTGATTATTTTAATTATTGATTTTTTTTTTTGGAACCAAATACGTCAGAACCATACATTTAGCGTATCACGAACTGAACTTAGGCAATAAATTTACTTTATGTGTACATATGTGTATTTTGAAATCAAAAAATATTAAGAGGTCGCTCAAAGTTTTCCATGTATTTTATATGGGGGAAAAACCACTTTTCATAGTAATTGTATGGAATTCTTGAAAATCTTGAAAATCTTTCGATCTGACAACTCTGGTTCTCTTCAGGACACTCCCAATAACAATACCCAATTATTTATTTAACCAATTTTTAATACTAAAGCTTTTTTATTTTTTCCCCCATTGCATTTTCTGGCAATTTCAGCGGGTTTTGGCAGACCTATAAAATATAGTTACTATGAGAAAATGGTTAAATAAATAATTGGGTAATATTACTGGGATTCTCCTGCAGAAGAACAGTGTTTTCCCGATCGAAAAATATTGATTTTCAAGAATTCTATACCATTTCTATGAAAACTGTTTTTTTTCATATAAAATACAAGGTAAACTTTGAGCGGCCTCTAAATATTTTTTGATTTCAAAATAAAAAAAATGTATATTTTTTCGGTATACAACAATCATAGGGGGTGAGAACATACAAATTTCGACTTTACTTTTTCACATGCCTTTTTGGACCACCCTAATGTACATACATATTTAAGCAGTTAATTACGCAAAATAATTGTGATAATCAACGAGATGAGCAAATTTCTTAATTTGGTATGCCGCGAAAAAAAATGTGTATGAATGACAGAGCATACATAAATACAGACATCTGGACTTAGACCTTTCATGCATAACACATAAAACTTATGTACATACATATCGCACACGATCTTCAAACGTGACACAACTAAAAATTACACTTCCGTCAGAAAATGCTAAAAACTAGATCGTAGACTTGTAGACTGGGCAGAGCACGCTTAAATTCCAATCGTCGGACATGCGTTCATCTGACCATATTCTGCATAAGAACTGTTCCATGCACCTCAGCAGCTCCTCGCCGCCGTACTTGAATAGCTCGGCTGGCAGGTCGTCAGCTCCAGCAGCTTTGTTGTTTGATATGCTGCTACGTACGTCAACGTACGTTTACGCTACGTCGCGACGTTGACTGTTTGCGCTTTAATTCTGATGAAGTTTTCGGGCGCTTTTCCAGTCGACCACCATCTCAAGCTCTTCGCACTAACGTATTTCGGTCTCTCTCTTCTTATTGCGGAAAATACGTCTCGTTTCCTTCTTCAGTTCCCTATAACGGTCCCACATGGGTCGTTTTGCGCCCAATCGCAGCGTAGTACTGCATACTACCATGTTTCCGACCCCGGCGAAGTCGATCAGCCTCAGTTCGTTGTCGGACGCTTCGTCGTGTAGGCTGAATTTTCCGAAATTGGCGCCAAAGATCCCTTCCTTGCCCACCCTGGCATTCAAGTCGTCAAGCCACGATTCTGATATTCTGACTCTGAAGCGCTCATAGAAGAGATTCTTGGACGCCTCGTCCTTTTCTTTCGTCGGGACATGGGCGCAGCATGGCAGCTGTAGCAGATGTCGCAAGGCTCCTGGCATTTCTTGCCTTGCCCCGTCTAACGCATTTCTTGGATGACGGTGATGTCAGCCTGTCTTCTCGAGAACATCAAACAGCCGGGCAGAGGCACCTTCCCTCAAATCATAGTCCCTTATACGTTTGCGTGGTCGTCACCAAAAAGAGAGAGCGAAGTTTTACGTCTTCTCACTTTAGCTCGCTCTCAAACGGGTGTTTGTTCGCTACCCAGAGGATATGTGGATATAAATTCCGGACGTTATAAGCTGCGAAGTCCAACTTACGTGGACTTCTGCGCAAATACGTTTATTTTGTCAAATTTCAACCATAAACGCCCCACAACCAGTTTTCTTATTTGTTTAAATTGCACCTGGCGACATTGCGATTAGCTTTTTTTTTTACTGGCAAATTGTTTCAAGTTAAAAAATTTTCTAAAAAAATTTGCAAATTCCCCTCCAAAAGAAATGTCATTTTGCTCTCTCAAGTTCCCCTACTTTCCAAGTTTTTTGGACATATGAGCTCCAAAACTTGATATTGTTAAAACTTTCGAAGTTCCAAGGAACAAGGTCCCGGTCCAAGGTCAATCTATATAATAGATCAACCGCAAGAAGGTTTAATAGACCTCTTTGGAGATTTTTCGTCTACATGGGTAGTTTCTTGGAATGGACATAAATCTGCTAAAATTTCAAAAAAAAAGTATACATAATGTATTTTAATAAAAAATGCAAGATATAATATACATATGTACATATATATGTACATATAAGGATGTATGTATTTATTTATCTTATAATTATTCAAGTATTATTCGAGCAGTTCCATTCATTTTGCTACTCCAAGCCAACTCCATTACTCATTCGTTGATACGCAAGTCCTGTATATGCCGTGTCAAATGTACACAAGTGTCCAAGCAATCTTGCCGTGAGCCAAAACTTTGTCCCGGAACGGTGCGACAACCGCCTAATACATACATTTGGCAATCATTGGTGCGTTGATCAAAGTAGAAACCTTCAATTTCGATGGTGCAAACACCTTCTGACCTTGGCGGTGGCTGTAGGCATATGTCTGTTTGGGGAAAAAGCAAAATTAAAAGGAGAGAACATTAAATTTGGCAGTGATTGAACTTGATAACGTAATGAGTACAGCTTAAAACATCATACATACATATGTATGTATGTACTTGTATGTATCAGTGTTATCAATTAAAAAAAAAAAAGTAAGAAGTAAAAATAATCTTAAAGGAATATCACAAAATGTGAGATGAATAGAGGCAAACCGTAAATTAGAGTAATGACCTGAAAAAGGCATAAAAAATACTTAACGCTTTATTTTAATTGTTTTCACTGATTTAAAAGACAAAAAACTAATTTTTTTTAAGAGGTCATAAAATCAAAAATAATCCCCTGAAATCTTGTTGTTTATGGTCTGGCTGGGGGAAGCAGCCCTTATTGAGCAAAATGGTTGCCCATTTTTATAATTTTTTATATTTTTTTTTATTTTTTTCGCCACGCCTTTGCTTTGTTTTTTCTTAATTAACTGCTCACTATGTTTGTACTTATCGCCCACATCCGTCTTCACCACTCTACTTACTCGGTCGTCCACGCGGTCTAGCCGTCACTGTGGTGGTACTGAATCCAATAACAAATAGTAAAATGCAAAACAAAGCAAAGCTACGCAAATCCATTGCAACGATCAAAACAATACTTATTTAAATAACACCCGCCTCGACTCAACTCTTGTCGCAATCAACGACACAACACAACAGCGGCGCAACAAAGTTCCCGCTGGAAGTCAACACAAAGTAACTGCAGCAGCATCAGTAGCAGCAGCAGCAGCGGCGGCGACGTCGACCGAGACTGCGACAGCGCCACTATCATCACTACAATTCACTTGACAACGGCTGACCGACCAATGACGAGATCAACACGCAGCAGCTTACAGCAACGTCATTCATCCGCTCAGCGATGACAATAAACTAATTTTAATGACAAAAATATATAATGACAACAATAACGCATTATAATAATTATAACAGCTAGCGCGATAGTAATACTTACGAGGGTCAACACTGATATTCTGGAATTATATAGAAGAAAAACTTATTGATGTGTAAACAACTTAGCTCTCGGTATGGGCAAAATTTGCATTAACCCAGCAAAAAAATTGTAACTGCTTCTGCTTCTTAAATATGTGTGCAAATGAACAATTCCGGACTAGCTCTTCGGAAGCTGTTTAGGGCTACATCTGGACTTGTTCGAGACTATTTAGGAACATTTCGGGACTAGTTCAGGACAATTTTTATGGCCATTTTGGGATAATTTTTAACTAATAAGGGACCATTTCGGGACCGCGTTAAAGCTTGTTCCAAGATAATTTCCCAGCTCACGATATTTTCGAACTTTTCGGGGCCTGTTCACGACTATTTCAGGACTAGTTTGACATCATTTCGGGACCGTTTCGGTACCTGTTCAGAACCAGTTCAGAGCTATTTCTATTCCTTAAACAATGGTGAAAAAGTATATATAAAAAATGTATTTCGTCAGACGGCAATTGATCCTAGGTTCTCTGAGAACCTAACAAATAATACGGAGAACATTTCTGAACATATTTACATTCCTGACTGCAGCTGAGTCTGCAGAGGTGACTCAGCTACAGCCAGATCATGTATGTAAATATGTCCGCAAATGTTCTAATTTATTTAAAAAATGGTTTTCCTTTTTAAAAGGACTTTTTAGTCATTGATAAAAATGAAATACAACACAACCTGGACGTCTACTCTACGCGATAGAGTATATGTATGTAAATATGTTTAGTTTTACATTGTGAGATTATTTTGTATTTTTTTTTTGTTGTTTTCGGGCTATTTTGTATTTTATTTTTTGCTTTCGAAGTTCGCAATTAATTCAGGTGTTATCAGGTCATTTGGGATTTTTGTCGGAAGCCTTCCGAGGTTTTTCGTCACTTTTCGATAGTTTGCGGAACCTTCCGGGAACTTTCATGTCCAAAAGTACATTGAAATCTCAACTTCGCTTTTTATTAATATCTGAAAACAGGGACCGTAACGGTTTTGATGTTAATAATAAAAATCATAATTTTACCGTTAAATTAGATTTCTGTTTTCCGATCAAATTTAACAATTACTTTATAATTTTTATTTTGTCGATCAAGAATAATCGTTATTTTTGGATTTGTATTTTTTCGTTCATATTATAACTGTTATTTTCAGTTGTATTTTTTATGATTATAAACGATTTAAATCGGTCATAAATGACGGCTAAGAATGATCGAAAAAATAAAAGTTCCGTTCCCTACTCACAACGAGTAGCAAGCTGTACTTTTTGGGTTTTCTCTCTATCTCTGAAAGCAATTTTGCTTTTTGACATTTTTACAGGTTTTATCCAGAAAAGTTCAAAATAGCTATTATTTTTGATTGAAAAGAATCAGAAACTAATGATTTTCTAATGATCTTAAAATAAATAGGAAACAGTAAAGGTTTTTCTCTACTAAAGAAAAATAAAATATTTACAAGGAAAACTTTGTTGTTGTTGTTGTTGTTGTAGCTACAACAACCCCGCCCAGATCGGTTGGTATCTCAGTCGTTGTCGTCAAGTTCCACTAACGGCAACCCTAGGAAGCGTGCAGCTTCTGTGGGATCTGTCCACAGGGACAAGGCCGTTAGGGTTGTCGGGTTTTCCGGGAAAACTTTGTCTTTTGTTTTTGCCTTTAAAAAGGAGCGTATACGTTATTTTCTGTTTTTTATTATAAACGGCATATTCTGTACAGTGTCTGATTAATTAGGATATTTCCCTTAAATTTTCCAATTTTAGGAAAATACCAAAATATTTTTCTCTTCTTTTCTCCAAATTTTTATATTAAAAGTCCTTCGTGAGGAGTAAAATATTACGAATATTTATTAAATACAGCTATTTTCACATATGTACATATGTATATGCATATTTTGCTTAAAAAAATAAATTAACGATTTCATAGAAGTAAAAAATATGTGCGATTTTGGAAAAGAATCACCACGACAGCGTTTTCACCTAAAAGGTTAAATATCAATTTAGATTGTTGCTTTGCTATCGCCTTAAAACTCTGTTGAAAAAGATGTACCCGACTACAGCAGCTCGTTCATATGAATATCCTTGCGTACAGCGTTGTTGAAACCCTCCTTGTAGCGATACCAGATGGGACTTTTAACAATAGCATCCGTTTTACCTGAAAAATTTGAAAAGAAAACAAAAAGGGAATTTTAAAACATATATATATATATGTACATACTTTATATTATTATTAGTGTGCATCACTCTTCATACAAAAAAAAATTGGCAATGTTTTCAAACGGAATTACAAAATGTATTATATTTAAGAGTTTCGCCAAAATATTTCGGAACAATATTAAAACTTACGTGAGCTGGGCATATTTGAAAAATATTTTTTCTAAAAAATCGCCTCAGATCATAGAGAGGTTTATGCTTAAAAGCTTTGCATAAAAATTTTAAAAAATTTGGATGTATTTTCAAATCAGTCTAGTAGCTCACTTATGTATCTTAATATGTTGCCAAAATATTTTGGCAGAAGTCTTAAAATATAATAAATATATTATACCGCAAGATTTTTTTTGTGATGCACCCTTATGTACATACATATGTATATATAAAAGAATTCAAAGCAATCAGTAAAAGAATAAACAACAAAATATAAACTCACAATCATCTCGATGTCCACCAGCCGTTCTATACTGTATGCGTCCAAAGAAATCCTTTGAAATGACCTGTTAATAAATAAAATAACTTATGTAGATCAAAACCTCAGTTGGTAACTTTGTTTGATTGTACTAGGATATTTATCTCATTTAGTGTGAAAATTGTAAATCCCTTCCCAATATCAGTTACAAATTACAAGCCATTCACTGACCAAAATACAATAATTTTTCATTAAGCTAAAAGAGAGAGCAGGCGCACAAATTTTTACACGTTAAAAATAGAGCAGAAGAAAGAAAGCTCATATTTGATGTGAGAGAATGGTGGCATGCAACTTGGCAACAACATAACAGGGCGACAATAAATATTTGTTTACTCGACTTGCAGACGCTATTCTTAAAGCCGCATCATTTGTATGCAATCCCCTTATGGATATTTGCACGTATGTATGTACATATATGCAAGAAGCAACGGTAAGTTCCTTAGAAAAGCCAGGGAGGATGATGTGACCAGTGAAAGATTTCATTTGGAATTGTGCAAAGTGGGAAGCTGTGCTGTTTGTTAGGGATGATGGTAAAGAAATGCATTTCAAAGAACTGAGATGGGATGGGTCCAGTCGCTGATGGAAGTAGTCTTGGAAAGTATTGATTTCACGACGTTATACGGAGGGAAAAGAAGCATTTCAAAAGTTAGATTTCGTGGACCAATGATTGGCTGACATACTTATCTCCTTTATCAGGCAGTTAGCTTGGTCTACTGCGATAAACTGAACGTCTAGTAACCCAACAAACATTTAGGTTAGAGAACGATTCGAATTCTAATGTGTTTCTCTAAGGTAGAAGGTTAAAAGGCGATTAGAGAATAGCATAGGGGACTTAGTTCTCAATATCGAGAAAGAGATTAGATATCTAATCGTTTTCTAACGTTGAATTCTAATTGGTTTCTAATGTCTAGTGTTTTTCTAATCATTCTCTAATCGAATTCTAACATAGTTCTCTAACCTGATTTTCGATTCGAGAACTACATTAGAATTCTAATGTAAAATCAAAATATTTCTCTAACGTTAGAGACTGTGTTTGCTCGAATTTGTTAAATAAAAGGAATATTGGACCTTTTCATGTTTTTATATAAACGCGCTTTTCTTGTTTAACTGAATTTGAGTAGAAACTTTGCAATCGATTTTTAAGCAACTTCGCGATGAACTAGAAATATGTATGACAATATGCGTGTCAGGCAAAAATATTTAGGAAGGTTTTATTTTGAATAGGGTTGCCATCTTTTTTGAAAGCCAAATTGAATTAAGTTATACACAAGTTACAAATATGAAATATTAAATAATTTGTTAAAAACTCTTTAATGTGAACATTTCGAAAAATTTTGAGTTATCCGAAGAGGGTTGCCATCGGTTTAAAAAGTTACATTCAAATAAATTGTTAGTAAGTTAAATGAACTATTAAAAGATTAGTATCAATCGAAATGGTTTTGATAAGGCTTCAGTTCTACACAATATTTAGGAGGGTTGCCATATATTTCACACAAAGTTAATTGAAATATGAATCACAATGTCAGGAGACAGAGATTTACGAGATATTTTTAATTTAGCAATAGTTTTTATAAAAATTAAATAAAATAATAAAAACTATATTTTTCTTATGAAAACGATAAAAACTAAAAACTCAAAGAAAATTGACTTAGAAAAGGAAAAAATTTAACTAAAAAAATTTATAAAAATCATATCTATTAAATAAAAAAATCAAATGAAGTTCCAAAAAAAATGTTTAACATAAAAACTAAAAATTAAAAGAAAACTAAATTAAAAAAGACAAATAAACTAAAAAAAGCAAAAATAAACTAAGTTTTTAAAAAAAAAATTTATTTAAAATATATATTTTTCTTTTTAAAACAATTAAGTCTAAACATTCAAGAAGAAATTAAAAAAGCAAAAAAATAAAAAAATTCGTAAAATTTTAATGAAATTAAAGAATTTTTTTTTAAACAATAAAAATTAAAGTTTACAGAAACTTAAATTAAATAAAAATATACAAAGTTTCTAAAAATCAAATAATTTAAAAAATATTCTTTTCTTTTTAAAACAATAAAATCTAGTGATCAAAAGAAAATTTAATTAAAAAATTTTAATAAAGCAAAACATAATTCCTTTTTGTTATAATTATTGTGGCGTATTAATATTTACTTTTAGCAATTTTATTGAGCCTTGTACCACGTTTTGTTTGTTAGGAAAAATGGAAAAGCAACAAGCCCGAGGATTCGAGCTTCGTATTTCTCGAAAGGCCCGTCAGTGCTCACTCGAAGATTGCGACTGGCCGAGCAGCGCGAGCAAATGACGTACATACATCTCCATTTGGAACTTGCTCAAGTATTTCCTGTCAAAAGACTTTTTACGATGAAAGTTGGGAAGGGAGCTTTTTTGTAAGACTTTCGTGCCAGAAAAAAAACAAATCTTTCAAACTACGATTATCTTACAACTATCTTAATCAGCACAACCAAGCCTACAGATTAGATGCGCCCCACTTTTTTTCAATATTTACTCTCATAAATTGTTTGTAAAGATTATTGCTCAAATTTTCAAATCAAAACTTATCAAGACTAATTATATAGGACATATGAGTCTAGGAAAAAATATTTACACTTTTTAGTCTATGTATTTATAAAAACGTGGTATGTATATTAAAAAGTTTTTTTTTTCTTTTAATATTTGAAACATACTTCTTGTACTTTCATTGCTTCAATCTTTTGCTCTAAGTACATCACATTCGGCTACTAACTCTCAATTAAAGTTGAAGGATATTTTGGAAAATTTTGCAATATCGTTACATAAATTTCTTCGTAATCGAAGAAAGAAAGAATCCTTCAACTAAAATTTCGTATATTGCATACAAAATGCTTTCCAACGCCACCACTCCTCAGTCAAGTTATGTATTTGGCATGCAAATGCTAAGCAGCATTTTACTTAATGAACAACTTTTCATCGTTTGTTCATAGAGCAAATGTAAATTTATGGTATAGAGCATATAAAAGAGATAGTTTAAGATATTGACTGGCGTTAGGTAAGCACGATAACATACATACATATCTATGACAACATGCGGGCTAGGGTCCATACCTCACTGTTGACTACATACTTATCTACTCTTCACTTACATATGTATACTTACATCTCTCTTGGCATTTGCATTTTTATTATCCACTTGCTTGGCCTTTAGACGTTGCAAATGATTTGGCAGACGTTTTTCAGCATCTTTATTAGCGCCAGCAGCTGAAGCAGCATTAGTGGTAGTTGACTTACTACTCGTTTCAGCGCCTAAACGTGGCGTTGAACGACGTATGCGTTCTAGCTCCACTTCACGAGCAACCAGCTGTCGACTAAAGTAGTTCAATGTAACACCAATATAGCCTGTGAAAGAGAAAAACCAATTAAGATGGCGATGAAGGAAATTACAGTGAAATGCACTTTTGAGAAGAAGAAAGAATACCTATCTATATATATAGCAAATACATGCGAAAATGAAATCTGTTTACTTATTGTTTGAGGGAATTTAGTTAACGAAGATTTTTAATGCAAATTTAATCTACGGTCGCTGAAAAAAAATAGGCACAGATAAATTTTCACATGAGCAAACATTTTTTTTTAATTTTTGATTTTTTTGTTGAAGGAGAAAATGGAATGAATTCTTGAAACTTGCGCAGTATTAAAAGTGAATTGGCAACAAAACTGCCCAAATTTTTCTAGAAATTATGATTAAAAAGTTTGAAATTTTTATGGCGGGTTTTTTTTTTAATTTGGCGATTTTTTTTATTCTTGAAACTTTGGGTGGCATGGCTTTCATTGTTGTATAAACTATTTATATTAAGAAAAATAAAAATAAAGGAAAAATAATAGGTCAAAACTTGTAAAGAAGTAGTGTCACTAATTATGTGGCTACCGCTGTACATAAATTTGGCTTTATCCTTTTTAAGAACCTAATACCTACCCGGAAATTGTGCCAAAGCATCCAGATCGGGTTCCATTTGAAAGACGTATGAACCTTCAGCCGCCTTCACTTGCGTATATGTCAATCCAAGATCGGCCATAACTGTAACGGCATGATAGAGATCATCACGTTCTCTGAAACAAAAGAAGAAAAAAAACAAAGCAAAACAATAATAACTTTGAATGGACAATGAATATTAGAAAATTTAGTTGAATTATTTATTTTTCTTTAGAAATTACTTGGCAATCGTCAGTGATCTTTCTATATCTAAACCACGGAAAATTAAACAAGGGAAGCCATATCCCTGCTTCTTTTAAATTTTTTTTCTACTGAGCCTTCAAAGCTCATCACAAGACATCGTCCGCCTCGCATTCTAGTAGCAGATGCGTCAAGTTTCTTCCGGCACATCGCAGTGACGACAGTAGGCATTTGAGCTAATGCCAAGGGTGCCTATGTGGGTCGCAGCCGTTATTATTAGCTTAAACTTTTCTATTGAAGAGTGATTATCTAGCTTTCTAAAATTCTTGGCGTTTAACTCACTATAGGTTTTTTGGCCACCGTATACAGTGCGAGCGCTCTCGATGAGCTCTTCTAAGCAGTCGCTCCTCTGCGCCGTAGGAATTCTCTTGGATAGTATCTGGTCTTAAAGCAAGGAAGGATCCAGGTCATGTTGGGTGGGTAGCTGCTGCTTTCATTGGCAGTCTGTCAGCCTCCTGCTGTTATAAAGAATACACTAGTTAAACCTTGTGTCTTCATTTTGATTTTACCCTCTCGAAATCTACTTGAAATCACTCTGCCATTACTTGTTCTCTCTCTCTCTCAGGAAGAGGGCTTTCTTTGTGGTAATCACTATGTACAGTAGCGTCAGGTCGAGGAAGTCCTAAGGCTGCGGTCGAGCAAATGACGCTGGTAGGCGATCAGCTCATTGTGGCGAACACGGTCCCTTTCCCCATATGTTACTATTGGTCTATGAGGGTGTACGTTTATGATTTTGCAGCCAAACTTCTTCCATTAAGACTCGTGTTGCTTTTCTGACAGCATACTACGTAATTCCCTCATAAAATTTTGTGCTCAAAGAAGACCCAGAGATATTTCACTTCGGAGCTAAATTCTTTCTCGATTATGATTGCTTTGGCAGTGTTGATATTTAGGCTCACCGTGCCGCACCATCGTCTAGATGGGATAAATGCTCTTTGAACATTCTCACAGACAGTATTTAACATTTTTTTTATTATTAATTACCATCAGAAGAAACAGTGCCCTCCTAAAGGCAACCTCTCGCAATTTTAGCTGTATGATTTTGTTGCTCACTGCTGTTTCCACAAATCTAGTTCGTAGCTTTACTCTTCTTTTGCGCATCGGGTTGGGGGCAGCTACGTCGTTTTTGCTAAGCCTCGATCAACGGCTTCATGTGAGGTTTTGTCAAAGACTTATTCAATGTGAAAAAATGCACATAGTGCGAAATCACCCACCTTGAACGCACGTGCGATACTTCATATAAGCACTCAAACCAAGTAATATAACCCCTCTGCATCTAACCCCCAAGGTTGAACCTCTTCCAAACCGCGCTTCCTGGTCCTAACGTTACTTGAGCTAGGCGATAGTGGGTAATGGCCTAATCGATCTTGCTTTCGCTTTTAATCGGCAATCATTGCTTTACTGCGAGTTTTTGTGGATTTAACGGTGCTTTAAGCAGGGACCGTAACAGTTACAACTTTTATAAAAAAAAAATCGCAATTTAATAATTATTTTTTTACTTTTATTTAATTACTCCTTAAATAATCGTTATTTCTGACTTTTATTTTATAAATCCAAAATAACAATTATTTTTGATTTTTATCTAAATAATCTGCAAATAATAGTTATTTTTGATTTTTAATTATATATCTCTTACATAACAGTTGTCGAAGACTTTTATTTGTAAAAGTCATAAATAAAAATCAGTCACTGACCTATATTTTTTTAAATTATACTTATAAAAGCGTTGCCAGATCTAAAAATTGTCAAAAATCAACGCAATTTTTTAACAACTCAAAACTTGCACTTTATTATACTAGAATTTAATTGGCTATAAAACTGCACACTCAACAAAAAAAAACCTGAAAATCTGGATAAAAAGTTGATAATTTAGACGAAACTTTAAAATTTAAAAAATTGGCTTCTAAAAGATTTTTTAGTCAACTTTTGACAACAAATTTGAATTCTTAGGTTGAAAATCTGCAAGAAAAATCCATAAAATCAAAAACCAAAATTTTTTTTGTTGAAGCTAGCCCGCAAAGTATTCATTTTTTTCGAAAGTTCATTTTTCAATGCAATTTTTTTGGGGTTTGAATATAATGATTATATTTATAAAGGCACTATTTTTCCCTCATAGGCCATTATGTCATTTTGTTCATCGACACTCCCAAATCGTACACTGTGCGCCGAGTTTTATGAAAAACTATTATCAGATGTTCGAAATTTTATAGAGTCCTGTATTAAGCTACCAGAAATACTTTTGGTGGTTCTAATACTTCAAATAACCATTTAATTAATTCCCTACTCACCTTTGAGACAGCAATTGCACGGCCACCGAACGAAATTGTGGCGATAATATGCGCTTAAGTAATGGTACAGTGTCCACTAGAATGACATGACCCTGCCCCAGACCATGCATACCCGTAGAAATACCTTTACGAAAAGCTTGAAAAATGTTGCTTTGGGTGATGCTCTTCTGTCTGAACTGCAAATAAGAAGCAATGAAAGAAAAAATGTGAATGTGAAAAGTACATAAAAGAATAAGTAAGGTGAGGAGAAAGCAAAAAGAAGAAAGAGCATAAACGATATAAAAGAGAAAAATTAATAAATAGCACCCACAAAGTGCAATTTAAAGTAGGTTTAAAAAATAGTGCAACATGTATGTACACACGAGTAAGTATGTATGTATGTAGGTATGTATGGCACCATTGCGGTGGCGCAACGAGCGCAATTTTGTTAATTGCCAAATACATTTTTTATTTGCTTATGAGGCATAATGTACGTCGACGATAACGACGACGAAGGCGGGCAATGTAAAGCAATTGCCTATAAATGCCTCCTAGGTGGGCAGTTAATTATGAGAAAGCTTTGGTGGAGCCGTATGGGCGCTGTTTTAGACCGCCCAGCATTTGAATGCATACTCGCATACAGCATAACTTGTACTAAGTATGTTTACACTGACTGCATGAATATGAAATTAACTCATAAGCTTCAAACACTTAGCATTTCTAAAGCGCAATGTCCAATGCACAGTTGTTAAGTAGGCAAACAAACGTTCAGCGGGGGTAAAACTCGTACATACCTATAAAGGTGGGTAGATAAAAGGTTAAATGCTTGATGTTGCACTTATTCATTACATTTTCACAAATTCTTTTCTAACATTCTTTGTATGCAGCATTCCTTTGAGTTGCAAAAAAGATAAATATGTAGGTATGTACGCTGGCTGTTGGGTCATTTCGCCTTCAGGCTACATATGTCCATTCAGCCGCAGCAGTTACTCACTGGAAACCGTCATTAATCTCGTGATTGCATTTAGAGTGTATAATAAAAATTACTTATTTCCTGATTGTATGATTATTATGACTGCTGCTTTGAAAGACGTTCGTTCTCCCAAGAGCGAGTAGCAGCGGAAAGAAGTTGGCGATTGTTAATGGAATATTGCAGTATTACTTAGTATGCGAAAGCCTTAGATGACCTGCTTGAATATGGCAATATTTGATAAAGCTCAGTAAAGCGTAATGAAGTTTGCATAATTCATAGCACTCTGAAGGTCTGGTGTGACTCTAAGTAGATTGTTACTGACGCATTTTAATGCCTGGTAGGCGATTTCGTTATGAGTAGAAGGGAAGTAGAAGACAGATCGAGTATAGGTGTATTTACTTTTAATCAATTTGTAATTGAGTCAGCGAGTTGAGAACTGTTGTTGAATGTTAACAAAAGAGAGATAAAGACCTGGACAACTAGGAGTAAAACTGGAATGCTCGGACTACACGACTGGAATGCTACTACAAGGCATCAGCCTTTCCCATGACAGTCGGGTCTACGTTACCGGAACGACCCAGATCTATATCAGGCCAACCCCTGACACTCCAGCTCATTCCCTACAAACGATTTTGGGAATATTTATGCTTACAGCAACCAAGCAGCAGCAAAAAAACCCGCCAACATACCCTCGCTTTGCTTCTACGTCAAGGGCTTAGTACCCTCGAGGAAAGCTCTCAAAAGCAATCAAATCGGGGATGGTTAGTTTAGGTTAGGAGGGCGTGTATGGAATATTCCACACTTTCATTCGCAGACAGAATTGTCCATTGAGAGTGTCAAAAGAAGACACATACCCATAACCGAGTGAGTAGCTAGGTACCTTCTAAGAATAATAGAATTAAAAATTGCGCATTTCTCCGGGGGATGACGTCACGTAGTAGCGAGTAAGGGAGATGAAGGAGAGAAACAATAGCGTCGATTGGCATTTCTAAACAAATCGTAGTTGTGTTCATCTGGGCGAGAACAAACTTAGCGCGGACATTTCCATGATGACGTCACAGGAACAGCTGATTCTGTCAAATTCGCTAAAAACAAAGTAGCGGTACTGCTGAATGCGCCACGTATGTCTCTTTAGATCGTGAGTACTTTCAATTCATAATTTTCATTGAACAAATTACTATCCCTAATGAAGCCGAGGAGATCCAACAGTTCCACCTCCGCTATCTAGCCCAAACTGTTGAAGAAGCATGAATACAAGTGCTTAAGGCGCTTCGACTGTAGACCCGGACAGAAAGTGGTCTTCCTCATTCTCATCATGGCAACTAAACGGTGGTCGTATGTAATTGTCCGCTTCTTCTATTGGCATCTATGTGTCGTATCTGGCCATCTTATCAGCCGGCTCATTTCCTTCAATACTTTTTTGTCGGGAGACCCAGTAACACCAGCGTGGTGCGCCATTTCCACACAATTCCTAATTTCACCATTTTAGACCCCACTGTTTTCAGTTCTGATTGACTATTGACAAAGATAGTGGCTTCATCTTCTGGAACTATATTACTAAGTAAAATACTAGCCGGCCTTTCTATAGCGTACATCTCTGCTTGGAAGACACTGTAATCGTTCGGTAGATGAAAGGACCGATTGATCTGCATGTATTTCGAATAAAGACTGGCTCCGGTTCCGTGTTGCATCTTTGAACCATCTGTGTGGATGGATATACCTTTTTCTGCTACCGGCAGTTCTCTCTGGTCACGAACCCAATAGGTACATGAATACTGAAGTCCCAAACAGGAGTAATGTAATCAGTGCTGGCTTCTATGTCAGCTTTAGTTCCATTGAGCCGGCCCCTTTCCTTTCATTTAGTATTCACCTGCATGCCCAAAATTAGTTGTCTTCCTCGTAATGGCCTCTCAGAGCCTGAGAGCGCTCTTTGCAGCCGTACCATGGATGAAAATATGTAGCGGTTGCAAATGAAATATCATGTTAAGCCCTTGTTGTTGTTGTTGTAGCGGCTACAACAACTCCGTCCAGTTCGGTTAGACCCTCAGTCGATGTCGTCAAGCTCCACTAACGGCAGCCCGTTAGCAGGGGCGTTAGCGTGGTGGGGTTTAGAGGGCATGCGAAGAGATGCTGTGAGTCATGGGGCGACTCTCCGCATGCCGGGCATTCATTTGGGATATCTTCGCTTAGCTTGCTCAGGTATGAGTTCAGCCTGCTGCAGTAAACAGAGCGCAGTTGGGCTATTGTGGTCCGAGTCTCCCGAGGCAGACGAAGTTCTGTCTCGTCCACTTCTGGTGGTTGTGTGCCCATAACGGCATTCACAGGTCCCGGGAGTCTACATAACTCGAGAGTGCCTCCCTGTGAATGCCGTTCAAGGCCTGTCGATAGACTGTCGGGTACAGAGGTTGTTTGATGAACCTCTGACTTCGTCCGTCAGTTCGTATAGATGCCTCCTGACGTGCCTGGGCGAAGGCTCTTCTGCAAGGAGTTGCCTGTTTGGGTGGCCACATCTGTGGCAGACTATCGAATGTTACTCCGAGTATCTTCGGTATGTTCGACGTCGGAATTGGTGTATCATCGACGTGAATTCCCAGTTGGAGTCTGACCTTCTTCGTCCAGGTGGTAAAAGGTGTGGCTGAGGATTTTGTAGGGATTGTTTTATTTTCCTCGGTTTGCTCGATTTGTCTCTAAAATATACCGACGAGTGACGACCACTCAGATAATTCGCCGACCACCGTTTGAGTCCCTGTGGGAGAGAGGAGGCCTCTATGTCTTCTAGTAGCGTTGAATGGCTGACAGTGTCGAACGCCTTAGACAGGTCCAGCGCTATTAGAATGGTTCTCTCACAGGGGCGCTTTCGGTTTAGGCCACGAGTTATCTGGGTATTTATGGCGTTAAGTGCTGTTGGGTTACTGTGCACTTTACGGAACCTATGCTGATGCTTCGCTGGGGTCAGGTGGTTTGTAATGTTCGGGAGTAGCAAGGCCTCTAGTGACTTCGCTACCGGGGAAAGGAGGGTTATCGGACGATAAGACTCTCCTTTGTTGGCTGGTTTCCCCGGTCTGAGCAGTGGGACCACTCTCCCCATCTTCCAGATGTCTGGATGACGAGAGTGGCCATTGACAAGTTGAGGACCTCCGTTAGATACGCTACTCCCGCAGGGCCCAAATTTTTCAGCATCAGCATGCATATTCCGTCGGGTCCAATGGCTTTGGAGGCTTTCGCCTTCCCGATGGCTACCCTTACCTCATCGCTGGTGAAAACAAGAGGCGCACTTGGTTTTGGCAGTTTGTGCAGCCTTCTGGTCACTCGACGTTTGGCTATATCCACTGGAGGATGCAGGATGAACTGCCGGCTAAAATAGCTTGCGCATCGCTCCGGGTCCGACGAAGAGTGTTCACCAACAGTGTTACCGCTGAAAATTTTTCGAAAGTCGCAAAAAAAGTGTCACAGCCGGAAAAAAGTGTCTTCAAGTCATTCAAATCGTTTATACCATGTATGCAAAGTCTTTCACTATTTTACCCTTCGAAACTCAGTAGGGAATATTCATAGTCGAAATAAAATCCACTCTAACGTTAGCTTTAGCTTTTTTCAACGGGAAATCTGCCAAAAAAAGTTACTTAGAGTAGACTTTATTTCATCCATGACTCTGCCCCATTATTTCGTCACTAGACACGAATAAAGGCGCGAGCTCAAAAGTTGACGGCGAAAAAAGACGCATAAAAAAAGTTTAGCCTCAAAAACTCTTAACATACTTCACCGAAGTTTTGCATAAGCATCTTTTTTCGCAAAATTTTTTTACGTGACGATTTTTAATAAATTGTTAATGGACATCATAATTTTCTGTCAAAAAAAGTTTTTTCTCTTAAAATAATAACCTATTGATGAGGGATATATTAAAAGGACGCAATATGCATATTTTGCATTTAGTATGAAAACAAAATTGCAGTTAAAAAAGTGCTTACATCATTAAATAAATAATAAATTCAACACAAATAAATTGCGGGAAATGCTAAGCTACAAAAAGGGTGCATTAATTCATGCTACTTCTGGACATTTATTCGGAAAATATTTGACATTCTAAAAAGGTTGAAATCAGTCAAAATCTGGCCACGGGTAATTTTTAAGTGCCTACAGCATTTTTAAACACGTAAGAAAAATATAATTTATGAAGGAGTTGTCAAAATGTGTATATAGAATTTTTAGATCAAAGAAAAGGGGAAAAAGTCGCATGATTTTTTGGAAAAATGTCAAAATAAGCCCATTTTTAAAAAGTCGGTGTCAAGGGGCATCGACCTTCAAAAAGTGTCAATTTGACACTTTAGTCGCACAACGGTAACACTGTTCACCAAAGTCTATTTCAACTCTGTCGTCACGCTTCGTCGGATTGGACAGTGAACTCACGGTTGACCAAAGCTTACTCACACCAGAGGCGAAGTTGCAGGTATTCAGATGCTCTTCCCATTTTTTCCGCTTATGTACGTTCACAAGTTGCCGAATCTCCGAGTTGAGATCCCTAATGCGGGGATTTCCGGGATCGGCCTGACGAAGGTTGTCGCGCTCATCGGCTAGGACAGCCGCTTCTGCAGGAAAATTCGGACGAGGGTCCGAGATGCATCCCGCTGGGATGAAGCGGGCTGCAGCAGCAGTGACAACCCTGCAGAACTTACGTTCACCTACGTGAACGTCGGTTGGTATGGGTAGTGCAGTGAAGGCGCTTTCAGTAACATCCGCGAAGCCTTTCCAATCAGCTTTAGAAAAGTTGACATAGGTCCGGTGATCCGCGGAAGCAAAGTCGGCTGGTTTATCAATCGAGATGATTGTGGGCAGATGGTCTGATGTTAAAGTCAGCATAGGTCGCCATGCTACGCTGTTTATCAGAATAGCGCTGACTATTGTTAGATCTGGCGAGCTGCATCAGCTGCCCATAATCCTGCTGGGTGCTTCGTCGTTAATTGTGCAGAATGTCGAATCGTCTAACTGCTCAGCCAATTGTG
Organism: Rhagoletis pomonella; assembly: GCF_013731165.1. Classification (NCBI taxonomy): domain Eukaryota; kingdom Metazoa; phylum Arthropoda; class Insecta; order Diptera; family Tephritidae; genus Rhagoletis; species Rhagoletis pomonella. The sequence goes on from NW_023458560.1 coordinate 49,224,492, forward strand.
TTCCCCTACGATCGTTTGACAGGCTTGAATGCCAAAGATCGTGGTGCTCATTGAAGACACCAACTACCATACGGTTTTCACCTCTGAGGAGCGCACCTTTTTCAGGGTGATGATATCCTGCCGGGCAGCTGGTGGCAGGGGGTATGTATATGTTAAATATTTCGAGCTCGACATCGCCTGACCGGATGGCAATTCCCTGACAATCTAGGATAGTATCCCTGCGGTCGATGTCCGCTTCGATAAGACGATACTCCACGGTGTGGTGCGTGATGAACGCTAGGCCTCCATCATTGTCTCACTTGCGATCTATTAATATTCCGTGCCGACCCATGAAGACTGTTATCTCCTCGATCTTGCTCTGAAGTCCGTTACAGTTGAATTGTAAAATCTTCGTGTGCTTAGGGAGACATATTGGAATGTGGGGTGTTAGTTATGTGTGTTGCCGTGCCGCCACATGCTGTGCTTGCTGCTGCTGAGGCTGTTGCCCTGTGGTGTTAGTGGGCGGCGTCGCAGTTGGGGGTTGCGACCGAGCAGCACAGCATGGGGCCTCATAGTCCCTTGTCCAATCTGGCGTGGTGCGCAGTCTTGAACATGCCCTAAAACAGTGGTCGGCATTCTAACACATTCAAACGATTCAATAAGTGAGACTGTGTGCGTTAAATGCACTGCTCAGCTGCCGCTCTTCGTATACGTGTGAAACAAACACGTGCTCAGAGAGCGCTCAGTGAGCTATGGCGTGCTGACCACTGCCCTAAAGTGACACCAGCCAAGGCAGGTGTTGCACTTGACTAATGTCACATTACGGAATATCCTGGACTGACGCACCGTGCAGATTGTCGGAGGAACTAGGAGTTGTTGGCGGTTGCGAATGGGTGGTGGTGCAGTTGTATCTGTAGTGTGGTATGTTGTGTCTGTGGTATAGTCTATTGTATTGTGTTGTGGTGCGGTTGTTTTTGTGTTGAGTTGCTCAGGCGGACTCTGTTGTGCCGTGGAGGCAGCTCGATTGGCGCAGCAAGGGCCAACGTACGCAGTGGTTCATTGCCTGCGAGTCGTGAGGCCTGAGCAAACTCGGAGATTGCTCCACCCATTGCACGTGTTGCATCCCTGAGTAGAAGTATGCGAAGAAGAAGTAGCCCTATGGACGTACAACTTTTGAGGGATTTCGCCGACATAAACGGGGTTAGATCGCCGAAACAACAGCCCTTGGTCGGGTAAAACCCCGATTCGTTCCGGTACGTAGAACCGGCTGTCGTGGGAATGCGAAGAAATGTCTCGAATCGTGGGGTGTCTCTCCGCATGCCGAGCACTCGTTGGGCACAACTGTATCATTTCCACGACCGCCGGTTCTACGTACCGGAATGACTCGGGTTTTACCCGACCAAGGGCTGCCGTTTAACCCCGTTTAGGTCGGCGTAATATTGCAAACGTTGTTCGTTGCAAAAATGGTCTAATAGTCGAATTTATTTGAAGTATAAAAGGGTCGACACAGTCGGTACCAAATAAACTATAGATGTAAAGCTGCCTTTAAATTAAATAAACAATAATGCACAGCCAAATTAAAAGCAATAGAAAATCTTTGCATATTTGTGAACTCACCTCAAAGCCTTTTGTTGGAAAGTTTATTTTCGGCCAAGCGAGTGAGGCAAACATTAAATGCCAGGCGGCGAAACCAAACTGCAAATAAGGGTAAACTGTGTAGTTTTGCAAATGATTAATTTGATTTTGGACAAGATCGGTAAAGCTAAACCATTTTGTTGCCTCAACGACAGCAGTCAAGTTGGGATCTGGCATTTTCTGATGCAAATAGTTTTCAAAAACTCCCTGCGTTAGACTGCAAAAATATGGCGGTTCTTAATTTACCTTAATATACAATTTTTCAAGCTCAATTACCGTTCATAATCTCCGCCACCATGGACAACATATAATACATGGCGCACGCGTGTACTAATCGACATGTCAGTCATTGTGATTTCAACATCATCCGCATTGTCGGTGTGTTTGGATTTCCCCAGTTGCTTGCGAGGGCGTTGTATCTATAACAGTGATTGAAAAGAGAACAAAATTCTGCATTCCTTCTAAAAACATTAAAATAACATATTTCGGAACATACCCTAAATACAGCACCCCATACATCGAATAAACCTTGTTGACGGTCTTTTTGTCCCAAGTTGGCATTAAGCACATCTTGCAGCGTTAAGGCTTTTTGCTGCGCACTAGAAAAATATACAAAATTTTGTAGTGAATTTCATATATAATTTATATGTATATAGACTTTGTATATTACTTGAAGAACTGCAGTGTTGATATGCAGCATCGTACATCATTACCCGATTTCTCGGCCATTGCATACAATGCACTAAAATCGGATTTCATGCGTTCCCTTTGCGCTATTTGGAGAAGTCTGAAGAAAACAGAGTCATGTCAGTAAACCGTTTGCTTGCTTTAGGAATCAACTCACCGCTCTGTTAGCCGTGAGGCCTCTATGGGTGGAAATGTTACAACAAATGCTATTTGACGCAAGGGTCGCAACGCTGGCTCATAAATATCATTGCAAATACAAATGATTGGACGCTTAAGAATGTTGCGTTCCGCTTTGCCTTTGGCTTTAGCTTTCGCTTTGTTTACCGCATTGTCGCTCACGAATTTAACTAGAAATTCAATCGACTGACGCGGTGCACCATCGATTTCATCTACAATGTATTATTCCAGAAAGGATCATTACTAGTTTATATAATAAAGAACATTTTTTTACACACCAAGCACAATGCAATTAGGGCGTCGATCTTCATTTAGTACTGATGACATTTGTGTACCATTTTCCAGTGCTTGCTTGAAAGCTTCTGGACTACGATCATCGGAAGCATTTATTTCGCGCACAGCATAGCCGGCATGTCGTGCGATTGTGTGCGCAAGCGTGGTTTTACCCAATCCCGGTGGACCACAAAGCAAAGCGACTTTTTGCATAGGCCGACCATGCTCATCCACATTGGTATCCAACATTTGTTGAAATTTTCTCTTACGCCAACCGCCATTCGATTCGAATTTACCAGTGCGTTTATTAAATGTATTTAAATTGTGGCTGCTGCTGTTGGCATTCGGTTCGTCTTTCTTTTTGAATTCTCTGCAAAAGATATTTATTAAGCTAGTGAATAACTGCATCTAGACTAAGCAAATTCACCTGCCAAATACCACTTTATCCCACATTTTAAGCCAATACAATAAACTGCGATTTGTCGCTTCGTCAGACAGCAAATCAATATATTTGCGCGGCTTATATTTCTCCACCCACAATTGTTCTTCTTGATTTGACTGGTTTCCTCTTGGCGCTGATGAACTTGTGCTTGTTGTTGCTGCTTGCGGTTGCGCATCCTGTTGTTGTTGCTGCGAGGGTGTAGCCGCACGCTTGAGTACCTAAAGAAAATAATTTGGGTTGATTAAGCAAACTTTTTTCCGCCATCTCAAGCGTACTTACAATTTCATTTGCTTCAGCCCATATGCGTTGCTTATTTTCTCCTAGTAAGCCATCAAATTGCGTCAAAGCGCGAATCTCCTCCAGCGCACGAGCTTCATACTCCTCTGAATGAAACCGAACGAAAATGCGCTCATGATCCCCTCGTTGCAACACCTGAAATGGCCACTGCGGTACTGTGTACGACATATTACGCATTTTGAAGTCATGCAGTGCTCTTAAACGGGACAAATCGTCTTTTCGTACAGCTTTATTAACCTCCTGCAACTGTCGGCGTGTTTCTAGTATTTTTTGAATCATTTCCATATCACGTTCCTCTTCGGTACGCGCTTTTTTGGCAACAGGATCTTCGTATGTTTCATTTTGATACAAATCATCTATGTCACCAAAGAGATCACGTTCTAGGCGTCGCTTATTGCGCAATCCCATGCCCTGCAACTCGAGCGCGGGTTCATTGGGTTCTTCATTGAATTCATCTACTGGTTCACATTCCGGTAATGGCGTCAAGCACACTACTTCATCTATAGGCGCCAGCGTCGCACGCTGTTTATTTGTTGCAAGTGGTGTTGATGAAATACGTTTTTGTGGACCACTAGGTGTACCAAATAGTCGCCGATTAACTAAATTACCCGTGTTGCTCCCGGTTGAGATTTGAGATAGTTGCGGAGAATTGATTGTATCGATTCTATTTACGGAATTGAAAGTGTTGTTGGAATTGATTGAAGTGGAAGGCGCGAAGAGCTCTGCAAATGTGGGAGCGTCATATAGGAAATAGGAGAAGTGAAGTAGCATTCTCATTATACTCACCTTTTTCGGCAGGGGGCAACTCTTCTAACATTTCCAATTCCTCCTGATAACGAAGCTCGAATTCTTCCTCTTCGTCGGGATATTGATCCATGTTGAGATTTTAATTATATTTCAGCTAAGTAATGGTCTTATTTTTCGGTTTTGGTGGGGGAAGAGGGTGGTAGGGCCTAGATTTTCCGGAAAACGCCAGGTTATTTCACCGCTTGTTGCGAGATCCAATTGCAACGGAACGGCGTGGCTTGTAGCGAATGGTTTTGCGATATGATCGTAAAAATAGGATATTTTATTATCCAGTTTGCTACACGAGAATATAAAATAAAATTATTACCTTGATTTCGTTAGTTTGATAAGTGTTTCCGTGAATCTACTTTATTTACCAAAAATACAAAAATGTAAACAAGTCAATTGTCAAAGTTGGCGCCAAATTGACTTAAGTGCTTCCAATATTATAAAATCAGTGCTGCCAAGTTTGTAAACCCTTATATGTCGCCTACACTGGCATATTAATTGCGTTCCAGCAGCAGTACGAATGGCAGGTTTTGCAGGATATAATGGAACAGCTGTTTTCGCCATTAATATAATTATTCGTGCTGCTGCTGGAACGCAGCTATTATCATGCTTGATTTAATAGGGCAATTAAACTAAACGCGTAAATGCTTCGTAACCACATAGCGGTGGCTACAAACAAATGCGATACTACCAACATGGAGAACTAGATATGAAACTCTTTTTTTGTGAGAGCGCTGTGAAAGTGTGTATTTTTTATAACGTTTTCCAATAGAGCCACTGTCGACGAAAACATATGTGGGCATTTATTGAGAAGTTTATGGAGAATCTTTTGATTAAACAAAACGAACAGAAATTGTAATATTTTTCATATCAGTTTTTTATTTTAGGGTTTAAAATGCTAGGGAAATCGTGTTTAGTTACAAATACTGTTTTATAGCAATGTTAAAAAATGCAGGCGCAATAAATCCACTGAATTCAAGGTGGTGCATTTTCCACACATCTAGTGGTAGCTCGCCATTTCACGTAACAGCTGTTTAGCTGCCAAAGAATTAGCAGTGCTGCCAACAACGAAAACGAGTTCCTGGGCGCGCTCCATGAACAAAAGACACAAGATCACGCCTTAAGGATTAAGTTATTTTCTAGCTTTCGAAATCTCGACGCCATCTTTGTTGTAAGAAGTAAACAAGGAAGAGAACAAAAAAAGCCACGTAATTGTTGATCGCAGGAATAATCATTTTTATTATGCAAATTCTTCTATAAATCATGTCGTTGTGTTAAATTATTCTTTACCTTATGTGTGCACACGTTGTCACAAGCGAAAATTAAGAAAATTGCAGTAAAAAGCCACCACCAAATTGTAAACAAGGAACAAATGTAAATAAACGGCTAATGTCAAAGTCGCCCAACTTTTTT
>NW_023458560.1:49230289-49265463 GCF_013731165.1 Rhagoletis pomonella
TGCCGTCCCTAAATTGGAGCGCTAAGCGTTGCGTTATCCATTGTCAACGAGTGTCATCGCGCGCTATACCCAAATCAACGCGTCGTCAATTTCGACGTTTTCTCATGTCCCCTCGTTTTTATTCTCGTTTCCTTTTTCACTTCTTTGTCCGTTCTCTTTCTCTTCGTCTTCTGCATCCAACTTCAGCACGTAACGCCCTGTCAAAAATGAAAATTCCATTTGCTCGGCGTTAGCGCCGCGTTATTGTGGGATGCTTCATACAAATTGTATGGGCATGAGGATTTTTGACAGTTGCTTTAGGGATGGCAGTAAGATATCTCACTTGTATTCTTCCACAATGGCAAAAAGTCGCTTTGCCTTGTGGTCCACCGGGACTGGGTAAAACCAAGAATGGTAGAATACAAGATTGCGCCGATTGCAGCAGAATTCGTGAGAGTAATTTTAGCGTGACGTCATCGTAGAGTTGACAACTGAGAGCGGCGAGAATGAGGGCGACTAGTGATGTGCTGAATTGTCCCCAATAATCGGTACCCAATACTTAAAAAAGATTTCGGTACCCTATACTTCCTTTTCGGTATCCGATACCGATTATTTACATTAAACCCTCGCCATTATATGCATTTCAGGTTTAGAAAAAACTTTCATTACTAATTTATATGATATCGGCTAAAACACTTGAACCTATCGCCACAGAAAAATATTATTTTATCAGTTTTAACCTTAGTCGATCCAAGGTTCAAGAAAAATGTTTTGACGGATGAAGAAGCTTTTCAGGGGGGAGATCTAACCAGTTAGCGACAAGTTTCGGATCGATATCGTACTTGTTGGTGTAACAATATTTCATATCATAGGTCAACAAACCCCGATACCGATTCGAAAATTGTCGCTAATTGGTTATAGAATCTGCCACTCGGCCTCCAAAAATGATATCGTCCGATTCAGCTGGAACAAAAAAGCTTCAAACAAGTGAGAGTTTCTCTGCGTTATGGCCTGGAACCGACATATATACATCTATCATTTGAATCAGTATTAAAAGCTCTATTGGCTCTATTGGCGAGTCTCCCCTGAGCCGTTTTTTTTCCATATCTTTGGCCTGTGTGCGCTTTTATTTGAAATCTAAATGTTTTGGTACCGAGTATCGAGAGTATTGGATACATTTTAAATCGTTACCGAATATCGATCAATACTTGAAAGTATTGACTGAGCACATCACTACTGCTGTCTTCTCTACTATGAAGTCACCAAAACAGCTGATTCTGTCAAAATCACTGAGAGCCGAGTAGCGGTATCGTCATCGGCGCCACCTCTGTATTCTCTCCACCGTGGGGTAAAACCACGCTTGCGCACACAATTGCACGACATGCCGGCTATGCTGTGTGCGAAATAAATGCTTCCGACGATCGTAGTCCAGAAGCTTTCAAGCAAGCACTGGAAAATGGTACACAAATGTCATCAGTACTAAATGAAGATCGACGCCCAAAATGCATTGTGCTTGGTGTGTAAAAAAATGTTCTTTATTATATAAACTACTAATGATCCTTTCTGGAACAATACATTGTAGATGAAAACGATGGTGCACCCCGTCAGTCGATTGAATTTCTAGTTAAATTCGTGAGCGACAATGCGGTAAACAAAGCGAAAGCTAAAGCCAAAGGCAAAGCGGAACGCAACATTCTTAAGCGTCCAATCATTTGTAATTGCAATGATATTTATGAGCCAGCGCTACGACCCTTGCGTCAAATAGCATTTGTTGTAACATTTCCACCCATAGAAGCCTCACGGCTAACAGAGCGGTGAGTTGATTCCTAAAGTAAGCAAACGGTTTACTGATATGTTTTCAGTTTTCTTCAGATTTCTCCAAATAGCGCAAAGGGAACGCATGAAATCCGATTTTAGTGCATTGTATGCAATGGCCGAGAAATCGGGTAATGATGTACGATGCTGCATATCACCACTGCAGTTCTTTAAGTAATATACAAAGTCTATATACATATAAATTATATATGAAATTCACTACAAAATTTTGTATATTTTTCTAGCGCGCAGAAAAAAGCCTTAACGCTGCAGGATGTGCTTTGGGACAAAAAGACCGGCAACAATGTTTATTCGATGTATGGGGTGCAGTGTTTAGGGTATGTTCCGAAATATGTTATTTTAATGTTTTTAGAAGGAATGCAGAATTTTGTTCTCTTTTCAATCAATTTTATAGATACAACGTCCTCGCAAGCAACTGGGGAAATCCAAACACACCGACAATGCGGATGATGTTGAAATCACAATGACTGACATGTCGATTAGTACACGCGTGCGCCATGTATTATATGTTGTCCATGGTGGCGGAGATTATGAACGGTAATTGAGCTTGAAAAATTGTGTATTAAGGTAAATTAAGAACCGCCCTATTTTTGCAGTCTAACGCAGGGAGTTTTTGAAAACTATTTGCATCAGAAAATGCCAGATCCCAACTTGACTGCTGTCGTTGAGGCAACGAAATGGTTTAGCTTTACCGATCTTGTCCAAAATCAAATTAATCATTTGCAAAACTACACAGTTTACCCTTATTTGCAGTTTGGTTTCGCTGCCTGGCATTTAATGTTTGCCTCACTCGCTTGGCCGAAAATAAACTTTCCAACAAAGGCTTTGAGGTGAGTTCACAAATATGCAAAGATTACCGACGTCATTTTCTATTGCTTTTAATTTGGCTGTGCATTATTGTTTATTTAATTTAATGGTAGCTTTACATTTATAGTTTATTTGGTACCGACTGTGTCGACCCTTTTATACTTCAAATAAATTCGACTATTAGACCATTTTTGCAACGAACAACGTTTGCAATATTACGCCGACCTAAACGGGGTTAAACGGCAGCCCTTGGTCGGGTAAAACCCGAGTCGTTCCGGTACGTAGAACCGGCTGTCGTGGAAATGATACAGTTGTGCCCAACGAGTGCTCGGCATGCGGTGAGACACCCCACGATTCGAGACATTTATTCGCATTCCCACGACAACCGGTTCTACGTACCGGAACGAATCGGGGTTTTACCCGACCAAGGGCTGTTGTTTCGGCGATCTAACCCCGTTTATGTCGGCGAAATCCCTCAAAAGTTGTACGTCCATAGGGCTACTTCTTCGCATACTTTTACTCAGGGATGCAACACGTGCAATGGGTGGAGCCATCTTCGAGTTTGCTCAGGCCTCACGACTTGCAGGCAATGAACCACTGCGTACGTTGGCCCTTGCTGCGCCAATCGAGCTGCCTCCACGGCACAACAGAGTCCGCCTGAGCAACTCAACACAAAAACAACCGCACTAAAACACAATACAATAGACAATACCACAAGACACAACAGACCTCACTACAGATACAACTGCACCACCACCCACACGCCGCCGCCAACAACTCCTGGTTCCCCCTACAATCTGCACGGTATGTCAGACCAGGATATTCCGTAATGTGACATCAGTCAAGTGCAACACCTGCCTTGGCACGTGCCACTTTAGGGCATGCTCAGGTCTGCGTACCACGCGAGATTGGACTGGGAACTTCGAGGGCCCGTGTTGCGCTGCTCGGTCGCAGACCTCAACTGCGACGCCTCCCGCCACCACCTCAGGGCGACAACCATCACAGCAGCGCACACAGCCAACGGCGGTAAGAACATACACATCACTTACACCCCACATCGCGACACGTCTCCCGAACCACATGAAGCTCCTTCAATTTAACTGCAACGGGCTACAGAGCAAGATTGAGGAGATAACCGTCTTCATGTGTCGGCATGGTATATTGATAGCTGCGGTCCAAGAGACGAAGTTGCACAACAATTCAACTTTCGACATTCTGCACAATGAACGACGACGCACCCACCAGGTTATGGGTAGCTGCAGTAGCTCGCCAGACATCACAATAGTTAGCGCTGGTCTGATAAACAGCATAACATGGCGACCTATGCTGACTTTAGCATCAGACCACCTACCCATAGTCATCTCGATAGATAAACCAACCGACTTTGCCTCCGCCAAACACCGGACCTATATCAACTTTTCTAAAGCTGATTTGAAAGGTTACGCGGAGTTTACCGAAAACACCTTCACAGCGCTCCCCACACCAACCGACGTCCATCTCGGTGAACGTTAGTTCCGCAGGGCTGTCACTGCTGCTGCAGCTCGCTTCATACCGGCAGGAAGTATAACGGATCCACGTCCAAACTTCCCTGCCGAAGCGGCTGTTCTAGCCGATGAGCGTGATAGCCTTCGTCAGGCCGACCCCGGAGATCCCCATATCAGGGATCTCAACGCGGAGATTCGGCAACTAGTAAACGTACATAAGCGGAAGAGGTGGGAGGAGCATCTGAAGACCTGTAACTTCACCTCTGGTGTGAGCAAGCTTTGGTCAACCGTGAGGTCGCTGTCCAATCCGACGAAGCACGACGACAGAGTCGAAATTTCCTTCGGCGACCATGCTTCTTCGGACCCGGAGCGATGCGCGAGCTGTTTTAGCCGGCAGTTCATACTGCATCCTCCGGCGGACAAAGCCAAGCGTCGAGTGACCAGAAGGCTGCACAAACTGCCAACAACCTGTGCCCCCCTTGCTTTCACTTGCGGTGAAGTTCAGGTGGCCATTGGGAAGGCGAAAGCCTCCAAAGCCATGGGTCCCGACGGAATATTCATGCTGATGCTGAAAAATTTGAGTCCTGCGGGGGTAGCGTACCTAACGGAGGTCCTCAACTTGTCTATGACCACTCTCATCATCCCAGACATCTGGAAGGTGGGGAGAGTGGTCCCACTGCTCAAACCGGGGAAACCTGCCAACAAAGGAGATTCTTATCGTCCGTTAACACTCCTTTCCCCGGTAGCGAAGACACTCGATGCCTTGCTACTCCCGTACTTCACAAACCACTTGACCCCAGCGAAACATCAGCATGGTTTCCGTAAAGTTCACAGTACAACAACAGCACTTAACGCCATAAACACTCAGATAACTCGAGGCCTTAACCGAAACCGTCCCTGTGAGAGAACGATTCTAGTAGCGTTGGACTTGTCAAAGGAGTTTGAAACCGTCTGCCATTCCACGCTACTAGAAGATACAGAGGCCTCCTCTCTCCCACAGAGGTTCAAACGGTGGTCGGCAAATTATCTGAGTGGTCGTCACTCGTCAGTAACTTTTACAGCAAATCGAGCAAACCGAGAAAAATAAAACAGGGGGTTCCACAGAGTGGTGTCCTTTCCCCATCATTGTTTAACTTTGACATTTCAAATCTCCCTCAACCACCAGAGGGAGTCTCGATTGTCTCTTATGCCGACGATTGCTCGATAATGGGGCCTAGGGCTGCCGTTAGTAGAGCTTGACGACAACGATTGAGGGACTAACCGATCAAGGCGGGGTTGTTGTAGCCGCTACAACAACAACAACAGACATTTCTTCGCATGCCCACTGATCCCCACACAACAAACGCCTCTGTCCCTGTGGACAAACCCCATAGAAGCTGCACGCTTCCTTGGTCATCATTTTTCCGTCATTTTGAGTTTGGCGACAACGATTGAGGGACTAGCCGATCTAGGCGGGGTTGTGTAGCCGCTAAAAGAACAACACCAACAACAACAACAACAATTTTTGTATACATTACGACAGCCGGTTACGTTACGGTATGCTGTTTTCGTCTGCGTCAGTCCAAAAGGATAGAGGCCGTAGCTGGGGTTGGGGTCGAGTCTGGCCAAATAATAGTTAAGTCTGCTACAATATCCCGACATTAGTTGAGCCACAGTAGTGCGGGACACTCGAGCCAGATGAATCCCTTCGTCTGCGATGGGTAGTTGCAAATGTTATTGATGGCTTGTCAGCTTGATGGCTTGTCCGACTGTCGACCAGTCAGGTAAGTCCCCGTCCACTGTTTTCGTCCCTCTGTATAAGAGGATTCATCGCTGGTCAAAGTGCCGCACTGGATTTTGGGAGGTTTTGGAGTCTTCGTCACTCGACTTTCGTCCTTATCCGCTGATAGGTAATGCGCGTAAGCTATGGCCTGGCATCCTGTGACGCAGCAGTAAATTATTCATTGTCAGGTTCCATAGGACGGAGGAAAGGGCCTCGCCGACGCCGAGTGGAAGCCATCCCTTCGGGCGTTACTTTAGGTTCGCTTGGAGCGTTGACTGCTTCCTCGTTGAGGTGTCATCCGGATTCGCCGCTTTCCACTCATTCTCCTCTTGGTTTTGACGGTAATGGAGTTTAAGTCGCAGCTAATGACTCCACTACATTTCTGAGTGTGACGTACTGATGATGCCGTCTGAGATTAAGATTCTTCAATTATGGGTTTGTAGGGTTTCATTGGAAAGCCGGATTAGCTGATGAGGAGAATTTCTCGGGGAAATAGGCCCGTTGTAATTTGGGGATCTCGTCCTTGTGGACAGCCACAAGGTCAGCTCCAGGCCAAAGTTTCCTCCTGGTAGAACGTAAACAATATTTCGTCTGAAGCTTGATTCGCTCCTTCTGTAGCTGCTACAACAAAATCGTTAGAACTTAAGGAATTCAGCCTTGCCGCCTTACTGCATATTGAAGGAGCCTTCAATAATGTCCGAAAGGAGGCGATAAGCAAGGCATTCTCTGAGTACAGCATTCAGTGCCCTACGATGGCATGGATTGACTCCATTCTAAGAGCAGAATAATTAACGCGACCCAATGGTCACAGGATCTGTGAGAAGGAAAACCACCGGGGCCACAAATCAAGGGGCTCCTGGTGGTGAACGAAATTCTGGAGACTTTCAAAACTAGGAGAATAAGGGTTATCGCCGACGATTTAGTGATACTCATCACTGGCAAATTCTTGTCAACGATAAGTGAACTAATGGAGGGTGCACAGGGTGGTATCCCTAAGTGAGCCGCCCAGAGCGGATTGGGGTTTAACCACTCTAAGACCGAACTGTTATTATTTACTAGGAAATCAAAAGTACCCACATTTTCTATGCTGAAATTAGGGGAGACGACTTCGAATCTCTTCTCCGAGGCGAAATACCTCGGAATAATTCTGGATCCCAAGTTGAATTGGAAAAGGAATGTAGAGGAGAGAGCTAAGAAGTCTCTTGCAGCACACTACGCGTGCAAAAGGACCTTTTGAAGTCAATGGGGACGAACACCGTGCGTCAAGTATGCAGGGCCCTAGACAAATGGAAGAACAGGAAAATAATTGGAAAAGTGCAAAGACTCGCATGCCTTGGCATATCGGATATCGCGGTGATCAGCGCACCGCATGAAGGGCTTAACATGATATTTCATTTGCAACCGCTGCATATGTTCATCCATAGCACGACTGCAAAGAGCGTTCTCAGGCTCTGAGAGGCCATTATGAGGAAGGCAACTAATTTTGGGCATGGAGCTGAATACTGAATGAAAGAAAAGAGGGCCGGCTCAATGGAATTAAAGATGAAGCTCCAAATAGTAAAATCGGGAATTGCGTTGAAACGTCGCCCCACGCTGACGCCACTGAGCCATATCAACGTCACTCTATACTGGGTCTCCCGACACAACAATATTAAAGGAAATGAGTCGGCTGATAAGATGGCCAGATACGACCCAGAGATGCCAATAGAAGAAGCGGATAATTCTGTACTACCACCGTTTAGTGATTATGAGAGTTTCCCTCCTGGGTACTAAGCCCTTGACGCTGCTGCTAGGTTGCTGTAAGCATAAATATTCCCGAAATCGTTTGTAGGGAATAAGCTGGATTATCAGGGGTTGGCCTGATATATATCTGGGTCGTTCGGGTAACGTAGACCCGACTGTCATGGGAAATGCTGATGCCTTGCTGTGTCGACGTGATGTAGTACGCTGACCTTCGGTAGTCCGAGCATTCCAGTTTTACTCCTAGTTGTCCAGGTCTTTATCTCTCTTGTTAACATTCAACAACAGTTCTCAACTCGCTGACTCAATTACAAATTGATTAAAAGTAAATACACCTATACCAGAAGTGTTGCCGTTTTAGCCCTTTGGTGGCTAGATTTAGCTACCACATACTATTTTTGGCCACATAAATTAAAAAATTGCCCCTAGCCCTTTTTTTAGCCCTTTGGAGAATTTATTCACACTTGGCATGAAAAAGTTGTACATGCTTAATTTGATCTCATTTTTTTTTCATTTATGTAAGAGATGAATTTTTAAACTAAGTAATACTGATATATGTATATACATTAGACTGCGTCACCAAAAAAAGTTGCGGGTTTTCCGCCGGGACTACAAAATTTATTATATTTTAAGACGTCCACCAAAATATTTCGGAAAAATATTAAGATTTAAGCGAGCTGGACCGATTTGAAAATACCTCCAAAAATGGAGTTTTTTTTATGAATAAAAATAGTTTCTTAAAGAACTTTTTGAAAAAAGTCCCCTCAAATGACAAAACAGATTAGGCTTAAAAATATTTAAAAATCTTTTCAACGGAATCGTAATAATGAGATTTTTGAAGCTGTTCTTTTACTTTTTTCAAAGATTGATTTACGAAAGACTTAAATAACTGGGCCAAAACTATTCTGATTTAGATTTATGGGATCTTGGTAGAAAGGTATTTTCCCACTATTTGTATTTATGTGCAAAAAAAGTCATTCGTGTCCAACCACACGTACCAACACATCTTAATTCAACTTTGGATGATGTTCGTTCATCCTACCTTTCTCTTTCATCCTTTGAATGAGCTTATTAGCAAAGAAATAAAAAGGGTGAGAAAATAACTAGTCTAAATCGGAAGAGTTTAGGTTCAGTTATTCAAGTTTTTCTTATACCAATCTTTGAAAAAAGTTAAAAAACAGCATCAAAAATCCCATTATTACGATTCCGTTCAATTTTTTTTTTTAATATTTTTATGTAAATTATATTCAACAATTTGTATGAGCTTGAGGCCGTTTTTAGTGAAAACTTATTGTGGAAAAGCAACAATAATTTGAAAAAATGGTAGAAGTTATAGCTATTTCGGAAATCACCACATTTCCTCATCAGACTTCTTTCAGTAGGATTCGAACCAACGATCACCACTGACTCAGCCAGTTGCCTACGCACTGTGCTAAGTTTGCCTTGTTAATTCTTGTTGCTTATTTCCACTATTTCACTTTGCTAAGCCAACTACAATCAAGCGCAGCTATTCCGCTGCAATTCACTTGATCATGTGGTTGTTGGTTTTGTTAATATTTCTATTATTAGAATGTTTAACTTTTTAGGTGTGCTCGTCCTTAAGTAATTTTTTATTTTTGGTTATTTTATGGCCTTATAACACTTATATCCAACGATTTGTATGAGCATGGGGCCGTTTTTAGTTTTATGTAAATTCTTTAAGCTTAAACCGTTTTGTCATTTGAGGGGATTTTTTCAAAAAACATCTTTATTCGATCTTTCCTGGACCACATTTGTAAATAAATAAATATTGTACCAGCATGCTGGTAAGTTATATGCTTCGAGCCTGATGGTACAATCACTTGATGGAGCCAGCAAGCTGGTGTTGTATATTTCACCTTTTAGACAAAAAGGTTTTGGTTGGATAAAATATTAGCTTTTTTCCAGAGTTCATTGTTTTTCTATACCCTTACTTTTTGAAAATGTTTGCGTGTATACATTTATATATATGTATATGTAAGTGAAAAATTTTAGCTACCATTTTTAACCACAACGATTTTTTTAGCCCTTTTTTTTAAAGGAATGTGGCTACCACTAAAAATGATTCGCGGCAACACTGTATACCAGATCTGCTTGCTACATCCCTATGCTCATAACGAAATCGCCTACCAGCCAATAAAATGCCTAACAATCTACTTAGAGTAACACCAGACCTTCAGAGTGCTATGAATTATGCAAACTTATTACGCTTTACTGAGCTTTATCAAATATTGCCATATTCAAGCAGGTCATCTAAGGCTTTCGCATACTAAGTAATGCTGCAATATTCCATTGACAATCGCTAGCTTCTTTCCGCTGCTGCTCTTGGGAGAACGAACGTCTTTCAAAGCAGCAGTCATAATAATCATGCAATCAGGAAATAAGTAATTTTTATTATACACTCTAAATGCAAACACGAGACTAATGACGGTTTTCAGTGAGTAACTGCTGCGGCTGAATGGACATGGCCTGAAGGCGAAATGACTCAACAGCCAGTGTACATACCTACATATTTATCTTTTCCAACTCAAAGGAATGCTGCATACAAAGAATGTTAGAAAAGAATTTGCGAAAATGTAATGAATAAGTGCAACATCAAGCATTTAACCTTTTATCTACCCACCTTTATATGTATGTACAAGTTTTACCCGCTGAGCGTTTGTTTGCCTACTTAACTGTGCATTGGACATTGCGCTTTAGAAATGCTAAGTGTTTGAAGCTCATGAGTTAATTTCATATTCATGCAGTCAGTGTAAACATAGTACAAGTTATGCTGTACGAGTATGCATTCAAATGCTGGGCGGTCTAAAATAGCGCCTATACGGCTCCACCAAAGCTTTCTCATAATTAACTGCCCACCTAGGAGGCATTTATAGGCAATAGCTTTACATTGCCCGCCTTCGTCGTTATCGTCGACGTACATTATGCCTCATAAGCAAATAAAAATTGTATTTGGCGATTAACAAAATTGCGCTCGTTGCGCCACCGCAATGGTGCCATACATACCTACATACATACATATGTACATGTTGCACTATTTTTTAAACCTACTTTAAATTAATTTTTCTCTTTTATATCGTTTATGCTCTTTCTTCTTTTTGCTTTCTCCTCCTCTTACTTATCCTTGTATGTATCTTTTATATTCACATTTTTTCTTTCATTACTTACTTCTTATTTGCAGTTCAGACAAAAGAGCATAACCCAAAGCAACATTTTTCAAGCTTTTCGTAAAGGTATTTCTACGGGTATGCATGGTCTGGGGCAGGGTCATGTCATTCTAGTGGACACTGTACCATTACTTAAGCGCATATTATCGCTACAATTTCGTTCGGTGGCCGTGCAATTGCTGTCTCAAAGGTGAGTAGGGAATTAATTAAATGGTTATTTGAAGTATTAGAACCACCAAAAGTATTTCTGGTAGCTTATTACAGAGCTCTATAAAATTTCGAACTTCTGATAATAGTTTTTCACAAAACTCGGCGCACAGTGTACCATTTGGGAGTGTCGATGAACAAAATGACATAATAGCCTACGAGGGAAAAATAGTGCCTTTATAAATATGATCATTATATTCAAACCCCAAAAAAATTGCATTGAAAAATGGAACTTTCGAAAAAAATGAATACTTTGCGGGCTAGCTTCAACAAAAAAAATTTTGGTTTTTGATTTTATGGATTTTTCTTGCAGATTTTCAACCTAAGAATTCAAATTTGTTGTTAAAAGTTGACTAAAAAATCTTTTAGAAGCCAATTTTGTAAATTTTAAAGTTTCATCTAAATTATCAACTTTTTATTCAGATTTTCAGGTTTTTTTTTTGAGTGTGCAGTTTTATAGCCAATAAATTCTAGTATAATAAAGAGAAAGTTTTAAGTTGTTAAAAAATTGCGTTGATTTTTGACAATTTTTAGATCTGGCAACGCTATTATAAGTATGATTTAAAAAATAAAGGTCAGTGACTGATTTTTATTTATGACTTTTACAAATAAAAGTCTTCGATAACTGTTATGTAAGAGATATATAATAAAAAATCAAAAATAATTGTTATTTTGGATTTATAAAATAAAAGTCAGAAATAACCGTTATTTAAGGAGTAATTAAATAAAAGTAAAAAAATAATTGTTAAAGAGCGATTTTTTTTGTAATAAAAGTTGTAACTGTTACGGTCCCTGCTTAAAGTACCGTTAAATCCACAAAAACTTGCAGTAAAGCAATGATTGCCGATTAAAAGCGAAAGCAAGATCGATTAGGCCATTACCCACTATCGCCTAGCTCAAGTAACGTTAGGACCAGGAAGCGCGGTTTGGAAGAGGTTCGACCTTGGTGGTTAGATGCAGAGGGGTTATATTACTTGGTTTGAGTGCTTATATGAAGTATCGCGCGTGCGTTCAAGGTAGGTGATTTCGCACTATGTGCATTTTTTCACATTGAATAAGTCTTTGACAAAACCTCACATGAAGCCGTTGATCGAGGCTTAGGAAAAAAGATGTAGCTGCCCCCAACCCGATGCGCAAAATAAGAGTAAAGCTACGAACTAGATCTGTGGAAACAGCAGTGAGCAACAAAATCATACAGCTAAAATTGCGAGAGGTTGCCTTTAGGAGGGCACTGTTTCTTCTGATGGTAATTAATAATAAAAAAAATTTTAAATACTGTGTGAGAATGTTCATAGAGCATTTGTCCCATCTAGACGATGGTGCGGCACGGTGAGCCTAAATATCAACACTGCCAAAGCAATCATAATCGAGAAAGAATTTAGCTCCGAAGTGAAATATCTCTGGGTCATCTTTGAGCCCAAAATGTTATGAGGGAATTACGCTGTATGCTATCAGAAAAGCCACATGTGTCTTAATGGAAGAAGTTTGGCTGAAAAATCATAGGCATACACCTTCATAGACCAATAGTAACATATGGGGAAAGGGACCGTGTTCGCCACAATGAGCTGATCGCTTACCAGCGTTATTTGCTCGACCGCAGCCTTAGGACTTCCTCGACCTAACGCTAGTGTACATAGTAATTACCGCAAAGAAGGCCCTCTTCATGAGATAGAGAGAGAACAAGTAATGGCAGAGTTATTTCAAGTAGATTTCGGGAGGGTAAAATAAAAATGAAGACACAAGGTTTAACTAGTGTATTCTTTATAACAGCAGGAGGCTGACAGACTGCCAATGAAAGCAGCAGCTACCCACTCAACATGACCGGGATCCTTCCTTGCTTTAAGACCAGATACTATCAAAGAGAATTCCTACGGCGGAGAGGCGCGACTGCTTAGAAGAGCTATCGATGCGCTCGCATTGTATACTGTAGGGAGTTAAACGCCAAGAATTTTAGAAAGCTAAATAATCACTCTTCAATAGAAAAGTTTAAGCTAATAATAACGGCTGCGACCCACATAGGCACCCTTGGCATTAGCTCAATGCCTGCTGTCGTCACTGCGATGTGTCGGAAGAAACTTGACGCATCTGCTACTAGAATGCGAGGCGGACGATGTCTTGTGATGAGCTTTGAAGGCCAAAAGACATACATATCTGCGTATCCATCTAACGTGTGGGTGCATATTTTGATATTGGGAATACATATGTTTGTATGTTAAATATTCCCGTATTGATTCTACATAGTTAGGTAGGAGTTTTATCTGTCACAGTATACAGAACGCAGCAGCTCGGACTCTACGTATCAAGATGACGAAATCGTTTATTAGCTCTATGGTCCGTCTGGCTCAGCGAATGACGTTCGTATGGCTGACCTTTGTCTTTAAGAGCCATAAGGTGGCTTCTGACGTTTCCGCAAGGAGTTGCGAGGAAGGGTGAAATAAAAGCAATCAGGTTAATTCATTGTGTAGAGGAGATTGTAAGGCTGAATGCAACGAGGAAGTGGCTACTATTCACATTCGGACGCTAAAGTGAGCCACCGTTAATGTGTGATATTAGGGTGACTCCCTCTGGTGGTTGAGCCAGTTTCGGTAGAAAAAAAGAAAAAAAAATTTTAAAGAAGCAGGGATATGGCACCCCTTGTTTAATTTTCCGTGGTATAGAAAGATAACTGACGATTGCCAACCGCCCATGTAATTTCTAAAGAAAAATAAATAATTCAACTCAATTTTCTAATATTCATTGTCCATTCAAAGTTATTATTGTTTTGCTTTGTTTTTTTTCTTTTATTTCAGAGAACGTGATGATCTCTATCATGCCGTTACAGTTATGGCCGATCTTGGATTGACATATACGCAAGTGAAGGCGGCTGAAGGTTCATACTTCTTTCAAATGGAACCCGATCTGGATGCTTTGGCACAATTTCCGGGTAGGTATTAGGTTCTTAAAAAGGATTAAGCCAAGTTTTTATACAGCGGTAGCCACATAATTACTGACACTACCTCTTTACAAATTTTGACCTATTATTTTTCCTTTATTTTTATTTTTCTTAATATACATACATAGTTTATACAATAATGAAAACCATGCCACTCAAAGTTTCAAACCTTGTACAAGAATTAAAAAGAAAAATCGACAAATTAAAAAAAACCGTCATCAAAATTTCAAAATTTTTAATAAGAATTTTTAGAAAAATTTGGGCAGTTTTGTAGCCAATTCACTTTTAATGCTGTGCAAATTTCAAGCACAGTGTTTTTCATTTTCTCCTTCAGTAAAAAAAAATCTCAAAATATATATATATATATATCATATTAAAATTTAATTTACTCACAAAAGTTCTAAAAAATATGATTAGAAATTAGCGAATTATTAAGCACATTTATTGAACTTTTTTCCTGAGATTTGCGCTAAGTTTAGAAAGCTTATTTTTATGTTTTTTTTTGTCGTAGTACGAACTAAATTTTTATAAAAAATTAGCTGAAAAAAAAATTTCGCACATGTGAAAAATTCTCTGTGCCAATTTTTTTTTCAGCGACCGTAGATTGAATTTGCATTAAAAATCTTCGTTAACTAAATTCCCTCAAACAATAAGTAAACAGATATCATTTTCGCATGTATTTGCAGTATGTAAAGGTATTCTTTCTTCTTCTCAAAAGTGCATTTCACTGTAATTTCCTTCATCGCCACGTATATTGGTGTTACATTGAACTACTTTACAGCCGTACCTAAATTAGCGCGTTGAGCGTTTCGCTTGTATCTTTATCTCTCTCTGACGCATTAAATTTATATGCGCTAGAAGAAGAGAGGCCGACAGGCCCAACGCTTGACGCGCTTATTTAGGTATGGCTCTCAGTCGACAGCTGGTTGCGCGTGAAGTAGAGCTAGAACGCATACGTCGTTCGACGCCACGTTTAGGCGCTGAAACGAGTAGTAAGTCAACTACCTGTTGCTTCAGCTGCTGGCGCTAATAAAGATGCCAGGGTTGCCACTGACGAAAAAAAATATTTACCATCGACTTGAAAAAAATCTACCAAACGTGGGAAATATCTACCAATAACTGTTTTATAATTATTTTAATAAAAACTATAGTTTTATTATTTTTTTATTTATTTTAATTAAAACTATAGTTTTTATTTTTAGTTATTTCAATAAGAATTAAAATTGTTCTTAAGAACGTTTTATTTAACTAATTATAAGGTATTTGGGTCGTATTATTGGCATATTCTCAGTTTCCTTCAACCAAAAGCGGAAGTGATGAAACTAGAGGCAACAATGAAACTTTATTATTTGAAAAACTTCAACTCGAGTTATTATAGACAAATACAGTGACTCAAAAAAGTGATTTTTTTTAATATTCGCAATATTTTTCGAGTAAAAATTGTTTGCTGCTTTAACTAAATCCATAAAAATCGAGGATTCAAACTATATACAACATATAGAAAAATTCCAAAAATTTTGGTCTAAATTTCGAATTTTTTACTCAGAATTTTTAGAACAATTTGAGGTATGGAGTTTTAAAGCAAATACTATTTGAGTATAGCCAAAAATGTGCTGCTTAAAATTCTCATTGATTTTTTTTATTTTTTTCCATTGATAAAAAATGGCGTTGATTTAATTCTTGTTGCGAACAATCATGGTGCGTAATTACATACCTGTAAATTTTTTCTATATATTTAAATAATCATATAAAATATTTAGGCAATCAAAAGTTCCTCGGGATTACAGTAAAATTAGTTTTGAATGGAGCGCGATATGTTCGCCTTATATAGATATACATTTATACGTATGTAATTATATAAAAAGTATGCAAAGAAATTTATAATATATTTAAAGATAACTACGAACAATAAATCGGGAACGGAAAGTTCATCAAAAATCTACCTAAATGAGAAAAAATTTACCTTTTTACCAACCCAAATTTTTTCTACCAATTTTGGTAACAATTTACCAAAGTGGCAACCCTGAAAGATGCTGGAAAACGTCTGCCAAATCATTTGCAACGTCTAAAGGCCAAGCAAGTTGATAATAAAAATGCAAATGCCAAGAGAGATGTAAGTATACATAAGTGAAGAGTAGATAAGTATGTAGTCAACAGTGAGGTATGGACCCTAGCCCGCATGTTGTCATAGATATGTATGTTATCGTGCTTACCTAATGCCAGTCAATATCTTAAACTATCTCTTTTATATGCTACTAGGAGACCCGGCGAACGTCGTCCCGCCCAAAATTAGATTTTTAATTTAACCATTTTGATCCAACATTTTCTCCAACAGTCCACGATTTCCATTAGCACATTCATCGGCTAAGATTATGGTTTGGTGGTCGTTTGCCGCCTTAAATAACCTAACGAAGGTGTTATGTCCATGAAGAAGTTCCCTGGCGGCAACAATGATCCGGATCTACATTGAATCTGCCCTAGAAACTTTATAGCTGGTGGCAATTTCAAAATGGATGCGTATCCTTGTTCAACAGAAATACAATATACATACATAGACTGAGATGAAGTACCTTAAAAACCAGTTTCACGAAAGCAATTTAAGTGAAAAATTATGTTTCTATCAGGTTTTATAATAAATTCAATTAAAAAAATATATTTCGACAGGTGGTGATTTGAGATTTGCCACTGCACAACTTAACCCTGGTGTGTTGGAATGAAGCTTTAACGCATAATAATCATGATTCAATAATACAAGGTTAGATAATTATTGACAGCTGCGGTTTGACACTCCCTTACAAAAAGTTGCATTTACGAAGGACGGAGAAAAGGGGAGTAATAAAATCCTTTGGTGCGAAAATGGTAGCTGAAAAGTACGCAAAGTAGGCAATTAGTAGTTAAGTTCCTTTTGTAAATTCTAATATAATTGCAGGAAGTCTGGCATTTTAAACGAAATGTTGAACGTAATATTGATGTATCTATGTGAATTACGTAATTTATGTGCTATTCAAATGTACTATAAAAACTGCAAAATGACTCAAAATTAAAATAAAACTACTATGAGATTGATGAAACATCCAATTTAAAAACAGTTTATGTTTTCATCAGTTAAATATGCTTCATATGCATATGCAATTAAACATATTGCACAAACGCTCATACTCCTATTTCACATCAAAGCTACACTGTTTCCATGTAAATGTGCAAAGAAGCAATACGGTGCCACTGCTAAGGGAGCGGTGCGAGAGAGACAACTGTCAGTTTATCGAACCTTGTATTATTGAATCATGCATAATAATATTGGCAAATCACATTCATTGGGCCAATCGTAACACACCAGAGTTCGATATACTCAATGGTGCAACAGGTCGATTTAGACTGACATTCTCGGCACCTTTTCTCACTTATCGATTTTAGTAATAACTCGACCTCGGCATCACCTCACCGCTCTTTTTTGCAATTGGACTGTCTCAACCGTATCCAGTACATGTTTTGAATATTCGCCAAATCGGATCATAAAAAAAGATTTTTAGTAATAACTCAACTCCAGCGCCAACTGGCGTGTTCAATTGTCAAACTAAACTATCCAGAGACCCACTCAAACACACACACATAACTTTGTTGAAATCCCTCCAGCCATTCAGGATTTCACTCGCAAACATACCTATGTACACATTCAAAGATAAGGCAACAGCAGTACGTTTGTACTTTGCCATTCCCTCTTTTTAAAGAGCGCATTTTTCTTCATGAGTATGTGATTGATTTCATATATCTCCAAACCAATTTCCAGTACTCTACCATGAACATTTCCAGAGATATCTATATACATAAAAATGACCGCGATGCCTGACCAAACGGCTGAACCGATTTCAATTATGTAAAAAGTACTATTTTGGACCTCCGTGTGGAAGGTTTTTCGATAAAAAAAAAATCAAAACTTTTTGTTGTTATTGCCAAAATATTAAGAAAGCTAAGACGTCATGATTTCACAATTTCATAGAGTTTTCCGTGTACAATGATAATCGACCATCCCTATTTCTATGGAAACGCAAAGTTGTTGTTTTTATTAAATTCTTAGCATTTTTATCATATTTACTCACCTTTTAAACCTTCCCTGGACTTCCACAAATAATTCAAGACCAAAATTAGTCAAATCGGTCCAGCCGTTCTCGAGTTTTAGCGAGACTAACGAACAGCAATTTCATAAATTTACATTTGCTCTGCGAACAAACGATGAAAAGTTGTTCATTAAGTAAAACGCTGCTTAGCATTTGCATGCCAAATACATAACTTGACTGAGGAGTGGTGGCGTTGGAATATACGAATTTTTAGATGAAGAATTTTTTCTTTCTTCGATTACTAAGAAATTTATGTAACGATATTGCAAAATTTTCCAAAATATCCTTCAACTTTAATTGAGAGTTAGTAGCCGAATGTGATGTACTTAGAGCAAAAGATTGAAGCAATGAAAGTACAAGAAGTATGTTTCAAATATTAAAAAAAAATGACTTTTCAATATACATACCACGTTTTTATAAATACATAGACTAAAAAGTGTAAATATTTTTTCCTAGACTCATATGTCCTATATAATTAGTCTTGATAAATTTTGATTTGAAAATTTTGCAATAATCGTTATAAACAATTTATGAGAGTAAATATTGAAAAAACGTGGGGCGCATCTAATCTGTAGGCTTGGTTGTGCTGATTAAGATAGTTGTAAGATAATCGTAATTTGAAAGATTTGTTTTTTTCTGGCACGAAAGTCTTACAAAAAAAGCTCCCTTCCCAACTTTCATGGTAAAAAGCTCTTTTGACAGGAAATACTTGAGCAAGTTCCAAATGGAGATGTATGAGAACTATGTTTTGCTTTATTAAAATTTTTTAAATTAAATTTTCTTTTAATCATTAGATTTTATTGTTTTAAAAGGAAAAAAAATTTAATTTTATTTGATTTTTAGAAACTTTGTATATTTTTATTTAATTTTTTTAAACTTTAATTTTTATTGTTTAAAAAATATTCTTTAATTTCATTAAAATTTTACGTATTTTTTTAATATCTTGCTTTTTTAATTTCTTTTTGAATGTTTAGACTTACTTGTTTTAAAAAGAAAAATATATATTTTAAATTAATTTATTTTTTAAAAACTTATTTTATTTTGCTTTTTTTAGTTTATTTGTCTTTTTTAATTTAGTTTTCTTTTAATTTTTAGTTTTTATGTTAAACATTTTTTTGTAACATCATTTGATTTTTATTTTTAATAGATATGATTTTTATACAGTGGTTTAGTTAAATTTTTTCCTTTTCTAAGTAAATTTTCTTTGAGTTTTTAGTTTTTATCGTCTTCATAAGAAAAATATAGTTTTTATTATTTAATTTAATTTTTATAAAAACTATTGGTAAATTAAAAATAGAATAACGCTAAGATCTTCTGTTAGCGGATTTTTTTATTAGTCTTTCGAAAGACAAAAAGAGATGAGAGACAATTGCCAGAGTTGCCCCGTAAATCTCTGTCACCTCACATTGTGATTCATATTTCAATTAACTGTGTGTGAAATATATGGCAACCCTCCTAAATATTGTGTAGAACTGAAGCCTTATTAAAACCATTTCGATTGATACTAATCTTTTAATAGTTCATTTAACTTATTAACAATTTATTTGAATGTAACTTTTTAAACCGATGGCAACCCTCTTCGGATAACTCAAAATTATTCGAAATGTTCAAATTAAAGAGTTTTTAACAAATTATTTAATATTTCATATTTGTAACTTGTGTATAACTTAATTCAATTTGGCTTTCAAAAAAGATGGCAACCCTATTCAAAATAAAACCTTCCTAAATATTTTTGCCTGACACGCATATTGTCATATATATTTCTAGTTCATCGCGAAGTTGCTTAAAAATCGATTGCAAAGTTTCTACTCAAATTTAGTTAAACAAGAAAAGCGCGTTTATATAAAAACGTGAAAAAGTCCAATATTCCTTTTATTTAACAAATTCGATGAGACAGCTTCCCAGCAAACAGTCTCTAACGTTAGAGAAATATTTTGATTTTACATTAGAATTCTAATGTTGTTCTCGAATCGAAAATCAGGTTAGAGAACTATGTTAGAATTCGATTAGAGAATGATTAGAAAAACACTAGACATTAGCAACCAATTAGAATTCAACGTTAGAAAACGATTAGATATCTAACCTCATTCTCGATATTGAGAACTAAGTCCCCTATGCTATTCTCTAATCGCCTTCTAACCTTCTACCTTAGAGAATTCGAATCGTTTTCTAATCGTTCTCTAACCTAAATGTTTGTTGGGTTACTAGACGTTCAGTTTACCGCAGTAGACCAAGCAAACTGCCTGATAAAGGAGATAAGTATGCCAACCAATCATTGGTCCACGAAATCTAACTTTTGAAATGCGTATAACGTCGTGAAATCAATACTTTCCAAGACTACTTCCATCAGCGACTGGACCCATCCCATCTCAGTTCTTTGAAATGCATTTCTTTACCATCATCCCTAACAAACAGCACAGCTTCCCACTTTGCACAATTCCAAATGAAATCTTTCACTGGTCACATCATCCTTCATGGCTTTTCTAAGAAAATTACCGTTGCTTCTTGCATATATGTACATACATACGTGCAAATATCCATAAGGGGATTGCATACAAATGATGCGGCTTTAAGAATAGCGTCTGCAGTCGAGTAAACAAATATTTATTGTCGCCCTGTTATGTTATTGCCAAGTTACATGCCACCATTCTCCCACATCAAATATGAGCTTTGTTTCCTCTGCACTATTTTTATACCCGAGCGCACTTGTGCACAAGGGTATATTAATTTTGTTCACATAACGGTTGTTTGCAACAGCCAAAACGAATCGAGATAGATATAGACAAATGTATACATAAATGATCAGGATGAAAAAAGAAATCGATTAAGCCATGTCTGTCTGTCCGTCCGTCTGTCCGTGTACACGATAACTCGAGCAAAAATTGAGATATCTCAACGAAATTTGGTATGTAGGTTTCCCTTAATCCAAGGTAGGTTGGTATTGAAAATGGGCGAAATCGGACTTTAACCACGCCCACTTCATATAACGGTAATTTCCAGAAATACGAAAACTGCGATCTTTTAGTAACTACTGAAGATAATTCACTCAAAATTGATATTTACAATAATTTTTAGACGAAAAATAAGAATATTATAAATTTTTGGAAAATGGGCGTAGCCACGCCCACTTATGGTTACATGTGTATATCTTGGTAACCGCCGCACCAATTTCTTCCAAACTTGACACAGTTGTTGGCCTTCGCATAACATACCAAATAGCCGAAAATTTTTAAAATCGCTCAATAACCACGCCTACTTCCCATATAACGGAAATTTTCAGAAATACGAAAACTGCGATATTTTAGTAACTACTGGAGATTATTCACTCAAAATTGATGTTTATAATAAGTTTTAGACGAAAAATAAGAATATTATAAATTATTGGAAAATGGGCGTAGCCACGCCCACTTATGGTTACATGTGTATATCTTGGTAACCGCTGCACCAATTTCTTCCAAACTTGGCACAGTTGTTGGCCTTGGTACAGAATAAAAAACCGCCGAAACTTTTTAAAATCGGACAATAACCACGCCCACATCCCATATAACGGTAATTTAGAGAAATACAAAATCTTCGATAAATCATTAAATATTGAAGCTAATTTATTCAAAATTGATGCTTGCAACAATTCTTTACCAAGAAATACGTTTATGGTAAAATTTTGGAAAATGGGCGTGGCACCGCCCACTTATGATCACATATAAGTATATCGGTAACCGTTCTACCAATTTGTACCAAACTCGGTATGGTTATTGTACTTGCCACGTGTAAGCAAAACGTTGAAAATTATTGAAATCGGACTAAAATAACGGCCGATTCTCATATAACGGTAAATTTAAGAAATGCTTGAAACTTCAATATTTCGAAATTGAAGGACGCTAATTTACTCAAAATTGATACACCTCGGCTTACCATCTAGCGGAAGGTTTCGGAAGGGTGAAAAAACATATATTTAATACTTGCGCCGGGTATTTAATGTTCGGCTCCGCCCGAACTTAGACTTTCTTACTTGTTAACGTGTAAAAATTTGTGCGCCTGCTCTCTCCTTTAGCTTAATATAAAATTATTGTATTTTGGTCAGTGAATGGCTTGTAATTTGTAACTGATATTGGGAAGGGATTTACAATTTTCACACTAAATGAGATAAATATCCTAGTACAATCAAACAAAGTTACCAACTGAAGTTTTGATCTACATAAGTAATTTTATTTATTCCTTCATTTAAAGGTCATTTTAAAGGATTTCTTTTTACGCATACAGCATAGAACGGCTGGTGGACATCGAGATGATTGTGAGTTTAAATTTTGTTGTTTATTCTTTTACTGATTGCTTTGAATTGTTCTATATACATATGTACGTACATAAGGGTGCATCACCAAAAAATCTTGCGGTATAATATATTTATTATATTTTAAGACTTCTGCCAAAATATTTTGGCAACATATTAAGATACATAAGTGAGCTACTAGACTGATTTGAAAATACATCCAAATTTTTTAAAATTTTTATGGCGAGCTTTTAAGCATAAACTCTATGATCTGAGGCGATTTTTTAGAAAAAATATTTTTCAAATATGCCCAGCTCACGTAAATTTTAATATTGTTCCGAAATATTTTGGCGAAACTCTTAAATATCGTCGCTGGAATAATGAAATAGTGTAACATGAAAAGTATAGTTTTGAGAAAAACGAATTGAAAGTTTTTATAAACCATTACAAATCATACAAATACAATTTCGTTTTTCGGGAATAAATTAGTGAGCCAAAGAGATATTTAAGAAAACTAAAGATTTTTCTAATAGATTAAAGGATTGTCTATCCAATGGTGCAAGTATCGAATAATAGTGTATGTGGCATTTACACTGTTTCTTTATTCGAACGACGATATAATACATTTTGTAATTCCGTTTGAAAACATTGCCGATTTTTTTGTATGAAGAGTGATGCACACTAATAATAATATAATGTATGTACATTAGGGCGGGTCAATTTTTTTTTCGACATCGTTCCTAGCAGATTCGGATTCTACATAAAATTCTAAGAAAAAAAGCCCTTTAGACCATAGCTCTAGAATCAATTTCGAGCCTGCGCAATTTTAAAAGAAAATATTTTTAATTAATACTAAGTCCATAATCAGATTAATATTTACTAAAGTGTTAGGAATGTTTTTTTTTGTAATAAAGAGTTGTGCTCGGGAGTTTTGTGATACGAAAAATTAATTTCTGATATCTATTTTTTATTTAAAGAACCGCAAGATGGCGCTTCAAAGCAAATCTACTATATATTTGTGGAAGTATGTATGTATGTATGTACCAGGTTGCAGCCTGAACGGATGTACAGAATCGAATAAAATTTTGCCAAAGTATTGCCATGACTCCTGGACCTATAATAGGGTAAAAAAATTGAAACTCGCCAAGAGGGGGAGGGGGATGAGGGGTACCTCCCATAGTGAAAATTTTTAATCAGCTCTAACTTCGGAATTATAGTCACATGAACTCGAAATTTTAAATGCACAGATACCTATGGTAGGTGCTTATGGAAAGATATATGTATATAAATGAGTTTGTAAAAAGGGGCGTGGCACATCTCATAGGTGTGGAATCTTTTATCAGCTATAACAGCAGGCAGTATTAGTGATCTCATTATATTGCATTTTGAAGATTTGTTATAATTGATCAAAGTGAAATTCAAATAAATTATAGATGATATGAAGTTCACCGGGTCATCTTCTAGTCTTTAATATATACTCAGTTAATATACGGATAAATATTTACTAAAGTGTTACGAACGATATTTTTTTAATACCATAAAAAAAAATAACTATGATTTAAAGGAGTGACACACAATGGCTAGAGTCGTCGCATGTGTGTATTCTTTCATATACATATATATGGGCCGTTCTTACGGTTTATATATTTTTCATCCACTCGCTTATTCCTTACCGAAAATTTTAAATAAAAATTTAACAAGTTTTAACCGCTGATACAGTACAGGTAGCAGTTTAAAATGGGGAACTGGGTAAACTTAAAGAAAACATATTCTCTGGTTAAATTAATAAGCCTGCCCGGATAACACAAAATCCTAAGCTTGATAAACATTTGGTGTTATACAAGTTTTATAAAGCTCTACTTGTATTTAGGAAAAGTGCCAAAAAAAATTATAAAATTTATTGATTGATTGATAGAAATAGAGAGGGAGTTATGGCTATGACAATAGAAACTAGAAAAAAGATACCTCGTGTTGAAAGCAAAAAGGATCTAAAACCAAACAAAAAAATATAAATACGTTGTTAATCATAAAAAAAATTTATGATTCGAAAAATAATTTTGAAATATTTAGGGAGTTCACAAGTCGTGCTATTTGTCATATTTGCTCTTTTGTACTATTTTTTTAGAACAGTTGTAAAATGAAACTTGTGAGCATCCCATACTTTTTCGTGTGCTATTGTACAATATTTTAACAATTATATTTGACAAAATCAAAATTATTAAAACAGCTTTAGAAAGTTTATAATGCCCAGAAGAAGCGAGAAAAGCAAATTAATGGCTGCGATTTGCGAGAAGTACGCGCAGGACGCAACGATGGAAGGAAGTGAGTCGTCAAATAAGTCATTTATGAGTTTTTTAAATTTATTTGGTGCATTTTTGTTAGGCGATGAAGATGAGGAGGAAGAGATCGATGAAACTTTTAGGTTGAATATGCTTGGTTTTCCCCGGACACGCTTAGTTTTGCACTGAATTAAAAAAGATCTTTAATAAGTTAAATATGTTATAAATTAAAGATAACTTACTCCATTGCCATGAGATGGCCCCATTTTTTTTATTTAAAATTTGAATATTTTATTGTACTCAGACAAGGAAAAATGTAAATAGCAAAGTAAACATAGTTTTCAAAGTTGTATTGTAATACAACAATTTTACTTGTAAAGCAAAAACAACACTTTTAAAACTGTTCTAAAAAAATAGTCTAAAAGAGCAAATATGACAAATAGCACGACTTGTGAACTCCCTAATTGTAAATTTTTTTTTTTGGTTTTTTAAAGTTAAGGGTTTATTTACTTACAGTAACGAACAAAAGTATTGGCACAGTAAATTTTTCGCAATATAGGCAAAGTATTTTTTAGAAAAATTCCAAGTATGCAGTTTAATAATACATTTAATTTTAGTTTATCAAATAGCAGGTTTGAAGTTGCTTGAAAATCTGAATATAAAATTGCTAATTAGTATGCTGATTTATTGAATTTTCCTGAGTTTTTCACAAAGTTGACACATTTGATTTTTATGTGTTTTAGTGTAGTATGAATAATGTGACCAACTATTTCATAGCACAAAGAAGTACAGGTTAGGTTAAGTTAACGCCGCGAGTCGATTATGAAATTTCGAATGCGGCTAATTTCGATCCCTGAGAGCTCAGTGTTTATTGAAAAGTGCGAGGATCAGTTGAAATTTCAAGTCTCAACGCATGAATACCAATCGCATAATGGCCTGTCAGAACCCCCACTAGCCCTTGAGAGGTAACATGTTTAAAAGTGCCCTATTAAAACATTTGCTGCAGCACGAAAGGACCCGGTTCCCCTAAGCCCAATAGCAGATCGTGCTGCGACAGTTCTGTCTGCAATATCCGCAGGCGCCGTGTTCAACATATGTATGTTAAGCGCCAGTGTAGGTGTGGTTCCTAATGCTCCGCTAATTCCTATTTTACAAGTGTAGCCTTCTCTAGTAAGTTCCACCAGAGAAGGGCTCCCTGAAACAATATAGGCTTAAATCTGGTTTCCTAGAGCTAATGAATTAATTTGGGCGAGAGACCCCTACAGAAGTACAAGGCAACCGACACCTTTCTTACCTTACCTCAATATTAGGCTTCCACGACAGCCGCCGTTGATCGCCCACCTAGTTACCTGGTTCAGGTACCTTGAGCCAGGACAAAAATGGTGTCTAGAAATCGTCCTTTAACCAAAATTTCCACATCATCTACATAGGCGATCACCCGACAGCCCACTTTACCAGTTTCTCTAGAAGGTCTTTTACAACCGCAATCCAGAGCAGGGGAGAGAGAACACCACCTTGTGGAGTGCTCCAAATGACTCTGCATTGAGTGCAGGCGCGTCCCCACTCCGCCGCGACAGTTCTATTCACGGTAGTGAGCTGTAAAGGAGCCTTATTAGGTTGGTTTCGACCCCCTGATTATGAATATTTATATCGACTGTTGCCTCTGGTGTTACATTGTTGAAGGCCCCCTCGATATCGAAGAAGTCCCCTACTGCATAATCTTTATGCGTGAAAAGTTCCTATGACCACTTTACCAATGTATGCAGGGCGATATTCACCAACTTCTTCTTGCAATAAGCATACTGAGCTCTTGAAAGACAGTCACAAGCAATCGCGTTTCTTATGCAGAGGTCTATTAGTCTCTGTAGAGTTTTTAGCAAAAACAAAGAGGAACTGATTGACCTAAAATACTTAGGGGAAACATGGGCGCCTTTTCCGCCCTTCGGGCTGAACTCCAAGCCTTCGGGATGTACCCGGTCCTCACGCAGTTCGCATAAATGGGATCCAACCAATCGCACGACACCTTCAGAGTCCTTCGCTGCTGTAAAAATATGTAATTTGCTTTGTAGTGCAATCTTGCGGTTCTTTCAATAAAAAATAGATATCAGAAATTAATTTTTCGTATCAATAAACTCCCAAGCACAGGTTTGTATTAAAAAAAATATATCCGTAACACTTTATTAAATATTAATCTGCATATTTAATCAATTCGTCGGAATATGTTTTTATGTATGTTACCGCGTAACTTTGGACTACGTTATCCGTTTTCTATAATTCTTTTTGAAAGGAAAGGTGGTTCTTCAGAGGTAGTCTCCTACTAATTGAGTGTAGATCCGATAATTGGGCCACGAAGAAAATAATGGTACACTTAAATTTGTATATGAGAATTGAAGTCGGTTTTGTTTTTTTGTTTAAATTTTACTCCAGTGTTCACAGCTTCTATAAAAGATTCATAGGCCATATTTTTTGTTAGTTCAATTGTGGAACATTTGTGTGAACTGCTTCGGCTAATACTTCGGCTTTTGTTCTCTTTTTATATCGAGGCTAAGTGCATTGTTCGATGGGGTGATATCATTGCCAAACATGATAGTACTTTGTTTGCCATCAATAAACACTAACTTGACGGAGTTACAGTATTCCACATTGATGCGAGCCTCAAAAGCTTTGAATAATATTTGCGAGTATGGCTTTTAGTTTTTACCGCTCAGGTAGGTGGCAGGCCTATAGAAAATATTTCTTAATCAAGAATTTTTCAAATACTTTTCGACACCTATATTATAATACATACATACTTTATCTTATTAACTTAATTGAATTAAATTTTCGAAATCGGTGGCAACTCGACTCAAAAATATTTTCAGTAGTAAGCCTTCTTAAACCTTTTTAATTTGATACCCATATTGCAATATTTAATTTATCTTATCAATTTCATTTAATTCAATTTTGAAACAGGTGGCAACCCACCTCAAAAATATTTTTGCCTGTAAGCCTTCATAACCTGATTCTTTTGACACCCATATTGCAATATCTAATTTATGTAATTAATTTACTTATATTGAAATTTTTAAACAGGTGGCAACTCTCTATTTTTTTTGGTTTTAACCATCCGGATATTATAAAAAACAAACCGAAAAAATAAAAATATTAAAATCGGTCAAGCTGTTTTCGAGTCTTAGCGAGGCTAACGGACAGCAATTCATTTTTATATACAAGATATCTTCTTTTAAAAATGCGCAGGCTCGAAATTAACTTTAGAGCTATGGTCTGGAGGAATTTTTTTCTTAGAATTTTATGAAGAATCCGAATATGCTAGGAACAATGTCGAAAAAAATCGATCCATACAAATTGACCCGCCCTAATGTACATACATATATGTATATATGTTTTAAAATTCCCTTTTTGTTTTCTTTTCAAATTTTTAAGGTAAAACGGATGCTATTGTTAAAAGTCCCATCTGGTATCGCTACAAGGAGGGTTTCAACAACGCTGTACGCAAGGATATTCATATGCACGAGCTGCTGTAGTCGGGTACATCTTTTTCAACAGAGTTTTAAGGCGATAGCAAAGCAACAATCTAAATTGATATTTAACCTTTTAGGTGAAAACGCTGTCGTGGTGATTCTTTTCCAAAATCGGACATACTTTTTACTTCTATGAAATCGTTAATTTATTTTTTAAACAAAATATGCATATACATATGTACATATGTGAAAATAGCTGTATTTAATAAATACTCTAATTTTTTACTCCTCACGAAAGACTTTTGATATACAAATTTGGAAAAAAGAAGAGAAAAATATTTTGGTATTTTTCTAAAATTGGAAAATTTAAGGGAAATATCCTAATTAATCAGACACTGTACAGAATATGCTGTTTATAATAAAAAACAGAAAATAACGTATCCGCTCCTTTTTAAAGGCAAAAACAAAAGACAAAATTTTCCTTGTAAATATTTTATTTTTCTTTAGTAGAGAAAAACCTTTACTGTTTCCTATTTGTTTTAAGATCATTACAAAATCATTATTTTCTGATTATTTTCAATCAAAAATAATAGCTATTTTGAACTTTTCTGGATAAAACCTGTAAAAATGTCAAAAAGCAAAATTGCACTCAGAGATAGAGAGAAAACCCAAAAAGTACAGCTTGCTACTCCTTGTGAGTAGGGAACGCGACTTTTATTTTTCGATCATTCTTAGCCGTCATTTATGACCGATTTAAATCGTTATAATCATAAAAAATACAAATGAAAATAACAGTTATAATATGAACGAAAAAGTTCAAATCCATAAATAACGATTATTCTTGATCGACAAAATAAAAATTATAAACTAATTGTTAAATTTGATCGGAAAACTAATTTAACGGTGAAATTATGATTTTTATTATTAACATCAAAACCGTTACGGTCCCTGTTTGCAGATATTAATTAAAAGCGAAGTTGAGATTTCGATGTACTTTTGGACATGAAAGTTCCCGGAAGGTTCCGCAGACTATCGAAAAGTGCCGAAAAACCTCGAAGGCTTCCGACGAAAATCCCAAATGACCTGATAACACTTGTATTAATAGCGAACTCCGAAAGCTAAAAATAAAATACAAAATATCCCGAAAACAACAAAAAAATTACAAAATAATCTCATACTGTAAAATTCAACATATGTACATACATATGTATTTATGTAAGTTAAAGTTTTATTTAATAAACTTTATTTTTAAAAAAGCTCGCGTACTGTTGTCCGCTCATGTGTTTATTTATTTGAATCCAACTTAAGATTAATTACAATATATTTCTTACTTCTACATTACACCTATGTCGACCACCAATTTGCTGACTGTTGTTGACCGTAATGTTGGTTACCAATATGCTGACTGTTGTTTACCGTAATATTGTTGCTGATCGATACATTTAGTAATTTGATGAAATGTTCGTGGAATGCTGATGCAGCGTCTGCGGTTATAACGAATTCACCGGATGTGTTATCGGTGCCACTAACCCATGGGGTTATTGTCCAATTCGAGGTATTGTAAGGTGTGGTGTTAACTCCTCCCCTCTTAAGTATGATTGTCCTCAATCATTAATAGAAGGGTAAGTCGTTGAATTTTACGTATGTTGGAATGTCATTACTTTCTTGTGGCGGGCTACCTGTTTTGGGCTTCAATACTTCCTTCTCGATGTATTGTATCTTTATTGATCTTTTCTTTAGCAAAATGAAAAGTGCGATTGTTATCACGGATGTTATGGATATTAAGCCTCCGATGGATAGTGTTGCCTTTTTGAGAGAATTTATTTTATGTGTGTTGTTTATATGTAAGTCCTTTAGAGACTCGAGCGAAAGTATCTCGATATGGTCCTTCTCTAATGGAGTTGGCTGCAATATTACTGGGATAGATTTAATTGGCATTACTTCTATATTACTACATACTTTATTGTTGATTCTAATGGTTGTGTTGTAAAATATTACAACATGGGTCCCGTTTATCTCCTGTGCCATTTTATCGGCTTCTATTTTACCGCTGAATTTATTGAGTAGAATTACGCCTTTATTTATTTTTTCTATTGTTGGTATGTGGTGGTCATTGGTGGTATTACACGTAGAATTTAAGCTATTTATTATTCTAGATATACATAAATCATTACTAATATCTATGACATCTGCTTCTTTGCAAATCATTAAATCATTGTAAGTTTCACATTTATTTTTGATACCATATAATTTATCTTTTCCTTTTAGAATTTCTTTGTATTTTGTTTCAATTATAATATTGTTCATTTTCTTAACGGGTCTTCAATTATTCTTTTGAATGTTTCACTTAATGTTAGGGGTATTTTAATAATATAAATGATTTTCATATCTTTACTCAAAACGTTTATTTTTGCTAATCTTAGTGCATCTTCGGCACTTGTAAATGGAACTTTTTCCTTTTTTAGTTTGCTAATTGAAAATTCGATTTCTTCCTTACTTAATAATACAGAGTTAATTATATCATTCTTTGCCCATTGAATGGCGTATTCTATATTAATTAGTTCTTCTTTTATTAATCTAATTTTGTTTTGCAAATTTACTATAGTTTCCATTACAATACTACCATATTTTCTGATGGTGTTCAACATCTTATTTACTATACCAGTTATATTATTTATACGTTTTTCAAATACATTGTTTATTACTACTTGGTTGTTATTGTTTTCATTTAAATTATTCAAATTATTAGTTATTATATTTAAGTCTTCGTGATCAGGAGATCCGGCTATAAATTTCCATGCCGTTCCTAATATATCAATTGATCTTTTTCTTCTAATGTCATTAATAGGTTTTAGGGTATTAAGGATTTCGAACGTTTGGATTGTTTCATGTTTTAGGACGGGATATAGAAGGTTGTCTTTAGGGATTTGGCCAGTTATTTCGTCGTAGGTTTCCGTCAGAAATTGTTCGTATTTTCCTAGGTCGATGAGATGAATAAGTCTGAATGTTCCGTCCTGTATTTTCGCTTGTCCATTGTCTATTGTTACTAATTGAGATTTACTATAGTCAAGAATTTGTATGTCCGATGAAGAAGTAGAGATCGTAATAAGGAGAATGAAGAGTTTGTAGAGGTCCATTTTATCTGAAAACTAATTAAGTTTTTATTAGGGATTTGTGAACTATTCGTCCTGATATTGTCTTAACTGTTGTCCTGTGGTTTTCCGAAACTTTCTCCTTTTTATACTTTGGAGTCAATTTGGAACCTAGTCTTTTATTGATTTTAACGTAAATAATTTCTCCTGGTGAGAAGTCCTTATTTTGAGGTCTATTTTTGTTGTGGTACGAGAGGTGAAGTTCTTGTTTTTTCTTAAGTAGTGCTATGTTTTCTTGTCTTTGTTGTTCTAACTGTTGGGGGTCGCTATGGATTCTATTACCGAAAAATGTGTCTATTGGTTTGTTTTTCGTCGTTGAGTGTATTGAGGAATTGTATTCTTGAACTGATTTGAATAGTAATTCTTCAAACGTTATTCCCACGGAAGTTGCTTTTAGACATCTCATTATTTCAGAAAGTGTACTATGGAATCTTTCTATTTGCCCATTGCTGGTGCTACTGTAGGGTGGTGTGGTATAAATGTTAATTGACATTTGGTCTCTGAGTAGGGATGATATTGAAGCGGAGTTAAGAGATTTTTCGTTGTCGATTATCACAAGTTTGGGGATTCCGAACGCTATCATTAATTCTCTAATTGGGTCTTTGATATGTTCTATTGCCCTGGAAGGTATTACTTTCACATGTCGACATGGACGATTTCACCTGGGGACTGTGGAATGGGGGTCGGTTGAATTTGTGGTTTGGTTGGATGCCTATCGTATTTATGTGCACGACAAGTTGAGCACTGTTTAACAACTTTTTCGATTTTTGCGTGCATGCTTGGGAAATAGAGTTTTCGTAGAATTTGGGTTTTGTTTTCGCGGCTATTCCTATGAGCTCGCTGATGCTCTTGTATGGTTAATTGTTCTTGTTCGGTTTCTGATGTGATATCCTGAAGGAGAGTTTCGGTTCGGCTTCGGTGGCCGGAATAAGGAGGTGTGAGGAGCTTTCGTCGCTATGGTCTGTAACTGTAAGAGTATTAATGTCAGTTTGTGGGGGTCTCGAAAGTGCGTCTGCTACGACGTTGGTTTTTCCGGGTTTATACTTCATCTCGTAGTTATATTCTTCGAGGATGCACTTCCACCTTTTCATTTTCCCATTATGGTTTTTATTGCTTAATGCAAAGGTGAGCGGTTGGTGATCTGTGAAAATTACATGAGAAATTTGCATTGGGGTTAAGAGCTGTCTGGACTAAATTTCGTCCTTCTTGTCTTATAATGTTGTTTACTAGTCCTGTCACTAAATTAGTCAATTGGTCCATATTAAAATAATTGGAGTTGGAATTGGAAACACTTGGTTGTGTGGGTGCGTTAAGCACAGGGGGCGGACAAGATTATTGGGATTAGACATTTTATTTCTGTTCTAAATTTTATAATTTTTTTTTATTTTTTATTATCTTATAATTCTTCTCTAGGGTCCCTTGGGTGGTGAATCGCAGAGAATTTTATTGTTATAAGCTGGAGGGTACCCCGTTAGGTGGTGAATCGCAGCTTCAAATTATATTATATTATTGGCTGTACCAGCCCGATATTATATTTGTGATTAAGTCCTCCTGGTGTTGGGGTATAGTTTCCCTTTTGCTGCAGCTACTCGTGGTACCACCAAACACACTTTGAAGAGGAGTGCGTTTCTCTCCTACAGGAATTTAACGCTGCTGTCTCCTGGACCGGCTCTTTTCTTCACGTTCCTTGGGTATTCCACTTTTCTTGCACGCAGACCAATGAATGTCCTTGTTGCAGTCTATTTCACTTCACATGCGTGCTGTGGATTTCCTTTTGTGAGTTTCCGCGCATTGATTTTCGGCTGTTTTTTTCTCACAGTCGTTTTATCATCACTTATTAATATTAAGATTTTCGCGCGTTGACACTTCGGCTGTTTTTTTACAGGCGTTATTTTTTTGCACTCACTACCGAAACGCGAACTTTGAAACCGGCCCCTACTCGGGCGCCAGTTAAAGTTTTATTTAATAAACTTTATTTTTAAAAAAGCTCGCGGACTTTTGTCCGCTCATGTGTTTATTTATTTGAATCCAACTTAAGATTAATTACAATATATTTCTTACTTCTACATTACACCTATGTCGACCACCAATTTGCTGACTGTTGTTGACCGTAATGTTGGTTATCAATATGCTGACTGTTGTTTACCGTAATTTTGTTGCTGATCGATACATTTAGTAATTTGATGAAATATTCGTGGAATGCTGATGCAGCGTCTGCGGTTATAACGAATTCACCGGATGTGTTATCGGTGCCACTAACCCATGGGGTTATTGTCCAATTCGAGGTACTGTAAGGTGTGGTGTTAACTTGTATCTCAAAAATATGTGGGAAAATCCCCAACTGACCCGAAAAATTTAGAATAAAATAAATCAATCTCTATCGCGTAGAGTAGACGTCCAGATTGTGTTGTATTTCATTTTTATCAATGACTAAAAAGTCATTTTGAAAAGGAAAACCATTTTTTAAACAAATTAGAATATTTGCGGAAATATTTACATTCATGTTCTGGCTGTAGCTAAGTCACCTCTGCAGACTCAGCTGCAGTCAGGAATGTAAATATGTTCAAAAATATTCTCGCTATTATTTGTTAGGTTCTCGCTATTATTTGTCAGGTTCCGAGAGACCCCAGGTTTAATTGCCGTCTGCCGAAATACATTACTTGTACTTTTTCACCATTGTTTAAGGAATAGAAATAGCTCTAAACTGGTTCCGAACAGGTACCGAAAGTGTCCCGAAATGATGCCAAACTAGTCCTGAAATAGTCGTGAACACGCCCCGAAAAGTTCGAAAATGTCGTGAGCTGGGAAATTATCTTGGAACAAGCTTTGACGCGGTCCCGAAATGGTCCCTTATTAGTTAAAAATTATCCCAAAATGGCCCTAAAATTGTCCTGAACTAGTCCCGAAATGTTCCTAAATAGTCTCGAACAAGTCCAGAAGTAGCCCTAAACAGCTTCCGAAGAGCTAGTCCGGAAGTTACAATTTTTTGCTGGGTTAAAGCAAATTTTGCCCATACCGAGAGCTAAGTTGTTTACACATCATTAAGTTGTTCTTCTATATAATTCCAGAATATCAGTGTTGACCCTCGTAAGTATTACCATCGCGCTAGCTGTTATAATTATTATAATGCGTTATTGTTGTCATTACATATATATTTTTGTCATTAAAATTAGTTTGTTGTCATCGCTGAGCGGATGAATGACGTTGCTGTAAGCTGCTGCGTGTTGATCTCGTCATTGGTCGGTCAGCCGTGTCAAGTGAATTGTAGTGATGATAGTGGCGCTATCGCTGCTGTCGCAGTCGCGCTGCAGTTACTTTGTGTTGACTTCCAGCGGGAGCTTTTTTGCGCCGCTGTTGTGTTGTGTCGTTGATTGCGACAAGAGTTGAGTCGAGGCGGGTGTTATTTAAATAACTATTGTTTTGATCGTTGCAATGGATTTGCGTAGCTTTGCTTTGTTTTGCATTTGGCTATTTGCTATTGGATTCAGTACCACCACAGTGACGGCTAGACCGCGTGGACGACCGAGTAAGTAGAGTGGTGAAGACCTATGTGGGCGATAAGTACATACATAGTGATTAAGAATTAAGAGTTAATTAAGAAAAAACAAAGCAAAGGCGTGGCGAAAAAAAATAAAAAAATATAAAAATGGGCAACCATTTTGCTCAATAAGGGCTGCTTCCCCCAGCCAGACCATGGATAAATCTTGATTTCAGGGGACTATTTTTGATTTTATGACCTCTTAAAAAAAAATTAGTTTTTTGTCTCCTAAATCCGCGAAAACAGTTAAAATAAAGCGTTAAGTAATTTTTATGCCTTTTTTAGGTTATTGTTCTAATTTACGGTATTCCTTTAAGATTATTTTTACTTCTTACTTTTTTTTTTTAATTGATAACACTGATACATTCAAGTACATACATATGTATTAGAGTCCAGCGCAATTGTATTTGCCGCATTTCATTCAATAAGT
>NW_023458560.1:49265563-49276120 GCF_013731165.1 Rhagoletis pomonella
GAACTAAATTGGAACTACCTAAAGAGGAAGAAGGTGTGTCTTCTTCATCCTGGTGGGATTGAAGGGATTTTTCAAAGGATGCCTCTACCTCAAATAATTCGCAATTTGAAGTCGAGGCGCTATCTGCTGCTTCGGGCGAAAAAGGTATCGGCAGAAAATCCTCAACGCCAAGTTCTATTACAGGGTCAGCGCTCGAATCCAAAATTTCGCTATCAATCTCTATAATAGAATCGAAACTTGGCTGAAAATCTTCAACTCCTACTTCTATGACTCCTTGTACGTCTTCAACTAAACTGCCTGATACATTCCTATCAGTAATCTCATTTTCCCTACTAGCTGTCACTGCGGGCGAATATAATCTTAAATTAATATCGGGAACTGCCCATTTGTGAAGGCCTCGGCTACTTCTCATCTGATGGGAAAAATGCCTCTGGCAGGCGAAAATATGTTTCGCTGTTGGGCCCACCACACCCAACAACTGGAGCCATTTACGCCGCCTATTGAAAAGAAGTAATTAGCATTAAAGCTAAATACCATATGCAAAATTAGTATACTAATTAATGCATATACAATGGTAATATAGTACATATATAAATAGAATAAAATACAAATAAAATACAACAAAGCAGTTTTAGTATAGGAAATATGGGGTGTGTGTACTAACTCCTAGAAGTTGGAAGTTTTTGCTGGCATACTGGCGGAAAATTTGGAACTTCTAGCATTTATCATAGAAACCTATTAATACATCATATTAAATATAAGCAAAGATTTTCCAAAACCAAATTTAGTAAACACTTGCTAGTCCAATTAAAGTTGTTAGTTTAATGAAAGTTAAAATTGAAAACCAAAACATAGTCAAAAATAAATTAGTAAAGCGAAATTGAAATTTTATGTTAAGTGGAAATCGATAGGAAATCACGGGCAAAGGGAGATGGTTAAATGTATTTACATTAGTAAAGCGAAATCGAAAATGATGTGTTAAAAAACAATAAAGTAAAAAAATTGGTTATAACGATACCCGTTCTGGTCCGTTAATTGGAAAATTGGTTTCTGTAAAAAATCGAACATTACAAAAAAATATTGTTTTATGTACATACATATATTTCTTTCATATTTTTTACATTTATAATATCTCGGAAACTACTTCACCGATCAAAAAAGTATTGATGTTTATTTAAAGATAATTTAAATACCTTTTACTCGATTTATGTATTATAACCCTTTTTAAAACCAATTTTAAATAAACGCCATTTAAAAGAGTATACTTGTTTTTTTTTTTAAGTATTTCTGGCTTAAAAATATATATAAAAAAAACGCAAAAATTATGTTCTCAAGTAAAAGACCCATTAATTACCTTTACTTTGCCATCATTAGTTTTTTAATAAGTTATGTAGTTCAGAAGA
The DNA here is from genome assembly GCF_013731165.1 of Rhagoletis pomonella. Classification (NCBI taxonomy): domain Eukaryota; kingdom Metazoa; phylum Arthropoda; class Insecta; order Diptera; family Tephritidae; genus Rhagoletis; species Rhagoletis pomonella. The sequence continues at coordinate 49,266,967 of NW_023458560.1, forward strand.
CATTAATATTTAAAATAATCAAAAAATTAATTTTAACCATTGATATCTTCTTTATTTTTTGCTTGCGCGAAATAATAGGTGTGTATAGTAACATTTCCAGTAAAAAATTCCAGCGAGAGCGTAAAAGCTAAATAGAGCGTAAAATTTAGAAAAAGAGAAAACTGGCAGAAAAATTTATTGAACGCAAAACCATGATAAAAACATAGCAAGGTATAACCGTTCTCTCAATTTGTCGGCCATGATTTTTTTTTGAAGTTTGCCAACATTTTAAAATCATATAAAAGTGAAAATAAAAAATTGAAATTGTTCGAAATTGTTGTTGCTTGAGATTGAAAATGAAAATGTGTGTGTGAGTTTGTGAGTAAATTTAAAAATTAAATTGTTTGGAAACGTCAAGAATTTTAAAAGTGACTCTCAGCGGTTCTACCTTACTATATTTTTATCATGCGCAAAACTAGTAAAAACTTACGAATAAACAGTTGCATTGCTTTGATATTCCCGCTGTAAACATTTTACAATTAATAAATCAGTTTTAAATTCTTTGCTTTGCGCACAAGCATTTATACAATCCTGTTTATCATCAATTAGTTAATTAATTTTATTTTCCACTCTTTTTACTTTTGTTTACGCTTAACCAATTCAACAAATGGTAGCTTTCGATATTTATTATTGTTCTTCTGCTAGCTAATTTCTGCTAGCAAAACTTTCACTACCAACAATTTGCAGCTCTCCCATGTTATTACGCTCTCGATTCGATATTATGCGGCAAAATTTATCACTTTGCATTATTTGCAAATAATACTTTCTACATATTGCACGTTCAACAATAAATAGAATTAAATATATGCATGACCAAAAAAAAAGTAGAAAAGTACATAGGTACATTCGCAATTTTTGGGTATATCAGTTATCTATTAGCTTGAAATCTCCAAAAACATAAGTTTGAAATCAATCCTCTTTATTATTTTACGTGCAATATTTACTTTAATATAATTATAATTATTTGAATATACATATGTATATATGTATGTACATATAAAACTGATATCACTCACCTGGTCATTTCTCCCAACGGAGGGAATACATATAAAGGACATCCCAATGGACATCCCACGATGCAACTTTTGTTCACCATTTTGCTTCTGAAAAGATGCAAACAAAAAGTTATAACGACTATGTTCAAATAAATATGTACATATGTATATACATATGTAAATGGCATACATTAAAATAACTTACCTATTGAATTGTTACTACACGGTACCACTTGAGCGAAATCTGTAGTTCAGGAAGAATATGTATATTTTATTAAAAATATTCAATTTATGTATTGAAAGAATAAAAGAATGCCTGCGTCTTATTTTTTCAATTTGAATATCTGAAATAAATGCCAAGAGGGTTGCCTTACCTTATCACAATAGTACGAAATTAAAAATTACACAGCAAAAGATGTTTCTTTTGCTTATAAAAATTTATTTCGGAGCTCAAAAAATTTAAAACTAATATTTTTCATAAAACTGAATTTTTTTACCATATTTTAAATTATTTTTGTGCAACAATTCGCATTTAAGTTACAATGTCAAAACAAAAAATCTAAAGAATTTAAACTTGAAAAAAGTATAACACGACAACCCGGTTCGAAAATTAAAACTTCAAAAAATGATGCAACAGCTTCACAAAACCCTGAAGGTGCTTCACAAAACCCATTCTAACGTCATTTTGGCTAGCAACCACACCAATACTCTCAAGCAAAAACACCAATACACTAGCAAAAACACACCTAGAGCCTGCCAAAATCACACCTACAGCCCATGATACAAAAAACAAGGTAGTTGCATTGTCACTTTTTCGTCGCCATATTAACAACCTGACAATTAAGCAGATTGTGACATTTCGTGCTACCATACCCAATATCTAAAATCCTTCAAATTTTCTTATTAATCTTTTGTCGATTTAAAAATAGTTTGTTCTTACATGTACATTTTAAATTGTGTGAAAGCTGACAGTTTATAGAATTCAGTAGCGACGAAAACAAAGGGGGGTTAAGTGGTTAAACCTTACCTAAGCCGATCATAAAACTTGCGACGCAGTTTCAGCTTATGCCTATGGGTCTTGGCGAGAAAGTAATCCCTGAAGGTTTAGCTTAAAATGGTTCTCGGGATACACCCTGTGATCATGTTACTTTCCAGAAGGTGTCGCGCCCGTTTTCCTGTACATATTTCCGTTGGAAAAATAAATGCTTCCAGAGGTATCTATGCGTCACAAGAATTTTAGTTTATTTGGTTTATACCGCTAGTTTTCAATGGCTTCGAGATCGTTTTCATATACCCCCATTTTTCATAGGTTTGGGATTGATTTCATTTACCTCTATTTCCAAGTTCTACGGTGGCACGCCGCATTTTCCAATAAATCCATATATATATCCATACAAAGTTCCAGGACTCTACCACAAATAATTCCAGAGATATGCACTTTATGCACGCCCTTTAGATATCGGGTTTGTTTTAGCCTATAACCATTCTTGGAAAATTTGTGTCCGAAATTTCCAAAAAATCGGTACAGCCGGTATGAGCATTGCGACTGCTCAAGCGAAATGAACTAATGATTCCAAAAAATGAAATCAAACATCATAGTTGACCCAAAAAGAATATTAGACTTCATTCTCTCAACTTCTCAGAATGTAGAAAAGCTAAGAAATATATAATAAGATGGGATATATTAAAAAAAACAGCCTCCAAACATTTACTAAAGACGCCCCTGGACTACACAAATCAGCTTGGTTGAAAATTTATTTGTATCTATTTATTTTATACTTCAATTTTGGGTGTGTCAAAATTTCATGTGAAAACAATATGTGTTGCTGGAAAAATTTTAGGCCCATGGGTCCTAAAGTAAATTCCATTTGCTGTTAAATGGACAAAGACAATATGTATTAAATAACACATCGAAATGTGTAATTTCAGTGTCTGAATTACATCAAAATCATCGTATCCGATATAGAAAACTACATTGTGAAAGAATGAGATGACATGAGGACACTAAAAAAATTTTAAAATATGCTCACTAAAATTGTATTAATATTAAAATAATGATTTGGCAAGTCGTTATCGAATTTAATGTAAAATTTAAACGTTTTTAAGACAAGATATTGATTATTTTTAAAAGGTATCTATTAATACAACTATTTTCTTTATAATCCCAAATTTAGGATATAAAATTTCCCACACCAAAAAACCTACAATTGGGTAACGCCGCTTCGATTTTTTTACAATTGAGCAATTGTCAAAAATCTGCTTTTTAATCAAAAAGTTGTTTATTGAAACTACCTTCTTTTTTGTATCATGCCTACAGCCTGCCATAAAAAACGGTAAGAAGAAGAGTTACGTTACTTACAGGCTAACCTAATATTCACGCACGCCGCCAATTTATTGTCAAAAATTTCTCATGCACATGCAACTTGTATGAGATCAATCGAAATTGAACGGCGTGCGTATGAAGCTAACTCAATTTCCAATTTTTGTTCTGCGTGACATTTTGATTTGACGTTTCGCTCAATGAAATCAAATGCAAACGCATGCAAGTCAATTTCGGGTGACACAAAAAAACGAATTCGACGGCATGCGTACCAAAACGCAAGCCGCGAATATTAGGTTAGCCTGTTATAGAACTGTACGATGGCATAAACTGTACGAAAAAATGAAAGGGAGAAGTATACATGCCTTCTATAATTTTGACTTATATGTATATTTGGCAAATCTTTGTGTAAACAACAAAAAATACACATTTTCATTTCTTTGCCAGCTTGGAAAATATAGGCTTATTTTTACTTAAACGTGATATAAAACTCATTAAAATGTTCTGTAATGTCTTGTTGTAAGTTTGTTATCATAGTTCTTCGTATTTTTATTGTCCACTAAACGTGAGTGGCTTCAATTTAAAAAGTTCTAGTACAAAGAATTTCTTTGTTTTGAATTTGTTTGTTTATTGTTTTTAATTTTTAAAATTCATACTTTTGACATGTACGTGAATGGCGGAGTTGCCGCTTTCCTCCTATTCGGTGGGTTTTTATATTAAAAAGGCATCAAAATGGGAAAAACCCCCCTTGGTATCTCTGCATCTGTTAAACTTTTTATGGGAAGATGTATGAAAATTCAACTTGCTATAATTTCATATGCTTAACAGTATCACAACAGTATGTTTACAGTATCTCCCCATAACTTTTCATATGAAAAAATTTATTATATGCATCCCACTCGATATCATTGAATTCCTCATTAGAACATGTAGTCCCTCTATTTTAACGTATCAACAGTTCATATGACTTCATACTATGTAAATGCGCCATAACGCTGTTAATTTTTCGTCCGCGAATAGTTTCCACTTTCAGTTTGCACCTTCTCTATCTATCTAAGTTCTCTGTCTTCACTAGTTTTTTTAGATTATTTGTCGAAGTGGAAGTCATATTTTATCATCTTTAATACGCCATTTCGGATTTATTGTTAATTGGCTGGCAAAAGTTAAATAAGAATCAAAGAGGTTGCTAATGAAAAGAAAATGAGGGAAAAGCATTTTGGTTTTGTTTTTGTGTAGTAAAACTGTAATCAGAGGATGTAAAAAATGTCAACGAAAACACTAACAGCCGGTGTGAACAGCCTTTAGCCCACAATCCCAAAACACGTTTTCAAAGTGTTTTCGTTGTCGGTCAGAACATGGTACAGTGTTATCTGGCTGGAGTGAACACCCGATGCTACGAACACCTCGAAAGAGTGAACATGAAAATTTTTCCATTGAGTACTCTACAGAGTGAATAATTTTGTGTCTATGTAGAGTGAACAAAAGTTAAAACCAATTCCTTCCAAATTCAAAACTGTAACGAAAAATGTAATAACAAAAATCCCCGTATAAGGGGTTCCCAACTCGGAGATTCGGCAACTAGTGAAGTGGGAAGACCATCTGAAGACCTGTAACTTCACCTCTGGTGTGAGAAAGCTTTGGTCAACCGTGAGGTCATTGTCCAATCCGACGAAGCATAACGACAGAGTTGAAATATCTTTTGGGGACCACGCTTCGTCCGATACGGAGCGATGCGCGAGCTATTTTAGCCGACAGTTCATACTACATCCTCCGGCGGACAAAGCCAAACGTAGAGTGGCCAGAAGGCTGCACAAACTACAAACACCAAGTGCGCTTCTTTTTTCCAGCAGCAACGACGAAAGGATAGCCATCGGGAAGGCAAAAGTCTCCAAAGCCATTGACTCCGACGGAATTTGCATGCTGATGCTCAAAAATTTGGGTCCTGCGGGAGTGGACAACCTAGCCAAGGTCCTCAACCTGTTTATGGCCACTCTCATCGTACCAGACATCTGGAAAACGGGGAGAGTGGTTCCACTGCTTAAACCGGGGAAACCGTCCAACAAAGGAGAGTGTTCTCGCCTGGTAGCTCTCCTTTCCCCGGTTGCGAAGACACTAGAGACCCTTCTGCTCCCGAACTACACAAATTACTGAACCCCAGCGAAGCATCGACATGGGTTCCGTAAAGTGCACAGCACAACAACAGCACTTGACGCCATAAACGCCCAGATAACTCGTGTCCTTAACCGAAACCCCCCTGTTAGAGAACTATTCAAGTAATACTTCTAGAAGACAAACGGTGGGCGGCGAATTACCTGAGTGGTCGAAACTCGTCAGTGATCTTTAGAGACAAATCGAGCAAACCTAGGAAAAATCTTTGCCCACTACTGTTCAACTTTTACATTTCTAAGCTGCCTCAACCATCAGAGGTAGTCTCGATTGTCTCTTATGCTGACGATTGCCCGATAATGGTTATCTCGCCGAGCTTTCTCGCTTCGTCACTGCACGGAGCCTAACCCTCTCCCCTACAAAATCCTCAGCAACGCTTTTCACCACTTGAACGAAGGAGGTCAGACTGCAACTGGGTATTCTCGTCGATGACGAACCAATTCCGACGTTGAATAACCCGAAGATGCTCAGAGTAACCTTCGAAGGTCTGCTCTCCTTCTCGGCGCATACAACCGCAATTGTCAATAAAGTACAAAGCCCCAACAATGTCCTCAAGTCGCTAGCCGGGAGCACCTGGGGCAAAGACAAAGAAACGTTTTTGGCAACGTACAAGGCAACTGGCCGGCCGGTTCTGAACTATGCAGCGCCTGTGTGGTTACCGGGAACTAGTAGGACGCAGTGGATGAAGCTGCAGACAGCGACAGGATTCCTTCTTAAGTTTGGCTTAACATCACCTGCGCGACGAGGCACATATGCTCCCGATTAAGGAGCATAACATAATACTCTGCAAGCAATTCCTAGTATGGTGTCATCGTGTTAGCACACAAACAGATATCTGCTTGCAGAAGAACCCTCGCACGGCACGTCAGAAGGCATCTATATGAACTGACGGACAAAGTCCGGGGTTCATAAATCTACCTCTGAACCCAAAAACTTACCGACAGGCCTTGAACGAAATTCTAAGAGAGCCAGTCCCGAGTTATATAGACTCTCGACCTGTGAATGCCGTTCTGAGCACGCAACCACCTGACGTGGATAGCCCAACTTCGATGGGGCTACTGCAGCAGGTTGAACTCATACCTGAACAGAATAAATGCAGATGTGCCAAATGAATTCCCGGCATTCGGAGAGACGCTCCATGACTCGCAGCATCTCTTCGCATGCCCACTGATAAGGTATCTGGCCTTATGGACAGACCCCATCGAGGCTTCACGCTTCCTGGGTCTACCGCTATAGAGCTTGACGACAACGATACAACAACAACAGGAAACATGTGTTGGCATTAGCTCTGGGAAAAGACGACACTTCAGAGTTCTTCAAATTTTAACTTTAAAAGACGCACTGCGCAATAAAATTTATTTTAAAGAACAAAAAACTCAATCTGGATATAGTGAACAATCTGTTTTCTATGAACTGGTCTTGCATTAATTAGTTCACTCGACCCAGATAGCACTGTATTAGTGCATTTAAATTTGTAGATTCTTGTAAATTCAGAAATTTTAGTGCAGAAAAAAGCACTAAAAAGGGCACTAGGCCCTAAACCATTTTTTTGGCGTTTTAATTTTTAAAAAGCACTAAGGGCCGGTTACTCAATGTCTGGTTAACACTAATCTCCGGGTAAACATAGTTATCGACGTTACCGACTCCCTGTTATATGCATGGAGTCGAAGACGTCGATAACGATGTTTAACCGCAGATTAGTGTTAACCAGACATTGAGTAACCGGCCCTTAATCTAGTGCTTAAAGTACCAAGTTGGCAACTATGCTCATATAAAAATGAGAGAGAGAGAGCTAGAGTGTCAGTCAGTTGGCTAGACATTTGGGTCGTTCCGGTTACGCAGATCCGACTGTCGTGGAAACATCGCATATGTATCGCAAATTTTTGTATCGCGGCGGTAGTACCGCCAAAGAACTTAAATCTACGATCTTTGATTTTACCTAAATTGTGCGTTTAAAGTGGCTGACAATAATTTTGGCTAATTTTAGTTTTCGTTGTTTTCTCTGCTTTGTTTACTTTTCGCTCGTTTTCCAGTGCAACAAACCCCTCTCAAAAATTCAACATTTTACACTCTCTTGTTCGTACACGATCTTGTGTCTTTCGTTCATTGGTATGTGGATACAAAAATTGGGTGAAGTTCGAAATTTGTTACCCAACCTCTATTAATTAAGTTTTGTTCCCAACACTCTTCCTTTAATGCAACCCTGCTGTGAATGAATTTATTTTTTTGTCGGCCATAGGAATGTAAATTACGGTGAAAACATCGATGTTTGAAGAATCGATGTTTCGAAAAATTACATCGATGGCATTCGATGTATCGAATAAAAACATTGATGTTTTTGCAGATTTTACTAATTTTTATTCAACCTGTGTGCTGATTCAAAAAGTTGAACTAACGGTAAAGATTACTGTTTTTTAGGTAATTCTCTAGTGTAGGGTAACAACCCCTAAAAAAGGTCCGGAAAAGTCGACGCGCTTCGGCCCCCCTATTAACAATCTGAAGGGGGAGGGCTAATATTATTAACCATTTAAAAGTTATAAACAAAAAACTTTTGTTAAATTTCGTTGTTTTCTATGAGCAATTACTACGTCAAAAATGCACTAAATCACCAGTTTCCACTTTTAAAGCACTATTAAAACGTCTCCGGTTATTATTTTATGCAAACCAAATCATTTATTCACTTTCATTTTATATATTTCGTTATTAAAACAGAGTAAACAAACTTTGCGCCTGCCAAAATTATTATAACCTCAAATCGCTGGTATTGCCCCTTTATTTCACATTTCATTTGCGCTATTATACTCAGTTTACACTATACACTCCTTCTTCTTCTTTTTTTACTTTCACTTAAATAAGATATTCTAACCAAAATATAATAGCAAATTTCGCTATATCATGGCAGCGCTGCTTTTATGGTTTACAGTTATTTTAGCTGTAATTAAAAGTAAGCGTCATGGAGTGCCATAAGTGCGACTTTTTATAAAAAAATTTCATTATTAATCGAGTATTGATTTTTACGAAAAAGCGCCGCAGGCGACATTTTTTAATAAAAAATCGCACTGTATTAGTATTTCGTAATAATTCACTTTGCTTTATAAGGTGTGTGCGCGCGATTTTTTATTAAAAATTTTCATTATTTATATATATATTAAACGAAAGAAGATACCGAAAAGCATTGAACAGTGCACACACCTTATAAGGAAAAGTGAATTATTACGAAATACTAATACAGTGGCAGCACTATAGCTATTTTGGAGTCTCGCGTTTCAGTTCGCAAAGATTGTCAACTTCTTTTTAATAACAAAATAATCTATCTTAGGTTGATAAAACTATGTGTTTGTTTAATAAATAAGTTAAATAATATATTTTAATAGGTTTTAAAAAGTGAGAACAGGTGATTGTCGGTGTAATTGCCCATAGAAAACAACGAAATTTAACAAAAGTTTTTTGTTCATGTTAAATGGTTAATAATATTAGCCTTCCCCCTCCGGATTGTTAATAGGGGGACCGAAACGCGACGTTTGGTACCCCTCCCGACTTTTCGGGACCTTTTTTAGGGGTTGTTACCCTATACTATAGAATTACCCTTTCTTATTGTTAACATATTGACTCAGAGAGGTGGTTTACAAAAAAA